>NC_090832.1:114971797-115290258 GCF_028021215.1 Eschrichtius robustus
ATACAGGGACTTTTTTGTCACTTATTTATTTTTTTTAATTGAAGTATAGTTGATATTACAATGTTGTGTTAGTTTCAGGTGTACAGCAAAGTGATTCAGTTATATACGTATATATATATTTTTTCTTTTTCAGATTCTTTTCCCTTATAGGTTATTACAAAATATTAAGTAGAGTGCTATACAGTAGGACCTTGTAGAATACAGTGACTTTTAGTAGTACTTGTGGAATCATTTTTTTTCTAGCCTGTGGAATAATTTATTGTGGAACAGCTGAAAAGGTGCTCTAATTTACTAACACTTCAAAGCATTGTTTATTTTCTCAGGGAAAGAACTAGAAAGATTTGTTCCAAATTTAAAATGTCACCCTGGTAGTTTAATATTCAAAAATGAGTAACTACACGGAGTTACCAGTGATATTTCCAAATTCATATTCTGGCTATATGTACATAACTGGGTTTTTTTTTTTTTTTTTTTTTTTGGCAAAACCATAGCAAGTATACCAAAGTGAGCTAACAGTCTTCATTCCAAAATGATTTCTCAAATAATTTCTGAACCATATGGCAAAATTTTGATACAGATGACTCAATTTGCAGTCATGTTTCATTATTATTAACAGTGAAACCAATGAGAGAGCTAGGCTTTAGACACAAATTAATACCTTATAAATATGAACTTACATCAGACAATATAGATATCATCTTAAAGTACTCTTACTCTTCAAAAAATAAAATTAAAAAAAGATCGGAGATTAAAGGAAGAAACAGATTGAGTGACACTATATGCCAGCCAGACACTGGGCTGTCTGCTTCACATACCTTGGGTTATTCAACAGTATAGTTATATAGGAAATTTTTTAAGTTGTGGAAGTTTTCTTTTTCTAAGCCAGCATAACACTTTTTAAAAATTTTATTTTATTGAAGTACACTTGATTTACAATGCTGTGTTAATTTCTGCAGTACAGCAAAGTGATTCAGTTATACATATATATATTCTTTTTCATATTCTTTTCCATTATGGCTTATTACAGGATATTGAATACAGGTCCCTGTGCTATACCGTAGGACGTGTTGTTTATCCATTCTATATATACTAGTTTGCATCTGCTGTTACCAAACTCCCAATCCATCCCTCCCCTGCCCTTGGCAACCACAGTCTGTTCTCTATGTTTGAGTCTGTTTTACTTTCGTAGATAAGTTCATTTATGTCACATTTTACTTTATTTTTTTAAATTTAATTATTTTTATTTTTATTTTATTTATATTTGGCTGTGTCGGGTTTTTGTTGCTGCATGCGGGCTTTCTCTAGTTGTGGTGAGTAGGGGCTACTCTTCGTTGCGGTGTGCAAGCTTCTCATTGCAGTGGCTTCTCTTGTTGCAGAGCACAGGCTCTAGGCATGTGGGCTTCAGTAGTTGTGGCTCATGGGCTCAGTAGTTGTGGCTCGCAGGCTCTAGAGCGCAGGCTCAGTGGTTGTGGCACACGGGCTTAGTTGCTCTGCAGCGTGTGGGATCTTCCCAGACCAGGGCTCAAACCCGTGTCCCCTGCATAGGCAGGCCGATTCTTAACCACTGCACCACCAGGGGAACCCCTGTGTCATATTTTAGATTCCACGTATAAGTCATATCATATGATATTTGTTTTTTCTCTGTCTAGCTTACTTCACTTAGTATGATCATCTCTAAGTCCATCCATTGTGCTGCAAATGGCATTATTTCATTCTTTCTTATGGCTGAGTAATATTCCATCGTGTGTATATCCCACATCTTCTTTATCCATTTATCTCTCGATGGACGCTTAGGTTGCATCCATGTCTTGGCTATTATAAAAGTGCTGCTATGAACATTGTGGTGCATGTATCGTTTTGAATTAGAGTTTTGTCTGGATATATGCTCGGGAGTGGGATGGCTGGATCATATGCAAGCCAGCATAACTCTTGACTACTCACACGTTCATAACGCAGAGATCATTTGCTCTGCCCTATGTTTCTGTTGCACAAGATTTTCTCTTTTTTTAAGTCCTATTTCTTGAATCATCAGCTGCCTCAGGCTTGGTGCGGAGCAGTCTCTGAAGGACTGGGTTAGTACGTCGACTCACCTTTCAAAATATTTCCAGTACAGGTCACTCCTTCAGCGTCCCAGGTGCCTAATGAGTCATGCTCCTCTCCGCAGCCAACCACACAGGATATCAAAGTCTCCTTTATCTCTCTGGGTGGATACAGAGTCATTAAGCTTAAACATGCCCTTTGCCAATAGACTTGAGGGTTGGGTTTAGTTATTAACTTGGTGAGCCACCACCCAGCTAACTATTCTAGGAAATAATTTGGTGAGTCAGGTGCTTTTATATTCATATTTCAGCAAACCAGTAATCTTTCTTGAGCACTGTGGCTGCAGGCTGAATGTCCCGGAAAGCTGTCCATCTCGACACGAGCTCCGTGGCTAACAGACGGAAAGGTGCATTGTCAACAGAATTATTTTTGTTTTCTTTTAAACAACATTGCCTTCTTTGGGATAAGAGGTCAGTAAGCATTTGTTCACCTCAGCTTTGATGAGGCTGTGAGCCGTTACCATAAAGCACAGAGCAGCAACTTAACTTAGGGAGTGTGGAAGTGGGGATGGGAAGTGAGAGTCTGTGATTCAGTGGGACGGAAACCTGAGAAGTTCCTCCTCTGCCTGGAAGAAAGGCAGTACTGGGAGCATCTGCCTTTCTTCCCACTCCGAGCAAAGACTAGACTCCCTGGTATGTTTTCCTTATGGCAGCATATGGTGTGACAGTGCCAAGCGAGACAGCTCCAGGGACACCTCTCCCTTCAGCCAGACACAACACCTGATCCACAGGAAGAGCTGTAGGGAGGAAGGAGGAAGAGGGTGTGAGGGGGCACAGCAGACTGGGCACCTTCCCTTCGCCATCAGAGCAAATGCAATCAGCGCTCACCTGCTTGGGACCTGAGGATGCTCGTAATTCGTACAACACCATAAACAGCACTTAACTTCCTAAATGTAAAGACATACGGGAAGTTTAATCGTCTGTATGAAAAAGTTCTCCTGAAATCCAATGAGTTGATTTTGTATTCAATACTTCCTGGGCAGTAGGTGCTGAACCAAGCACCGTGCATACTTTTGCTACCAACAAAGCTCACGACAAGTCCAGAAAGTTGCCACTGTTTCACCATTTTACAGATGAAAAACTTGGGACAGTAACTTGCCCAGAGTTCCATAGCTGAGCCAACATTTAAAGCAAAGTTTTGTTTGTTTCTAAGACCCAGAACTACTGACAAGTATATTATATTGCCTGTATAGTAACTGATTAAATAAAACTAACATGACTAGCACGTATCCTGCATATCTAAGCTTACAATGAATTTGTATTATATATATAATAACTTATTTTGATATAAAAATTTTACCATTAAAAAAAATCACAAAATGACGTTTCAAAGTAAACGTTCTACGACAATGAGAAATAACACTAACAAAATGTGGGTAAAATTCATAATATAGGCAGCCTCAAGATTCAGTTCAAACAAAAGCTTTACAGACAAGCAAAAGCTAAAAGAGTTCAGCACCACCAAACCAGCTTTACAACAAATGTTAAAGGAATTTCTCTAGGTGAAAAAGAAAAGGCTACAACTAGAAACAAGGAAATTACAAAGTGAAAAAGCTCACCAGTAAAGGCAAACATATAGTAAAGGTAGGAAATCATCCACACACAAAGCTAGTAGAGAGGTTAACAGGCATAAGTAGTAAAATCATCTGTATCCACCATAAGCAGTTAAGGGATACACAAAACAATGAGATGTACAATATGATATCAAAAACAGTAATTGTGAGGGAAGGAGAGTACAAATGCAGGGTTTTTAAAATGCATTTGAAATTAAGAGATGCAAGTTAGGGGTTTCCCTGGTGGTGCAGTGGTTGAGAATCTGCCTGCCAATGCAGGGGACACGGGTTCGAGCCCTGGTCTGAGAAGATCCCACATGCCGCGGAGCAACTGGGCCCGTGAGCCACAACTACTGAGCCTGCGCGTCTGGAGCCTGTGCTCCGCAACAAGAGAGGCCACGATAGAGGCCCGCGCACCGCGATGAAGGGTGGCCCCCGCTTGCCGCAACTAGAGAAAGCCCTCGCACAGAAATGAAGAACCAAAACAGCCATAAATTAATTAATTAATTAATTTTTTAAAAAAAGAGAGATGCAATTTAAAACAATCACGTATACATATGGACGGCAATACAAAAACCTCATGGTAACCACAAACCAAACCACTGAAAGTCACAAAGGAAAAAAAAAGGCTTCAGATTTGACAAAGATGGGCTGTGAAGTCTCAGGCATTCTTTGTACTTCTCTCTATATTTTTATATAAGTGTGAAATATTTTACATGGAAATATATTTATAAAAGACAGATCACTACCCGTCTGGCAGAACTTCTGGCCATTATTTTCACCTTGATGATGCCCTAGGTGACCATGTGCCTGGGCTCACAGGCATTACCAAAAATAATAAAAAGAAAAGCTGTGAGCTAAAAGCCTATCTTAAGTAAATTTTTCTGGGAAAATATGAAAAGACTCAAGGGCCAGATTATTTTAGCAATAAATTCTTCTAAAATCCCATGTGATATAATACACTTTTTTAAAAAGGCTTCTAAATTTATTTTACAAATTTAGTAGAAACCTGATACCCATAAATGAGAAATGCAAAGGAAAGGAGGGAGGGGCACAGAGGAAGAAGGGAGACAGTAAGAGAGAGAAAAAAGGAGAAAATATTCAACACAATATCCTTTATCAATACAGATGGAGAAAACGTTAAATAAAATTCTGCCAAATGAAACTCAAAAATATATTAAAAGAAAAATCAAGCCCCACCAAGGAGATTTTACTCTCATGGAGTGGAAGGAAAGTTGAACATAGGTGGCTAGACATACAACACATGGCATCTATAGGTCAAAGGAGAAAACTTAAATAGATATCAAAAGGGTACCTAATAAATCTAACACCAAGTCTTGATTTTTTAAACACCCACAGTAAACTAAGAGTAGATGGATATTTCTCAAATTTGATAAAAAATATTTTCTATTGTATTAGTTAAGGGAGCACTATTGGCTGCAACAGATAAACCCTGAAATCTCTGCAGTTTAATAACATATGTTTATTCCTTATTCCTAGGAGGTCCAGCCAGTGGCAGTGTCAAGGAGATGAGGAGAGTGTGGCCTAAGGAGGGTAACGTGTGATGTACTGTCCACGTGGTCACTAAGGGCCTCTGTCACCTTTAGTACGTGACCCCTAAGGCTACCCTGAGAACTGACGTCCAACCAGCAGACAGGGAGAGGGAGAAAATCACACATGGGAAACTTTTGATATGGGTTGGGTCAGGAAGTGGTGCCCATCACTTCCACTAATATCCTGCTAATAGAACTTAGTCACATGGTTGCTTCTACTATGGAAGTGGTGCCTCACCTGAGTCTATCCTCCTGGGCATCACATAGTCTTCCACTCCTCTTCCCACACAGACTATTTACCCCTTCACAAGAGAAACAGTCCAAAATCCCATTCAGTCACTGTATCCAACTCAGGATCAAGGATCTCCAAGTGATGGTCTTCTCCGTCTGGTAAGGATGTTGCCTAAGAGTCCAGACACCTATGAACAAAAATGATAAATTATCTTCCTGTCTTCCTCCCCTAAATACACACACGCCCACATCACTACATAAAAAAGGGGTCCTGCTTCTTATATACAACTAATTTTGTCTTCCATCCTCATCTTATTGTTTTGGTTCTTTCACCATTATAAAGGAATCTTCCTGCTGAAAAGAACAAAGAACAAACAAACGCAAAGCTCATGTCTAAACAACAACTGGATCTTTACTGGGTGACAAGTGGTAATTCTTATCTCTGGAAAAGCAGCATTACTTAAACACTCCCCCTGGCTCCATTTGCCCCAGGCATGCTTTTGCTCCTTCTGCCAGTATTATTTCCACCCCTGATTCAGACTTTAGAAGCCTTGCTGAGAAATCTGCGCTTGACCCTGGAGAGCTACCAAAGAATTTTAATCGCAAGCTTGATAACAATGAAATTTGCATTTAGAAAAGTCACTGGGGGATGTGGAGCATGGCTTGAAGGGGCATCAACTGAAAGCTGCAGACATTCAGAGTAAACTGGAAAAAGGAAAAAGAAAAAGAGGTAGATGAAGGAAAAGAAGAAGGGCCAGTTTGGGGCCTTGTGATTATCAGTGAAATAAATACAGTTTTAGACAAATGACTCAAGGGACCTTGAACATATCAGCTCAGGAATGTCAAAGCTCTTTTATTTGCCTTGTGGAGATAAAGGAGAAGATGGGCTAAATAACAGTATCTTCATCAAACTTAAAAATCATCAACTAAGGGCTTCCCTGGTGGCGCAGTGGTTGAGAATCTGCCTGCCAATGCAGGGAACACGGGTTCGAGCCCTGGTCTGGGAAGATCCCACATGCTGCGGAGCAACTAAGCCCGTGAGCCACAATTACAGAGCCTGTGCGTCTGGAGCCTGTGCTCCGCGACAAGAGAGGCCGCGATAGTGAGAGGCCCGCGCACCACGATGAAGAGTGGCCCCCGCTTGCCGCAACTAGAAAAAGCCCTCGCACAGAAACGAAGACCCAACACAGCCATAAATAAAATAGAAAAAAAAAATCATCAATTAAAAATTTTATGCTCTCTGCCTACATGTAAGAAAGGCAGACTATTCATTTGTTTACAAAGGATTCATTAGCTGATTTCAAGCAGGACTACCTTTACTGCCCTAGCATTGTGCTGTGTCTAGCAAATCTAAAAATAAAATATTAACTCTTTAAGGATCAAAAATAGGTGAGTTCTATTTCAAATTTTTTCAGAGGCCCAGAATTTTAAATTAATTATTATCCTAGTATGCTTTCTTAATGAGTTGTTTCATGAATGAGATAAAGTATGTGATAGCATATATATAAAGCACAACATGGGACTTCCCTGGTGATCCAGTGGTTAAGACTCCACGCTTCCAATGCAGGAGGCACGGGTTCGATCCCTCATCAGGGAACTAAGATCCCGCATGCTGTGGGGAGTGGCCAAAAAACTAAAAAAAAAATTTTTTTAATTTTTAAAAATTAAAAAAAAAAATGCACAACATTCACTGAAGCCTGCTTTGTGCAAGTCACCGTGCCAGAAAGAAAGAAGAACAAGACATGTTATCTACCTTAAAGGAACATTTTAAGTCAGGTAAAACTCAATGGAAGATTAATATCTTCCTGTGCCAGGACACTACATATGAAGTGTTTGTGATTACCCCATAAATACAATCACTTTAGCCCCCAAAAATTCAGATTCCAAAGTGAGGGCCTGTAAATCATGGAGCAGATCAAAATAGGTCCCAAATCTAACTATTAATTGCCCTCCTGCTTAATGAGATATCCCAAGAAAACATCAAAGGCATAACAAAAAGAATGGAAGCACCAAGCTGAACAGAGCTGACAAGGCTACTTCTGCAGGAGAAACGCAGACCAATGGAGACTGTGATATTAGTATCCTGCTCACAATACGAAGAGATCACCCAGGGCCAGGCTGGTTACGTGGCTTGTCCAGATTCACACCATTAGTGACAGCACGAGAGCTGGAATCCAGTTTTCCAGATTACTAGTGCAATAATAGTCTTCCCATCTTACCATATCAAGAGGTAGAGGAACAGTCCTCCCTGGACAAAGCTAAATAGTAAATATTTTCTGCATTAAGACATAGGCTGGCTCAAACCTTGGTTCAAACCTTTTCTACTTTATGGAAGTATCTTTGGGAAAAAAGAATTTCAGAAAGAGTGTCTTCAATCTTTAATCCCTTCTACTTTCTTATGTTGATGGTATGGTAAGGAAAATCTAAAGTAAAAATTACCTGGGAAACTGGTTCCCCTTATTTTACTAAGAGACTAGAAAACCCTAGGTCCTTGTCTTAGTCTGTTTGTGCTGTTATAACAAAATACCATAAACTGGGTGACTTATAAACAACAAAAAATTGTTTCTCGTAGTTCTAGAAGGTGGAAGTCCCAGATTAAGTCACCATCAGATTTGACATCTGGTGAGGGCCCACTTCCTGGTTCATTGATGGCATCTTTTCACTGTGCCTTCTCATAGCAGAAGGGACAAGGGAGCTTTCTTGGGCTACTTTATAAGGGCACTAATCCTATTCATGAGGGCAGAGCCCACATAACCTAAGCACCTCCCAAAGTCCCCACCTCCTAATACCATCACCTTCGGGGTTGGATTTCAACATATAAATTTTGGAGAGGACACAGACATTCTACCATAGCAGTTGTATAGTACAGTATCTAGAAAAGGTGGAAGAAATCTCAGGCAGGGGTAAGAAAGTGAACCCAAGTGCCAAGATTGAAATATGACCAGTTTAGCTAAGATAAAGGCTAAGTTGGAAAGGTAGGTAAGTTCTAACTTGTGAAAGGTGTTTAAGAAAAATCTAATGAACATCTGCTCAGGCCAGAATGGAGTACTAAGGACTGGATTTACTACTCCTCTGGCCACCCACCATTTCCTGTATAAAGCAAATAAAAGAATGTTTTTAATAGAAAAGAAATAATGGTTTTCAAGAAAAAGGATATCAGGCAATAATCCCCGAGAGACAGGAAACAAAGGAAATGAGCCCTAAAACTGCTCTAACGTACTGCATGGAGAGAGTACCCAGAGTGTGGATCAGGGAGGGGAATGCAGGCAAAGCCTGGTGAGCTACTGAGTTGAGGAGATAGAGCAGGAGTTGAGGACGCTATGGTAGGTAGAAGTCACAGGGTAGAGGCCAGATAGTAAATAATTTTGGCTTTGTAGGGCTCTTAAAGTTTTTGTCATATATTAAAAAAAAAATTTTTTTTAATGTGAAAACCATTCCTAATTCACAGACTATATATAAAAGGCCATGGGCTGATTATGCCAGGGTCTTAGTCTGATACCCCTGTTCTAGAGGGGGAACAACAATGTGAGATGAAAATTACACTGGATAGGATTAACAACAGAGTAAACATGCAGAAGGAAGTATGAGTGAACTTTAAGACACAGCAATAAAAACTGTCCAAAATGAAACTCGAGAGGAAAAAAAAAAAACTATTTTAAAAATAATTGACTATATAAAGCATAAGTAAGTTGTAGGACTGCTCTATGTTAATTAATATATATGCAGCTGTAGCTCCCAAAGGAAAGAAGGATAGAGAGGTATGCTTGAATAAATAAAGGCCAAAAGTATTCCAAAATATGATGAAAAATATAAACCCATGGATCCACGAACACAATAAACCTCAAGCACGAAAAATATGCAGAAAACCACACGAGGACACATCTGTTGTTTAAATTGTTTAAAACAAGGAATGAAGAAAAGATCTCAAAAACAGAGAAGAAAGGGCACATTACACAGCTAGGAACAAAGATGAGTATAACCACAGATTTCTTGTTGGAAAGAAGCAAGTGAGAAGATAGTGGAGCAGAGTCTTTAAAACACTGACAGAAAAAAATGTCAGTCTAGAATTCTTTACCCTGTGAAAATACCTTTAAAAAACAAAGGTGAACCTAAAAACAAAACAAAACAAACAGGTGAGGTAAAGACATTTTCAGACATACAGAAGCAGAAAGTATTCATCACCAACACACCTGCACTATAGAGAATGTTAAAGGAAGAATCTCAGTCAAGAGCAAAATGATACCAGATGAAAATCTGAATCAGTACAAAGACGAAAAGAGCACTAGGCATGATGACTCTGTGAGTAAATACAAAAAGCTTCTCTATTTAAATTTATTTTAAAAATAATTGACTGTATACAGCAAAAATGATAACAATACATTGTGAGGTTTGTAACTTGTAGAAGTAACATGTGTGACAATAGCACAAAGGCTGGGAGGGGAGAATGAAATTATACTGTTGTAAAGTTTTTATAGTACATATAAATAGTGTAATATCACTCAAAAGTAGATGGTAATAAGTTTAAAATGTATATGATAAACCTTAAAGTAACCTCTAAATACCGGAACAAAGAGTGACAACTATTAATCCAACAAAGGAGGTACAATAGAATTATTTTTAAAGATTAATGCAAAATAAGAAAAAAGAAGACTGAGACAAAGATCAAATGGCACAATTGAAAACAAATAGCAAGATGGTAGATTTAAACCTAACAGTATCAGTACTGACACAAAATGTAAATGATCTAAACACGCTAATTGAAAGGCAGATTGTCAGTTTGGATAAAAAACAAAAACATATCTAAATGATACCTTCAAGAAACCCACTTAAAATATAAACACACAAATATGTTAAAAAGTAAAAGGATAAAAAATGATATACCATGGTAACATGAATTGAAAGTTGGAGTGGCTGGGACTTCTCTGGTAGCGCAGTGGTTAAGAATCCACCTGCCAATGCAGGGGACACGGGTTCGAGCCCTGGTCTGGGAAGATTCCACATGCCACATGACAACTAAGCCCGCATACCACAACTACTGAGCCTGCACTCTAGAGCCCATGAGCCACAACTACTGAAGCCCATGAGCCACAACTACTGAAGCCCAAGTGCCTAGAGCCCCTGCTCCACAAGAGAAGCCGAAGCCACCAAAATGAGAAGCCCTTGCACCGCAATGAAGAGTAGCCCCCGCTCACCACAACTATAGAAAGCCCGCGTGCAGCAACGAAGACCCAATGCAGCCAAAAAAAAAAAAAAGTTGGAGTGGTTATATTCATACAAGACAAAATAGACTTCAGAGCAAAAAATATCACCAAGGAAACTGAGGACCATTTATTAATGATAAAGGGATAAATTCATTGTGAGAACCTAATGATCCTAAATACATATGCACTTAATAAGAGCTTCAAAATGAATTAAGCAAAAGCTGATAAAACCACAAGCATAAATAGCAAACCCACAATTTTAATCAGAAATTTCAACACCCAGTTCTTAATAATTGATAGAACAAGTGGATAGAAAACCAGTAAGATATAGATTGGAACAATACTATCAGTTAATTTAACATAAATAGCATATCTAGTATGGTCCACCCATAAGAGGAGAACACACATTCTTTTCAGGTGTCCACAGAATATTTATTAAAATAGTTTATATTCTAGACCATTTTAAAGTATCAATAAATTTAAAAGGATTCAAGTCATACAAAGTATGTTTTCTGGCCACAATGGCATAAAATTATAAATAAGTGAAATATCTCTAAAATACCCTCAAATATTTTGAAACTAAATACTATACTTCTAAATATCCCATGGGTTAAAGATGGAATGAAATGGGAGATTAGAAATTATTTTTAACAGAATGAAAATGAAAACAAACACGCTCAAAATTTGTGGGAAAAAGCTAAGGTGGTATTTAAGGGGAAAAAATCATACTACTAAACACCTATACAGAAAAGAAAAAAAGTTCTCAAATTATACATGTTCAATTAAGAAACTAGAATAAGAACAGAGTTCAGAAATAGACATACATATATCAACACAATTTTTCAACGAAGGTGTGAAGGCAATTCCATGGATAAAGAATAGTCTTTTCAAGTCAAGTACCACAGTGTTCATTGCAGCTCTATTTACAATAGTCAGGACATGGAAGCAACCTAAGTGTCCATTGACAGATGAATGGATAAAGAAAATGTGGCACATATATACAATGGAATATTACTCAGCCATAAAAAGAAACGAAATTGAGTTATTTGTAGTGAGGTGGATGGACCTAGAGACTGTCATACAGAGTGAAGTAAGAAAAAGAAAAACAAATACTGTATGCCAACACATATATATGGAATCTAAAAAAAATGGTTCAGAAGAACCTAGGGGCAGGACAGGAATAAAGAGGCAGATGTAGAGAATGGACTTGAGGACATGGGGAGGGGGAAAGGTAAGCTGGGACAAAGTGAGAGAGTGGCGTGGTCATACATACACTACCAAATGTAAAATCGATAGCTAGTGGGAAGCATACACATAGCACAGGGAGATCAGCTTGGTGCTTTGTGATGACCTAGAGGGGTGGGATAAGGAGTGTGGGAGGAAGACACAAGAGGGAGGACATGTGGGAATATATGTATACATATAGCTGATTCACTTTGTTATACAGAAACTAACACACCATTTTAAAGCAATTATACTCCAATAAAGATGTTTAAAATAAATAAATAAATAAAATAAAATGCAACATTGGAACAAAAAAAAAGAATAGTCTTTTCAACAAATGGTGCTGGAACAAATGGATTATTACATGCAAAAAATAAAAAGAGAACGTCAATCCATATATCATACCATATGTAACAACTCAAAGTGGATTTTAGATTTAAATGTTAAAACTTTTATAACAAAACATAGGAGAAAATCTTTGTGACCTTGAATCAGAGAAAAATTTATTAGTTATGACACCAAATACACAATTCACAAAAGAAAAAAATTGATAAAATAGGCCATCAAAACTTAAAGCTTTTGCTCTTCAAAAGATATTGTTGAGAATGCAAAGACAAGTCACAGACTCAGAGAAAATATTTGCAAATCACTTGTCTGTTAAAGAATGTACAGTAAAACTGACACACCATTGTAAAGCAATTATACTCTAATAAAGATGTTTTCAAATTAATTAATTAAAAAAATAATGATAGAAATTAATATGTTAGAAAGTAATAAGAAAATGAATACATAAAACCAAGAGTTGAGATTTGGCATAAATACATTAAACATACTATTTGCTTGCTTAGCAAAAAAAAAAAAAAGAATGTACAGTATATCCAGAGTATATAAAGAACTCTCAGAAATCAATAACAAGAAAACAACCCATAACATAATGTGTGAAAGATTTAAACAAACACTTCACCAAAGTTACATGATGACAAAAAAACTCATGACAAAAATGCTCCCTCCAGACATTAGTTATTAGAGAAATGTACATTAAAACCACAGTAAGATATCATTATATACTTATTAGGATACTAGCATTAAAAAGATTGACCATACCATGTTGAGGAGGATGTAAAGTAACTGAAACTTTCAAACACTGCTTGTGGAAAATGTAAATTAGTACAATCAGTGGGAAAACAGTTTGACTGTTTCTTTAAAAATTAAACATACACCTACCATATGACCCATTCATTCCATTCCTGGGTATTATCCAAGAGAAATGAAAGCATTGATATATGTCCATATAAGTACATGTAAAAACATTCATTGCAGCTTTGTTTGTACTAGTCCAAAACTGGATCACGCCACCACCACCAGTTCGTACATTGTTGCCCTTAGCCCCCAGCAAGACTGTATTTGGAGACAGGACTTTTAGGAGGTATTTAAGGTTAAATGAGGTCAAAAGGGTGGGACCCTAATCCAATAGGATTGGTGGTCTTGTATGAAGAGGAAGAGATCCCTCTTTCTCTCTCCACCATGTAAGGACACAACAAGAAGGCAGCCTTCTGCAAGCTAAGAACAAAGCTCTCACCAAGAACTAAACAGGCCAGCACTTTGATCTTGGTCTTCCCAGCCTTCAGAACTGTAGGAATTCAATTTCTGTTGTCTAAGCCACCCAGTCTATGGTGTTCTGTTATGGCAGCCAGAGCTGACTAATCCAGCGGACTACTACTGAATGGTAAAAAAGAGTGAATTATTGGTATGTGCAACAACATGGATGAATCTCAAAATAATTGTGCTGAGTGAAAGAAGTCAGACAAAAGAGTAGGCATTGTATGATTGATTCCATTCATATAAAATTCTAGAAAATGAAATCTATCCTATAGTGAAATAAAGTAGTTTGGTGCTTGTCTAGGGATAGGTGTGGGTAGGGAACGGGACAGGATATAGGGTTACAAAGAGGCTCAAGGAAACTTTTCATGCTCGTGAATATGTTCATTATCTTGATTATGGTGATGATTTTACAGGCATCAACGTATCAAATTGTACATGGTAAATAAGTGCAGTTTTTGTCAACTGTATCTCAATAAACTATTTTTAAAACCTAATAAAGTTTTGCTTTAGCACTTGTAAAATTTTCATCTACAAATTTCAATCTTGACAATATACTATTTATACGATCATTTTAAACCAGCGAAAAATTAGTAGAAGATATTTTTTACAGGAGTAACAATAAAATCCTCTGTCAGCTTTTAATTCCTACATTCTACATGGTGATAAAGCAAGAAAAAAGAAAAGCAACTGCCAAGAACATTTTCCCTTAACTTGTAAAAGTAAGTACAAAGGCATATGTTCTCTTAAAGGAGTTTCTACAAATAGAATCACCCAAAAGCTAACTATTTTCCCATCTCCCAGATCACTTTAAACTACATTTTTTCCGAATAATTCGAAAATAGTGGTAGCTTTTAAAAACAACGGAAATAATGAATGAAATTCATATTTCCTAATACAAAGAAGCTTTTATTTTCAATACCCGAGACAAATTTGGCAACTGTTACACATTTCAAATAAACCTAAGGATAAATAAATTTGGTAGTTACCCAAGAAAAAAATAAAACATAATGACAACTATAATACAGAAAAATGATTTTATTGTAGTTTTTTTTTTCTTTCTATTGCGTTCCCATCAATGTTCCCAATGCAGAAACTAAGAAGTGGAAAGAAGAGTTTTCCACTGAAGACATTTTAAACATATGAAGTTAATTTTGCATTCTCTATGGTCTGCAAATTGACATAGGAGTTTAGAATTGTACCTGTTGCTTTTCAAGAGGAAATTAAACACTAATTGTGGACACATTATAAGTTCGATTCATCTCTTAATCTTCCATGACTTCTCATTATTCCTGCCAGTGCCAGGAATAATCAGAAATGTATACCTTTTTTTTTTTTTTTTGTAAAAGATCTTTGTAATAATTTCACAACATTCTCGTGAAGCAGCTTCTTATTATGATACCCAACTTACAGATCAGGAAGCTAGAAAAGAAAGTTATGCAAAGGTATAAGGTCACAGATATTAGAAAACTGTTTTGATTTTTTGATTATGTGTTCAATCCATAAAGTTGCAAATACAGCTGTGAGGTTCCGGGCTTAGGTAAATGGGAGGGGAGGAGGGTCATTAACAGACACTAGAAGGTTGGTAGGGAGATGGAGCTGTGTGTGATGGGGAAAGGAGAGCAGGATGAGTCTGGGATGTGTTGAGTAACAGGAGTCGACAGGATACCTCAGTGACAGGGCCTGATATGAAGCAGAAAGAAGTTTTGTGACTGGAGTTAAGGATCAGGACTTGAGATAAAAATGTATGAGTCATTAGAAGAGTGAGGTAGTTGTCCTAATATGTTTGCTATCACAGATCAAATGGCAACTAGTATAAATATTATCGTTTTAAAAATCATGTTACGCTTCTAGCATATGAGGAAGAGAATAATTCAGAAATCATTTCATTACTGTCACATGATGCTAGATAATTATACTTCACAGGAATTATTCAGTGGGATGGTGGTGGGGGAAACACCTTCTGTCTGACAGATTCTCTCTGAGTGATCCAAGCAGACACTCTGTCTTTAGGAAATCCAGATAATCGGAGCTGCAACCAACCAAGGAGTCACTGTTTACCCCTTTCACACTGTACAGCAAACACTTGTTTGTATTTTAGTCGATTATGTAGCTATCAAGGTTTTCTTTTCTGTAATACCATCATTAAAGTCTGTGTACATTTAAAAAACTGTATCATTTAACATAGATTCAAACATTTTTTTCTTTAATACATTTGCTAGCTTTGAACTTAGAAGAATATACTATATAAAGTCTTCTTTCCCTCCCCTCACCAAAAGCCCAGCTCTCCAAGTTACCCTCTCAGAAGCATCCAACATTATCAGTTTAAAAAAGAAAGAGAGAGAGAGAGAGAGAGAGAGAAAGAAAGAAAAAGAAAGAAAGAAAGAAAGAAAGAAAGAAAGAAAGAAAGAAAGAAAGAAAGAAAGAAAGAAAGAAAGAAAGAAGGAAAGAAAGAAGAAAGAAAGAAAGAAAGAAAGAAAAAGAAAGAAAGAAAGAAAGAAAGAAAGAAAGAAAGAAAGAAAGAAAGAAAGAAAGAAAAAGAAAGGAAGGAAGGAAGGAAGGAAGGAAGGAAGGAAGGAAGGAAGGAAGGAAGAGGAAGGAAGGAAGGAAGGAAGGGAGAAAGAAAGAAAGAAAGAAAGAAAGAAAGAAAAAGAAAGAAAGAAAGAAAGAAAGAAAGAAAGAAAGAAAGAAAGAAAGAAAGAAAGAAAGAAAGGAAGAAAACATTTTTTTTTGAGGGTTTGCTATTACATTTCAGGGAAGAAAAACCTGGTAATTGAGTTTTATATTGTGATTCCTCCAGAAAGACCATGGCTATTAAGTCATGAAATAATGTTATGATATTAAGTTGTGAAGTAATACTTTTGTCCTTCTGGTTTGTAGTTGTTACTAAACCATGAAGGAAGTCCTGTAATGAAACTTTTTTTTGCCCCATCTCATATTTGTTAAGATTATATAACCTTTAAAAAACTTACCCTTGAGTACTGTGGGCACTTTCCCAAATGTCTGCAAATGATTAAATCTATATTTTACATGGAGACAAGAGTGACTGCCCCAGAAGGAATACTCCAGTTAAGAGAACACTACAGTTAGAAGGGTTTAGTAAAGATTCAAATACATTCTATGCCAAAGTGAAATCATGTAAACCATAGATAGTAAACCACAGGATAGAAAGGATTCCAACGTTGCATCCTTTGAGCATGCATGGCTTGGATAGAAAATGACACATATAACATAAAACTTAGTTTAAACGTTAAGTGTGTTAAGTGTGACACAAAAATGTTAATTAGCAGCATAGAGGCTGACTCAAAACCTTGGGAGATAAATGGGAAGTAAATTTAGAGTCACAAATTTTCTAAAAGACTTTAGATACCATACAATCTGATTCTCTTGTTATGAGACAAACTGAGACCTAGAGAATGTAGGATTACACAGATCACACAGACTCTTCAGACTACACAGTGTACTGCAGATCTAGAACTTGAACCAGGTAAACTGACGCCTAGATCAACGCATTCTGCACTCTAATAGTCTGTATGTCAGGAGATATCATAGTTTTTCTAATTTTAAGAGAGTATTCTGTATTCTTCTATTGACAAATCATTTCCAGGAAGTCTTGTCTAAACCTCTAGGTTAGTTAGAAGGGAGCTCCTTTTCTGGACTCCCAACCAACCTTCTGCCTACCCCAATTTTAACTCCTTGGTACAACTTTTTGACTTTTGAGGTGCCTGTCTCCCCTTACTAGATTGTAAACTCCCTGAGAGTTAGGAGTGACTCTTAAACCTCCTGTACCCTAGTAACTAGCACAGTGCTTGGCATACATTGATTAGGTAATGAAAAAATACTAAATTGATCTTTCCTTGAAATCCTTCAAAGGCTCACCATGATCTGATCTTTGCCTGGTTCTCTAGCGTGACACCCTCAAATTGTGGCATCAAATTGCTTAGTCTTAGTCCTGTGCAAAGATCAGTTTCTCGTTGCGTGGTTTTGTTCAAGCGATCTTTTCCCCCTCTATTCCTCCTCCCCTCTCCCCACCCCCAAACACACATATATTCCACTGCATTAACTCTCTGGAATCATTTCCTCCTGGAAGTCTTTCTTGACTCATGACCTCTCCCAACCTAAATTGGATTAATCCTCTTCTGAGCTCCAGTAGTTCCCTGTGCACACATCTCTGCACTACACACATCACATCATAAGGCAGTTATGTAAACACTCCACCCAAGTTCTGTTTTATTCATGTTGGTATCCTCCAAGATTAGTATACTCTCTGGCACATAGATGTTTTAAAAATGTGATTTGAACAAAAAGAATACATTAATAGGGAAGGAATCTTGGCACAGGGTGAATTTTAGGGAAGACATAGATATGGAACTGCAAACTATTGGATATTTAGGACATTTTCCTAAGAGAGCCAGAGCTAAAAAAAAAAGAAAAAAAATAGGAAAAGGCCTTCAGTTGTAACGCTACAATTCAAATCGCAAAACAAAAAAACCTTTACGTGTAAGGATAGTAAAATGCTATTTGGCCATTTTTAAAAAAGACAGAGATTAGGAACCAGGAAAGCAAGCCATTCATGCAAATGTTAATATACTGGTTATTGTAGGGTAACGAGGCACTTACAGTCATGTTAACAAGACATAGTAACACAAAGAAATACCAGAGGTTAAATTATATTCAAAATCTGTCCCCCAAATGGTCTAGGCCAGGGGTCCCCAACTCTTGGGCCACAGACTGGCACCGGTCAGTGGCCTGTTAGTAACCAGGCCGCACAGCAGGAGGTGAGCAGCGGGCCGGCAAGTGAAGCTTTGTATTTACAGCCGCTCCCCATGTCTCGCATTACCGCCTGAGCTCCGCCTCCTGTCAGATCAGCGGTGGCATTAGATTCTCACAGGAGCGCGAACCCTACTGTGAACTGCGCATTCGAGCGATCTAGGTTGCACCCTCCTTATGGGAATCTAATGCCTGATGACCTGAGGTGGAGCTGATGTGGTGATGCTAGCGCTGGGGAGTGGCTGCAAATACAGATTATCATCAGCAGAGAGGTCTGACTGCACAGAGACCATGATCAATCAACTGCTTGCAGACTCATATCAAAACCCTACCAGTGAGTGGCAAGTGACAAGCTGCATCTTACGGAGTAGACTGGACAGAAGCAACACACGTCGGGGGTCACTGTCCCCATCACCCCCAGATGGGACCATCTAGTTGCAGGAAAACAAGCTCAGGGCTCCCACTGATTCTGCATTATGGTGAGCTGTATAATTATTGCATTATATATTACAATGTAATAATAGAAATAAAGTGAACAATAAATTTAATGCACTTGAATCATCCCGAAACCATCCCCGCCCCCCGTCCGTGGAAAAATTGTCTTCCAGGAAACTGGTCCCTGGTGCCAAAAAGGTTGGGGACTGCTGGTCTAAGCTACAAGGCATCGGTTTTATTCCCAAATCAGTGCACAAAGCATTTTCTTTCCAATTCATTTTTATTGTGGTAAGGTATACATAAAATTTACCATTTTAATCACTTTTATTTTTTTTTGTTGAAGTTGAAGACTTATAATGTTGTGTTAGTTTCAGGTGCACAGCAAAGTGATTCAGATTTATATATATATCTTTTTCAGATTCTTTTCCTTTACAGGTTATTATAAAATATTGAGTATAATTCCCTGTGCTATACAGTAGGTCCTTACTGTTTATCTGTTTTATATATATAGTAGTGTGTATATGCTAATCCCAAACTCCTAATTTATCTCTCCCCCGCCCCCATTTTAAGCACTTTTAAAAGTGCAGTTCAGCGCTATTAAGCACACTCATATTGTTATACACTCTCACCACTATCCACTCCCCTCAGTTGTAAAACACCCGCCGCAGCCCCAACTTCCTTCTTTTCACCTTTGCTTTTGTAACACACTGAGCTTTCCGCACCACAAAAGGTTCTTCTGGGTTAGGTTCATAAACTGGGGTGAGTGAAGTAGATAACTGAAGGATTATCCTTCACGGGCTCCGTTCATGGAACCTAAGAGGTACATTCACTTCGCCCTCCAGCCCTTTTGGGCAACAGTAACCGATCAGTAACCATAGCAACACGGACACCTCCCCCCCTCAAGTGCAGCAACCGACTCTCCAACGGCAGCTGTCCCTTCCCTTCCTGCTGCGCAGAGTGAGCAGCGCGGGGACCGGGCTCTTCATCCCGGACCGCAGGAAGGAGGTGAGGAAGACAGAAGAACGAAGGACGCTGTGAGAAATACAACTCAAGTCCCCGCATTCCTGCTCCTCGCCCGCCGCTGGGTGCCAACCGCAAGGCGCTCACCCTCCTCATACCCGCAGCCGGGCACTTCCAAAGCGCTCGCGCTTTTTATTGACGCAAACCTCCCGTTCTCGCGGGAGCTTGGGAGCGGGAGCCCAATAGGGCGGACAGAGCTCTCGAAATCTCAGTTGGCTCTGGAGCTGGAGCGGCTGCCGGGGCGCTCGAAGCGCGCGGGGGGCGGGGCGCAGGCCGGGGGGCGGAGCCTCGCTTGGAGAGGGGAGGGCGGACGGGGGCGGGGCCGCGCGGCGGGACCTGTGGCTCCCAGGTAGCGCAGCCGGCCGGGCTCCCTCGGGACCGGGCGACTGCGCATGCTCGCTGGCCGCGCTGGGCCGCTCGTCTGGCGGCGTTGACGAGCCGGCTCCTCCGCGGCGGAGGTTGCGGGGCTACGATGGCGATGTGAGGGGCCCGCGGCGGGATGGTGCTGACCCGGGCGGGGCCGCCTTCTTGCAGCGACACCACGGGCTCCTTCGTCCGACGGGCGGCGGCGGAGGCCGAGCCGGGCGAGAGGTGAGCCGCCGACGTCCTCCCGTCCCAGCTCGCGACCCCCGCGACCCCCTCCTTGTCCTTCCCGCGGGCCCGGCGGGAAGCGGCCTCCTCTGCGCCCGGTCCTCCCTCGCCGCTCCGGCCCTCACCGGCCGCTCGGGTGGGAGCCGGCGCCGGGCGGCTGAAGGTCGGCGGGGACGGCGGTGCGGACGCGCTCGGGGTGCGGAGCCGCTGTCGCCCGTGCCCTCACTCCTGCCCCCCCCACCCCGTGCCCCCGGCCCCCCGGCCCCCGCCCCTCACTCCTCCTGCCCGCCCCCCTGCGCCCCCAACTGCCCTTCGCCCTCTGCCCATCCTCGCGCCTCGCTCCCGCCCGTGCCCCCCTCGCGGATCCGCTCTTCATCCCCGGTGGTCCCCCGTGGGAGGCGGGGTACCCCTTGCGCGCCTGGACTTCTCTCTCCCCCTCCCCCCGTGCATCCCTGGGCCGGCTCTTCCCTCACCGGCCAGGCTTCCTACTCCGCCGCCTCTGTCATTGCTCCTTGGCTCTCTGCTTTTCCCATTAACCCCCTTCGGTGCTTCACCTTCTCTCTCTTGTGTGAGTTTCCGACGGCGTGTTTGGCTTTGGCATCGCTCCGTGCTGGAGTTCGTTCTACGCCCCTCTCGCTGCGTGAATCCTTCCCTCTCGGTCCCTACTGCATCGCCTCCGCCTGACGGCCCCTGTCCTCCAGTCTTTCTCCATCCTGATCCCCTCTCTACTCTCTAATCTTGATCTTTTTTTTCTCTAAAACTTTTTCTTTTTTCTGTTTGCATAGGTCGAGGCTCTTAATGCCAATCCGTTTTACTTCTTATGAAATCTCTGAAGAGTTCTAGTCTCTTTTACTTTCTACCTAAAGCAGGTATCCACTCAGTATACTTAGTTCAGTTGACAATTTAATAAAATCTCTTCCTTTTCTTTCTTCGCTGACTGGAAGTATCATCAAAAGAGTGACAGTAGCAATAACCTGTTACACTTACTGATAGAAGCTTTAATTTTTAAGAATTGTGTTTGCCTGACATGTCAAGAAAAGCCACTTGAGGACAGAGCTGATGAAAATATAAAGGCTGACTTCCAAACATAAGGTTAACATTTGGAGATTTTATTGTCCTCCGGGAAATACAGTTGTCCAAGAACTAGTCTTAAATGAAATTTAACAAATTAAAAGAAAATAAAATTAGTTATTAATTTGATATTTTATACATTTGCTATTGCAACTGATTGCATCGTTTTTGTGATGGTCTCTGTAATAAATGCATAGTTTTTACTAACTTACAGAATTAGTGTCCTTACTAAAGGAGAAACATGTGGGGACAGAAGTACTAACTTTTTGAATTGGGTAAAAGAACTTTCTAAACAGTTGTGGAGGTTTTTTCCTCCATGGTGATCAAGATTTGGCTTACAAAAAACTTCTCTGTGTAAACGATGTTGTAGGATCTTATTTTGAAGGCATCTGCGGAAGCAGTCACTCTCATTGAAGTTTGCGTTTATTCTAGGGCCTAACAGCAACTGCATTATGTATTTCATTCTGGCATCTCAAAGCAGTCCACAAACAGTAAATTCTTCCTTACGTTGTCTATGTCAGGTAGGAATTAAATTTTTCTGTTTCTGTTGTACAGAAGGGAAGCACCAAGACAAAAATGTGTCGTTCCTTATTTGAAGGTGTATGAGAGGTAAAAGTAGAAGGAGACACTGTTTAGGGTCTGAGGTGGTGAAACCACATCTCTTTTGGAAGAACCAGCAGTTATTGTGTATGGTAGGTGGTGATAAACTCCTCAGCTTTTAAGATTTTAGAAATGATTTTTCCAATGCAAATAGAGATAAGTGCTGCTTCGGAAGGAAGTCTTCCCATCTTTCAAAGGCAAGTCTTTCTATTTCTAGGTAGCTGTTCATTAAAAAAGTAAATTCTTACAAATTCCTGTTGGTACTTATAGTGAGTTGATTCTGTGCTCTTAGAAATTAAAATAAAGATTCACGGCGGACAGCGGGCACAGGGCTAGAAATCAGAAGATCTACACTCTTATGATGAGTCATGGCATTAGTTTGTAGAAGTTGCTTAACCTCTATACCTCGGGTGTGTCTCCCTGTAATACGTGGGTAAACAGGTGGCTGGCTACCCACTAATCTTCCAAAAGCAAAGTAAGCCCTAATCATTTAAACATGCTTAGGGCCACCACAGGCAAAAACTGCAATATAAACTCTTAATTTTTATCTCTTTTAGACTATGTCGTAAGAGTATAATTGAATGCTTAAATCCCAGATCACTGCAATTTAGATGTTTTTTTTAGATTTCAGACTTATGTGAAAAGTTTAGTAGTATGTGCCATGAACTGTGGACTAGTTTAATGTTCATATGCAGTGAAACAGCCACTGCGGCATTCAGTATGTTTGCTGAAAATGTAAAGTTACATTTACATAAACTGAAAAAGTAAAGTTAACAGGATTTTGGTTACTTCCATAAATTTCTGTTGTCTTATATTTTATCTTTGCTGTGATGTAGACCCTTGAGAGTGGAGGTTCTTTAGGGGATAGAAAGGGCAAGGATTTCCTTTGCTTTGATTCAAAGTATCAAAAAACTGCTTAAAAAGTAAGTAAGAAAGAACTGCTTAAAAGTGAGTTTTGTGATATGTTCATTGTGTATTTAAATAAATGGGTGGAGATGGGAGTATGTAGATCTGAAGTGAGTAGTGTATCGTGTTTTTTTTTTCCTTGAGTTGTCAGGAAGAAGGTTTAGAAATGAATGTGAGTAAGAAGCAGAGTGCTAATACAGAAAAAAGTGTTCCTAATGGGCCCAGGGGATTTTCAGAAAAATCAGAGAGCACAAGTTGTTTGGCGGGTCTAGATTTTTCAGGGAAATAGAGTGAAACGACTTCACAGTGAGTTTTACCATTTTATTTTCAAAGATTGCCACTTTTAACAGGTTCATACTTGGTTATCAATGATGTGCTAAATTTAATAACAATTAACTTCTTTTTTCTTAATGGAAATATAAAAGTGTCAGGTCCTTTTGACTTAGGAATTATAAATATTATTTCCATTTGAGAAAACTGAGGCTTAGACAGTCTGAATTAGAATCCAGGTTACCTGGATCTGTTACCAAAGTTAACGGTATACTGAAGAAAGCAAGAAAGCAGAAGTTGTTAGGAAAACATTGTTAGTTTCTTGGAATATTTTTCAGAGAGAGGATCGTACTTTCTGTTCTGGTTCTGAGTTTTGTTCTCTGTTGAGATAACTAGTAAGATGAAATATTTTCAGAATGTTGGGCAGATCCCTGAACTAGGTAATAGATAATGATTGTGGTTCTTTCTGAATTTCTCTTTATGTTAAAAGGAGTAACTAGTTTTGGTACTTTGGGCTATTCTGGGATTTTTAAGATATATAATAACATGATATATTCAAAGGCGTTCTCTATTATGTTACTGGCAGGTTTGTTTTGTGGCATATACAACTGAAAAGTTTATATGAACTGCTCTTAATAAATTAAATCCGATTTTCCACGTAATGTCGAAAGTATCTTTTACCAAGTGTCCCATAAGGAGCAAGAAAAGTTGTTTCTCAGTTTCTTTACTTCATTCATGTAGTAAGTCAATCATCGAAATACTCTCAGAAGTTACTAACGTTCTTTCTACATTATGTTTAAAAATTATTTTTTCTATGGATTTTCTATCATATTAATACAGTTATCCAAAATTAACAATGTTCTGAGAGTGCTTCTTAATCTAAGTGTCAGTTCTAAGATGAGTAATAATAATATATTTCTCTTTTATTAGACACAACTGTTTAAACCCAAATTTTTAAGAAATCAGAAGATAGCAATGCCTTTAAACTTCAGATTTTGTATTTGTGGGTGTGAGGAATTTGAAGATTTCATGATTAGGGAATAATGTTAATTGCATGGAAGATTGAATATAGTTAATTTATCAAGTGTAATTTTTTCATCAATATTGCATTCTGATTTCAGGTTTTCTTGTAGTAGGGATATATTTATCTCATGGCTTGATGACTACTGAATCTATTTCCTAAAACAAGGTGTGGACTTTAGAATTATACAAGTTTAAATATAGGCCATGAAGTTTGACACTTTTGAGGTATTTGTCCTCTTTTCATTATTTTCTAACTGTGTGACCTTGGATAAGTTATGTAAACTTTTTGCTCCTTAGTTTCTTCACCTGTAAAATGGAGTAATAATAGCGCTTTCAGATTTTTCTGAGAATTAGATGCAGTCATAAAAGCTACTGGTATAAGAGTAAGTAATCCAAAAAGTTTTGAGTGTTCATATTTGGTTTGTATTTGATATTGCCATTTGGTCTATATTTGGTATCAACAGGGAAACGTATAGCTTTTTAAAATATAATTTGTCTATCAAGCTATTCTGCTTATCTTTCCTTTGTAGGATTTCCCTCTTACCCTCTCCCGAGAAGAGAAGAACTTAGTACTGTATTCTCTTCTTAAATATTTCTATAATTAGTGCAGTATGGTATGTGGCCCTCAGGAGTTCGTTTTTTTTTTGTTTGTTTTTTTAAATTAATAGCTACTTTATTTATTTATTTATTTATTTTTAGCTGTGTTGGGTCTTCATTTCATGCGAGGGCTTTCTCTAGTTGCGGCAAGCGGGGGCCGCTCTTCATCGCGGTGCGCGGGCCTCTCACTATCGTGGCCCCTCCCGTTGCGGGGCACAGGCTCCAGACGTGCAGGCTCAGCAGTTGTGGCTCACGGGCCCAGTTGCTCTGCAGCATGTGGGATCTTCCCAGACCAGGGCTCGAACCCGTGTCCCCTGCATTCGCAGGCAGATTCTCAACCACTGCGCCACCAGAGAAGCCCAGGAGTTCGATTTGATGAGTGATGCGTAGCAGCAAAAGGTTCTAGACCGGTGATTTCCCTCACTTTACGTGTCCCCTTTACTCTAGCGAGTCTCTTAAGCTCGTCTTCGTTGATAATCACCTTTTAAGATGAGAGATGTCACTGATGAAAGGGTGTTGTGTGTGCGAATAATCGTGGAGGCGAAAAGAAGTTTAGACGCCATCTGAGTGGTGGTGATCCTCAGAGTCAAGAGAGTGCCGGGTGGCTTGGCTGTTTTAGAGTAGGGTGTAATCCAGGGACGTAGCATGCTTAGCCCCTGAAATAGGGAGCTTCCAGAGCTGGGCAGGGTGTCGAGGCCTCAGCCAGTCCTAAAAGGACCTGAATGTAAATCAAGAAACAAGAGCATAGGCCAGATATTTAGACTGAACCAAGCAATGCAGACTTAACCGGCTTAGGTGGCCCGAATTGCACCAGAAAGCAGGGTGAGAGGTGCAAGACTAGTACAGACGTCACTGGCTGGTTGTTCTCAGTTTATGGCTGTCTGGTTTGACTTGGTCGAGATTAGCTCAAAGACTGTGAGGGCCGGACCCTTGCGGACTGGAGTTCTGCTGGGCCCTAGGTGAGTGGTCCTTAGGAAAGGTGGCAGCCGAGCGTACTTTCGCCAAGAGACGCATCTTCCTACTCTCCTTGGTTTGCTACAGAACTTGAGGGTTACAGGAATCTTGTATTATTCGCAAGATTATGAGAACAGCATTCTGAAGGCTTCTTGGGGTGCCCCTCTTTGGGGCTTCCTGTTTATTCATGGGAGAAGGCCCAAAAAAGTGGACTCAAAATTGACTAGTATTAAATGGATTGAGTTAACCTCCTTCTAGATCTAGAGGATTTCTTTGTTCCCATCGTATTCCTATTTAACAAACTTGAACTTAACTGTACATGTTTGGTGCCCTTCCCTTCACTGGGCCCAGATCCCAAATGTCAGTCTCAGTCCCCAGATATCTGTCATAGAGTGAGTCCCTCATCTGGTTGGGCTTGAATTTGATGTTCCTTCATTTGGTATCACTTCCTATGTGTCTATCATAATGTGAGCATCTCACTACATTGAGTGTGAACATTTAAAGATGTATAGATTTTTGTACACTATGGCCCCTCAGTGCAAGTTTACTACGTTATCTAGTGTTCATCTGAAGAACCAGTGATTTTTTTTTTTCTAAAGCTAGAAGAAAAAGTAAATGTGCTTTATTCACTGAGAAATGATGTACTGATTGCCAACATGGAGACTTTCTAAGGGTAAGTTGGTCCATAGGTATTTTTTACCTTATGTGGTATCTTTTGTACCTAACATCTGCGTACAATTGGGCATCATTATTTGGACAGTCAGTATTACAGGCTCTGAACCCATTTGTCCCATGGCTGCTGACTTGGGAATGAAATTCAGAAGCTGGAGCCATTGGCGCCATAATTGATAAAAGTGGTGCCTTTATTTCTTAGGTTGACACAGGGAGTGTCTGGAGTCTCCAGTTTGTTCAGCTTCTTTACCCTCGGCCTTAGGAGAAAGAATATCCTCAGAATATCTATTTTGGGCTCATAGTTCAAGAGTCAAGACTGTTAGCTCTTTGCTTTCTGAGAAAGGATCTCATCATCGCCTGTGGTCTCTAGTCTTTTTTAAGGAACCTCTGAACTAACTGTGCCTCTTAGTTTCAGATATTTCTGTGTCCTCTTTTAGGTTTCTGAAACACTCAGGAGTTCAGGCTGAGCTCAAAATATTTAGCTATTGTTTCAGGATGGGTATTGGTGGTACAGGAGCATCTCCCACATTCTTCCAGGTATCCACGCCTGGACTCCTCTTTGCGGATACTGTAGGTCTCAGCTGATCTGATGGGTGTGAGAATCCCTGGTCTTAGAAGCTAGGCACAGTGCTTATGCACCCAGCACTGTTTCTGGGGCAGTTACTGTGCACTCTAGCGATTAAGGAGTTGGCTTGGCATTCCTAGACTAAGATCCAGGAGAAATATGTGAGCTACGTGTAATTAAACATGTCCTAGGAGCTACATTTCAGAAAATAAAAACAAACTGATAAAATTAATTTGTATAGTATATTTTATTTAATCAAAATTTATTAAATAAAAATTTATCCAAAATATTATTTCAAGATGTGATCAATATAAAAAAACATATTAATGAGATATTTACATTCTTTTTCTGTACTAAGTCTTTGAATCCCAGTGTGTGCTTTACATTTACAGTATATCTCAGTTAGTACACTCATCTTTAACAGTTAAAGTAAAATACAGCCCATGAAAACAATAAAGTTATGTTTAATGAAAAAAATGTCTACACTGCTTCAGTGTTTGGATGTAAATGTAAACGAATTAAAAATTTTTAATTCAGTTCCTTGGTCACACTAGTCGGATTTCTGTTGTTCAGTAGCCATTGTGGCTGCTGGCTGCCATGTGGGATGTAGCGACTCTTGAGGGCCAAGGCCGTCTTCCGGTCTGCAGGTGACCGCGTTCCTCTGGGAATGGGCTGCCTTTCCCTGAGATGTTACAGGGGATTGTCGGGTTTGACTGTCAGAGAAATCCCTCTTCAGACCTAAGAGCCTTTCTGCGTAAGTTTCTCACTTAGTGTCAGGGGCAGTTCCTGTTTGAGGTTCCCCTGTGGCATCTTTGGAATGAGGTTTGTAGTTTACGCAGCTCAGCTCAGTTCTTTCTTAGGGACCTAGGAAATGGCCCAGGCAGGGACTCTTCTTGAACAGACCTCTCAAGTTATTCTGTTTAGGCTACTTTGCCAAGGCCAGGAGAGCAGAGTGGACAGTCTCAGGTAAGCCAGGGTTCCCATAGCTTCAGAGGCGCAGATGAAAGTGACAGTTATGAGCTGTCTAGCAGACTGTGCAAGAGGCCGTGAAGCTCACAGCTTCCGGTGGTGCAGGGAGTTCCTGGCAGTGGAGAGTCTCCCAGGCACGTCTGGGTGAAAGGAAAGGCTTCCTCTCTTCAATTTCTTTCCTCCTTGAGAGTGGACAGGCCAGGATTTCCCTGTTTCATGAAAGATTCTTTACCTGATGAACTGAGTGGCATGAGAATCTGTGGAAGTCAGACATTGCAAACTTTGAATGAATTTTTCCTGTAGAGGAATTTGATTTTCACTACACAGGTTTTGTTCTGTCTGTGTTTGTTTTTTAACTAGCTGGCAACATCTAAAATTTAGGAGAAATTTAGGTGAAAACCTTTAAGAAAAACATTTTCAATATCTACTTGGAAATTTGGAAGCCTCTGATGGTGCTGGGCCAGCAAGGATTGTGTGGACCTTAGTAGCAGTTACTCCCTGTGATGGGGAAGAGCGGTTTATGAGGAGAGGGTCCCACAGATCCCCCTGGACTCTGAGAGCGCTCTGAATTTTTCTTTCCTTTCTTTTTAGCCTACTCTTCTTTTCCTTTAGTTTCTTCTCCTTTGAATTTTTTTCTTCTACCAATATATAAAAATAAAAATAATTCTTTTTTGTTTTTTGGGGGGGAATGAAAAATAGATTTATCAGTATTACTCTGTACACATATGTTTCTACTTAGGGAATAATCAGTAAAAAGGGATGAATTGAGGAAAATTAGGCATCGAACAAAAAGCACAGCAGGATGTGAGAGGAAAAGTGAAGGAAATTGCTAACAGATCTTGGACTTATACTGGTAAAGGAATTTTATCATAAAAGTTTATTCGTGCAAGACTGTTTTCAATACATCAGTGTAATGATTCCTTTCAAGTCGGTTGGGTTTAAATAGGAGAAAAATACTAGTAGTTAATATTTATGGAATATTTAAAGCTAATTTATTAAGTGTTCCTTAAAAGCTTAAATTAAGTGCCTGCCGTGTGGCAGGCAGTGGGGTACAGCTGTGAACAGCGTAGTCAGAATTTCCTGCCTTCATGAAGCTTACATTTTACTGGGGAGAAAGAATGAAGACTACTAAGTAGAATCTTTGGTTTGTTAAATGGAGATTAGTGCTGAGGAGAAACAATAAAGGAGGAAAGAGATAGGGTGTGTCAGGAGAGAGAGTCCTGTTTTAGAGGGTGTGGCTCAGAAAAGCCTATTTGAGAAGTTAACGTTTGAATCAAGACTAGGAGGAGTAGAGTGAGTCATTTGGATATTCTGGAGGGAAGAGTGTTCCAGGGAACCACTGCAAATGCCCTGAAGCAGGAATCTCTTTGGTGTGTGTGGGGAATAGCAAGGAAACCATGTGACTGGAGTGGGCAGACTGGTAGGAGATGAGAACAGAGAAGTGATGGAAGATCTAGATTCTATAAGGTTGTCATACAATCCATTGTAAGGCACTACTGCTGAACGTGGTGGGAAGCCGTTGGGGGTTTGAATCAGAACAAAGAGAGACAATTTGAATTATTTTCAAATAATATATGTCATTATATAGCATTTTATATTATTACTGTATATAATTATATAACATAACTATTAATTAATATATGTAATATATAATATAAAGGATCATCTGTCTTCCTCTTTGAAAATAGCCTGGAGGGGGGATGTATTACTTAGGGTATAGGTTAGGTACAGTTGCTGTAATAAAGAGTTATAAGACATAAAAGTCTGAACAGCCTAGATAAGTTCAACATCTGTGCTCTATGAAACCATTCAGGAATCCAGAATCTTTCCATCTTTCTGTTTACCATTCTTCAGGTTTTGTCCTAATCTGTGTGGTCAATACTGGGTCACTATTAAGAAGGTATTCTGGCCTGTAAAAAAGGGAAGCAATGAAGTCCAGGGCAAAGAATTTCCTTTTAAACAAATGAGGCAGACATTGCATATATTACTTCAGTTTGCGGTCCACAGAAAGGATCGATTGGCCACGCTTGCCTCAAGGGTGGTTCGGGGACGTAGTCTCCGGCTGGGTGACCATTCAGCAGTGAGGAAGAGGAAAACAGAAGTGACAAGTAGTTGACCACAGTCTTGCAGTTCGGCACCAAATATCCATGTGTATCCTTCATCCTACCTATTGAAAACACTCCAGCTCCCTTCCCCAAAGGAGACAACCCAGGTGCTAGCCTCTCGTTGCACTAATCCAACTAAGGGATCAGTACTTCCTGTCAGATCCGCAAGTCCAGTGACCTGTAGACAAAACAGTTATTTGTTCCTCCCTTACCCCTCCCACATACACTGAACATATCATGGTGGATCAGAAACAGGAAAAGAATAATAAAATTTTCCATTTGGGTAAGTAAACAATGAGAGACACATAGAGGTCTCTGGTTGAGAGTAATGCTGGGCAGTAATGGCGTAGCATCTATTATCCTTAGTTCTGCTTTCTGGTAAGAATGCCTATATTCATTGCACTATGACCCCTGTCTTTGCTGTCTGGGTGTTTCTTCCTTATGTTAACCTCCATGACCACATCTGAAGTTGGTATTGAAAATTTCCCAACTTTGGAGGGTATACAGCTTTCATAGTCAGTTTCCTGCTACTGCAGGCTTGCTATCCTGCAAGTGACATGGTCACCGGTGTTTGTAGGTTAGCTTATAATTTCTCTGACAAATACAATTCTCTCAAAAATATAGTAGGTGTCTTTTATGTTTGTCTCCATTCCGTTCTGGTGCCAGTGACTATAGCAAAATTGTCTCCTGGTGTAGTTCTTAAGCCTGCCTTATTTACTGCTCTCTGTGCGCTGACCACTTTATCTCATTCTAATGGCCACTGTCTTGAAGCCATCTGAAACAGCAGGCATTGGGGGGTGGGATGGCAGCAGCCTAAAATATAATCTTAGCCACAGCGCTAGATTCTTTCGTTTCATCAAGAAGTCTTAAAAGTTCTGCGAAAAATGCCATTGGTAATTTGATAGGGATTGCATTAAATCTGTAGATTGCCTTGGGTAGTGTGGTTATTTTAACAATATTGATTCGTCCAATCCAAGAACAAGGTGTATCTTTCCATCTGTTTGTGTTGACTTCAGTTTCTTTTGTCAGCATCTTATAGTTTTCAGAGTGCAGATCTTTTGCCAACTTAGGTAGGTTTATTCCTAGGCATTTTATTCTATTTGAAGTGATGGTAAATGGGATTGTTTCCTTAATTTCTCTTTCTGATAGTTAATTGTTAGTCTGTAGAAATGCAGCAGACTTCTGTATATTAATTTTGTATCCTGCAACTTTACCGAATTTATTGATGAGCTCTAATAGTTTTCTGGTAGCATCTTTAGGGTTCTCTAGAACAAAAAATTTTAAGACTTGTATGGAAACACAAAAGACCCCAAATATCCAAAACAATCTTGAGAAAGAAGAGCAGAGCTGGAAGAATCACACTCCCTGACTTCATACTATACTACAGAGCTACAGTAATCAAAACAGTATGGTATTGGCACAAAAACAGACACATAGATTGATGGAACAGGATAGAAAGCCCATAAATAAACCCACACTCTTACGGTCAATTCATCTATGACAAAAGAGGGAAGAATATACAGGGGAGAAAAGACAGTCTCTTTAGTAAGTGGTGCTGTGAAAACTGGACAACTGCATGTAAAAAAAATGAAATTGGAACATTCTCTAACACCATATACATTTAGGATTAAAGACCTAAATGTAAGACTGAATGCTATAAAACTCCTAGAGGAAAATGTAGGCAGAATACTCTTTGACATAAATCATAGCAATATTTTTTTGGATCCATCTCCTAGAGTAATGGAAATAAAAGCAAAAATAAATAAATGGGACCTAATCAAACTTAACAAGTTTCTGCACAGTAAAGGAAACCATAAAAAAAAAAAAAAAAGAAAAAGCAACCTACAAAATGGGAGAAAATATTTGCAAATGATGCAACTGACAAGGGCTTAATTTCCAAAATATACAGCTCATACAACTCAACAACAAAAAAACAAACAACTCAATCGAAAAATGGGCAGAAGACCTAAGTAGACATTGCTCCAAACAAGACATGCAGATGGCCAATAGACACGTGAAAAGATGCTCAACATCTCCAATTATTAGAGAAATGCAAACCAAAACCTCAATGAGGTACCACCTTGTACCGGCCAGAACGACCATCATTAAAAATCTGCAAATAACAAATGCTGGAGAGGGTGTGGAGAAAAGGGAACCCTCCTAACTGTTGGTGGGAATGTAAGTTGATGCAGCCACTATGGAGAACAGTATGGAGGTTCCTCAGAAAACTAAAAATAGAATTACCATATGATCCAGCAATCCCACTCCTGGGAATATATCTGGAGAAAACCATCATTTGAAAAGGTACATGTACCCCTATATTCATCGTAGCACTGTTTACAATAGCCAAGATATGGAAATGACCTAAATATCCATTGACAGATGAATGGATAAAGAAGATGTGGTACGTATATACAATGAAATACTACTCAGCCATAAAAAATGAATGAAATAATGCCATTTGCAGCAACATGGATGGACCTAGAGATTATCATGTTAAATGAAGTAAGTGAGACAGAGGAAGAAAAATATCATATGGTATCACTTATATGTGGAATCGAAAAACAATGTTACAAGTGAACTTATTTATGAAACAGAAATAGGCTCACAGACATAGAGAACAAATTTATGGTTACCAAAGGGGAAAGAGGGGGGAGGGATAAATTAGGAGGTTGGGATTAGGAGATACAAAAACTGCTATATATAAAATAGATAAACAGCAAGGACCTATTGTATAGCACAGGGAACTATGTTCAATGTCTTGTAATAAAGTATAATGGGAAAGAGTCTGAAAAAGAATATATATGTGTAACTGAATCACTTTGCTGTACACCTGAAGCTAATACAACATTGTAAATCAACTATGCACCAATACAAATTTGTTTGTTTTGAAAAATAAAGTCTTAATAGAAGTCTTTGAGAAAAGTACTAATAATCTTATCTCCTGATAATGTGGGTACTAAGGACCCACATCTCTATATTTCCTTCCATCTTACCTTGCAAACTGGCCAGTTCTTGCCTGAGTAAATGCAGCAGAGAACCACTGACACACACAAATATTGTGGTTCTTTTCACCTACTTTCCCTGAAGTTCTGGGTTTTTTATGGGCACCAAGTTCTGTAAGTTAGGGTAGGCAACAGTTTATGGAATGTTTTGCTCCATTATAACCAGGTCACCATTATCCTAGTAGTATGTTTCCCTGTTGCCTGCTACCCAGTGACTTAGCCAGTGCCACATATTTTAGGATTTTGTTGTGGCAGTACTCTAATGTTGGTATTAATTTCTGGGTTAAGGAAAAGGCTGCTGTAAAGGGATCCAAAAGTAAAATGGCTTAAATGAGAAAAAAGTTTATTTCTTCCCCAGATAACAGGCCTACTAATTTAGGTGGTAGGGATGCTATATTCCATGAAGACACTAGAGGGGTAACTACCAGAATGTTGGATCTGGGCTCAGATCCTCAGCCTTGTTTTAACCATTGTGCTGTACTTATGTATATTTATCTCTTCCTGGTGGCTAGTGAGCGCTTTGAGGTGTTGGGAACTTAGCTATGCCTGGATCTGTTGCATTTCCTAGCTTATAGTAAGTGTTCAATAAATGTTTGAATGAATGAATACCTGTTTTATATCTGAGTAAGTTAAGGCATAGAGACCTAAGCAAACTTGAGTCACAGGGCTGGATAATGATCTGAACCCTGCACACAAGAATATATGTACAGGAGAAGCTGTCTTAGAGAAGAGGCTACTTCCATGAGATGGGGCATATCTTATATAAAGGTAGTATCGTTTTGATCTCCTTAGGAATAGTTACTGTAAAAATCTTTTGATGTGATTATTAAGGTTTAAAATAACAATTATGGAACGTGGTAAAGTCTATATCTGTATGATGGAGAGAAGAAAAAAAATGTATGAAGAAGAGAGAATGTGGTCTTTAACATTTTTAGTACCTAAATAATTATACCAAGGGCGAAAGACTTTTTTAAAATTTAAGCAATAAATATTTGGAGTGTGAAAAAACTATCCATAGCATATCCGGGCAACCTTTTTCGTCAAAATATTTTAAATAGCTCATAGCATACGTGTGTATGTATATACACACACATTTCACATATCTGTGTGTGTGTGTGTGTGTGAAGTTTCAGAAATCACTCCACCAAGGGAAATACATATCTTTTAAATTAATTTTTATAGGAGTATAGTTGCTTTACAATGTTGTGTTAGTTTCTACTGTACAGCAAAATGAATCAACCATATATATATATATATCCATCCCCTCCCTTTCGGACTTCCTTCCCATTTAGGTCACCACAGCGCATTAAGAAGAGTTCCCTGTGCTATACAGTAGGTTCTCATCAGTTATCTATTTTATACATACTATCAATAGTGTATATGTGTCAATCCCAATCTCCCAATTCCTCCCACCCCCGCCTTTCTACCCTTGGTGTCCATACATTTGTTCTCTACATCTGTGTCTCTATTTCTGTTTTGCAAATAGGTTCATCTATACCATTTTTCTAGGTTCCACGTATATGCATTAATATACGATATTTGTTTTTCTCTTTCTGACTTACTTCACTCTGTATGACAGTCTCCATCCATATCTCTAAAAATGACCCAATTTTGTTCCTTTTATGACCCAGCAACCCCACTCCTGGGCATATACCTAGAGAAAACCATAACTCAAAAAGATACATGCACCCCAATGTTCATAGCAGCACTATTTACAATAGCCAGGACGTGGAAGCAACCTGAATGTCCATCGACAGAGGAATGGATAAAGAAGATGTGGTACATATATACAATAGAATATTACTCCGGAATTACATAATTTAAAATGGTGAATTTACATCTTAAAAATTAATAAGCTTATACTGTTTTGGGTATCCATGAAGATTGTTTCTGAATCACTGGACTCAGAAAGCACTCCTTTATTATTGTACTTTGAAGTATATACAAGTGAATCATAACAAAGATATAATAGTTAATATTTATATGTGAAACTGTGAATGAAAACATCTCTAAAACTTATTCCTAAGCCTTATGGAGGATATGGATCTTTTAGATAAATTGAAAATACTAAGTAACTAACGAAGCATAGGTTTCCTGAAAATGGACATTTTTATGTCTGCTATTTTGTTTGAGATGTTATTTTTTCTTTCTCATAGGGGGAACAATATTTTTTTAGCAAGAATCAGTAACTGGAAGTACAACATTGGTTATTTAATGATATTAAAATGAAGTTTTGATCAGCAGAGGTAAGAATATGGCATTTAATTCATAATAGATCAAAATATTTGCCAGATTTCTATGAAGAACTATTTTAAGAACTGAAGGGTCTGAGAATTTATCCCACGTGCAAAGTAACAAGTTAGCCTGCTGCAGCGCCATGGATGTGGGCAGGAGACATGAGATTCCTGGATCAGAGAAAATGATAGTTTATAGGCATGGCAATAGCGGTGGCTAGAGTATGAGGCCCCCTGCGTAAGAGTAGGTTGAGTTATGGAGGGGACCCCTGAACTGAGGAACCCAGATCTTTTATGATGGGCAATGAGCCTGCTGGCTTGTGCCTCAGGGGAGACTTTATTACATGGCGCAGTAAACAGAGCTGCCCTTAATTCCAGTGTGAGACACTGTCTCTGACTCCTAAGACTGTTTGCTAAACATATGTCCTTGAAAAATAGTCCGGAATAAAGGCAGTCAGTGCCTCTGCTTGCAAGACATGCAGAAACACAAGACTCTCAGAATTGTCTTTCAACACTCTCTTACTCCAAACTGCTTTTTAAAGCATGTGTCACTGATAAGGATAATTGTAATAATGCTTTTTTGAAATAGTGTGAAGATGGAAACCACTGAAATACCCAACAGCAGGAGATTGCTTAAATTATAACATTCACAGTATGAAAGTTATTAACTAGGTGTTCATCAAAAAAGTAAAATAAACAGGTTATAAAATGTACATGTAGTTTGATCCTACTTTTATAGAAATTGTACAAATGTACACACGTATGAAGAATATATACCAAAGTATGTATTTCAATGGATAGAATTGTGAATATTTATTTATTTTTTTTGCTTGTCTATTTTTTTTAACCTCTTGAAAATGAACACTTTAGGCTTTTGTAATGAGGGAAAATTTTGTTTTGAATTTAAAAATGAACAGTCAGTTAAGAACTTCACCTGACAGAGAAAAAGCTTCATGAATTTAAGTGGGAATTAAAGACTGTTAATTCTTTTGTTTTGACTCTGAAGTTGCCTTTATGTGCAATGTAGAACTAGAAGAGAATAATTAGGTAGCTTAATTTTTTCTTCAAAAGTTACTGTTTTATCTATGATAAAGTCAGAACTTACTTTTAGCAATTTGCTGTATTATTTATTATCACATAGTTGTCACGAAGGGAAACAAATCTTAGAAAATGCATTCTAACAGGGCGTATCTTCTAGAGTAGTGCTATTTAGTAAGTATTTCATTAGTAAGTATGTTTAGTGAGTATAGATTCTGGTGCTATATAGTCAAGTCAGGCTAACTTAGGAGCACTGAATTAATTTAGCTTCATTTTTATTTCCTGCCTACGTTTCATACTCTGAAATATGTTTAATATTAGTGATTTTGTAAGTTGGCATTTTTATTGTGCTTCTCATGATTTTTTTTTTCCCTTCTTTAACCAAGGTGCTGTTACCAGATTTGTCTTCTGAGTATAAATTAAAAATGACTGAAATTCAAGCAATGGTAGAATTCTCCGTGGAGCTAAACAAGTTCTACAATGTGGATTTATTTCAGAGAGGGTTTGTATTTTAATGTGAAAATTATATATTTTGCATAAGATAAATTGTACATTTTCATTTAAATTTAATTACATATTTTTGTTCCACCATATATAAGGAAAACAATGAGCTATGTTCAACTATTTTCTCAGAAATTTTATTTCTAAATATATATTTGAGTATATTCACATGGATTTAATGATAATGCTGGATATATTTAACATGTGTTTATGAATTTGTACTGAGCATTGAGAGGATTTTAATGAAAATGTTTAAGATCTAATTTCTGCTTTTTCAAAGCTAACAGTGCGTGGGGAAAATAAAACATATATACACAAAACACAAAATGTTGTAGGAACACAAAATGTTGACTCCTCAAAAAGTATATATAGAAAGCGCTCCGGGAATCAGAAGAGGAAGATATCTTTCTGGGCTCGTACGTTAGGAAAAGCATAATGGAGGGATAGGATCAAGGTATGGATAAGATTGATAGGCAGAGGATAAGGTGAAAGACCCTCTTAGTAGGAGAGTGCATCATGAATCAAGTCTCGGAAACAGGGATGAACAGGTTATTTTAAAGAGTAGTAGGAGGTTGGATATTCTCTAGTAGAGTTGTGGAAAGATAGTAAAGAGAGGAGAGGTTATGTGTGTGAAGGGCTTTTGATGTCTGGAGGGATTTGGGTAGCCATTGATGGTTTCCAAGCAGGGATGAAATTGTCACTGTTATTACAATCAGCACTTACTGACATGATGAAGAGCATGGTGATATTGGATGGAGGGTCGTGTAGAAGAAACAGAGGCGCAGGGAGCAGTGGGGAGGTGCTCACGATGTCTCAAGATACAAACCTGAATTCCTGTGCTGGCAGTGGTAGCGGTGGGGCTGTGACCGACCGGGGTAGGATGAGAGAAATCTTCTGTTGTTCGTCTGTCTGTCTTGGCTCTGCCATCTTGTTGAAAAAAACAGACAGCTGTGCTCTGCTCTGCTCCACGTGGTCTCTCAGGACAGCCTGGGCTTGTTCTCATGGCGGAGGCAGGAGGCCAAGAAAGAGAGCAGAAGTGGCAGGATCCCTTGTATTGGCACACTTGTTTCCTCACTGCATTCTGCTGCCTAAGCAAGTTACAAGGCCAGGCCAGGTCTGGGCTGGCGGCTCTCTGGCCAGTGAAACTCAGTGTAAAACTTTATGGGGATTCTGTATGTCTGATATAGTCCATTCCATGCTCTGAAACCCACACCCACAATTGTTTCTTGAGACGTGACTACTCTCTCAATGAATCACTACTATTTGGAGGTCAGAATTCTGTGGGATCACGCCCTTTAACTTCCTAAAAGCCTTTTTGTCAAGCTGAGAATGTCTACTTAGACACTGCCCTTAACTCCTTTGGAGATCTAAGAAAGGGATTTACAGCCACTCCCTTGATTAGATCTTTGTAAGCAGTTTTATTTTCCTCCCCAGGAAGTCTTGGTTCCTCTAGATTCTGCTTGTGAAATGATCAGGTCTTTCTTTAGCTCATCTCTTTCTTGCAAAACCTTACTACCCTTGCTAGGAGCAACCAGGTGACGTTTCCAACATTCTGCCAGGAAATTAGCTTGCTCGAGTCCAAAAGTTTCTTAGGTACAGTGTCTAACTTCTTCTAAGTTATTGTTTGAAAGCATACTGACCAAAAGTTTATCACTACAAAACGTGGGTCACTGTTTTTTCAGTCTCCTGTGGTTTCTGCATTATTTTTCTTGCCTCTGTAATTGTAGCTAACCGTTACTTTGGTCCCAAAGTCAGTGCCACATATTTCAAGTTTCGTTAGTACCCATTTTCGTATTAGTTATTTATTGCCACAGTAATGCAGCTGACGACAAACACAAAGCCTCAGTGCATCACAGCAGTAAGCATTTATTTTTGCTCACAGATCTGTGGATCAGCTGAAAGGTTCTGCTGATCTGGGCTGGCCTGGTTCATCTTGGCTGGGCTCACGAATTCACAGTCAGCTGGCAGGGTGCTACCTCGTGCAGAATGGCCCCACCTGGGTGCACCCAGCTCTGCTTTATCATCTCTCATCCTCCAGCTTATTGTCATAGAGGAGGCAGGGATCCAAAGAGAGAGAAGGAAACTGTACAAGAAGACGTTTTAAGATGTAGGCTTGGAACTAGCTCACTGTTATCTCCTCCACATGGTACTGCCCAAAACAAGCCATTAGGCCAGCCCGGATTCAAGGGATGGGGAGCTACACTCCACTTCTTAACGGGAGTCTCATTGCGAGAGTGTGGATACAGGGGTGGAGGAAGAAATTGAGGACATTTTAAAGTCAGTCTGCCACACACTTTAGCATCTTTTGGTTTTTGTTATTCTGTGAGGTATTTTGGGGAATAAAGAGTAGGATTTAATGAGTGACTCCGTGTGGAGGATGGTGCAGAGACAGAAAAAGCATAAAAAATATGTGTGTGGAGGGTGGATTTACGTGATCTCTAGGATTACCTAGAAATAGCTCAGCAAAGAAAAAAAATGAATATGTGAATCAAATATGGCAAAATCTTTTTCACAGGTGAAAAATGGGCAGTGGGATATGGGTGCACTGTTCTACCTTTGCCAATTGAGAATTTTTAAAGAGAAGAAATTTGAAAAGATAATGCCGAAGTTTCGAATCACACTGACTTGGACAATATTAGTGATACTGAAATAAGCAATGAAGTTGAAGGGGGGCCATGGTGTGGGACTCAGAATTGGTTCATTTCCATATGTTGAGTTTGAGGTAAGATACCAAGTGGAGATAGTTCATAAATAATTGGAGGTTTGGAACTGGAGATAAGGACTAAGTGAACTGTTGTTCCATTTTATTGTCAGCCGTTGTAAACATAGCACGTATGATTGCTGCTTTCATTAATTTTCTGTTATTCTGCAATCTAGTTTCCACATCCATTGAGGACTTTTGAACAATATTGTTATGTTACTGATCTTTCTAAAATCTAATAATTAGAGGCTCATTGTCTTTAGATATATTGCTTGACTTGTTTATTTGTAAGAATATTTTCAAGGATATAATTTACTCTTTTCTATTCTGGTTTATCAGTTCCTGCCTTTTAAACCTTTTCTTTATGCTTCTTATTGAGTCTTTACTACCTTTGCCATAAGCAAGTTAATTTAGAGCTCGTGTTTGGCTGTTATGTTAAATAACTGTCGGCTTTGATAGATAAACAGATAAATTTATCTAAATTTATATTTAAATGTTAGGAAATAGAATGTATCTTTTCCAATTTATTTTCTGATTTATGAAATGACTGTTTAGGAGACTGAGATGAGAAACTTACAAATTCAGGTAATGAAATGCAGGCAGAACGCAGAGAGACTGCACGTTCAGCTCCTGACCACTGCAGTAAAGTGGGTATTGCAGTAGAGTCACATGAAGTTTTTGGTTGCTCAGTGCATATAAAAGTGATGTTTGTACTAAACCGTAGTCTGTTGAGTGTGCAATAGCATTATGTCTAAAAACACAATGTACATACCTTAAGTAAAAAATACCTTAATGCTAGAAAATGCAACCGTAACGTCAAAGAGCACCAATCATAGATCACCATAGCAAACATAATAACAGTGAAAATGAAATATTGCAAAAATTACCAAACTGTGACGCAGAGACACGAAGTGAGCAAATGCTGCTGGGGAAAATGGCACCGATAGGCTTGCTCGGCACAGGGTTGCCACAGACCTTCAGCTTGTAAAGAAACACATTATGTGCGAGGTGTAATAAAGTGAAGTGTAATAAAACGAGGTCTGCCTGTAGTCCTGTGCAGTATTTTACTTCAGTGTTTTTAAAATAACATCAATAAATATCTTACTGAACAGCAGTAGAGTCATAGCCCAGCAAGAACTAAATGGAGGTGGAGTTTGAGGAAGCACTTGTGCACATTTGGTGATGGTCCTTGTCCTGCGCGCCCACAGTGTGTAGTGTTTAATTTTGCCACCGTTCCTGTTACACGGTAAGGAACTGACTAGGCAGGGCCTAAGCTGTTGGCAGGCGCAGAAGAGAGAGATCATGTGGCATCTGAGTAGGTCTGTTTTTACTGTAATTACGCTGTTTTTCCTTAATGGTAAACCAATGGCCCAGATACTAACAATCTAAAGAAAAACTAGCTGTATTTTCATTTTAACCTATTCTGTCTTTTTTTAAGTATGGTAGATTGTAAACTCTGAAAAGAAAATTGAGACTTTACAGCATTGATTATAAATTTGATGTTATTAAATGGTATGTGGGCGTATGTCTTATATAAATGAGAGATACAAGAACTCAGTGTAACTAACTTGTTTTGAGTTGTTTATTATACTAGAAGTACATGATTACAAGTTGGTGGACTTCCCAATTGACTCTATTCAAAATTCGTTTATCAAGAGGGCTCCAAAGGGGGAGGAGAGATCGCCTTTTAAATATACAGGGAAAAATGTTATTTAAACACCTGTTCTCAACAGCATAAAGGATAAGAGAGTGGGATTAAATTGAAGCTGTAGCAATTTCAGTTAGGTATTAAACTGGAGGGGAAATTTCCTCTCTTTGGAGACCATTGCAAAATGATGAGAACATCTTTTTCTGGAATTCTTTAGGATATTGCTACTGAGTACTCATCTGCATACAGTTTGTTACTAATTCAAGAAGAGGTGAGGCACTTTTGCCAGAATGTAGATTAATGCACTGCTTTCTTCAGTGAGAAACTCTTGCTAGGAAGAAAAAAAAAAAAAAAGACTAGCTAAAACAGTGTGTTCTGAGATGGAGTCGGTTTGCTTTATTTCACTGCAGGTTGGTAACATGTCACAGAGATGCACCAGTGTACGTACCACAGTTTAAAGAACACAGCTTTAGAATATCAGTGAATGGGTTCTAGAATGGAGTTGAGTTTAATTCATTTCAGAAGGAAGCAGATGGACTAACGTTAGGTATTCTCAAATATTTAGATAGTGTGGGAACTTGGGCAAAGTGTTGTATGTTTTAACATTCTTTTGTAAAGCAAGTGAAATGTTATCAGTTTGATTTGTTTCCAGGTGTGTTTGGGACAGTCAGCAATCCAGCATACTGCTGATAATAAAACAAGTAATGAGGGAAACGGCCATGGGGTGCAAGTTGAAACGATCATAGTAGTACTTTGTTATTTTTTGTTTTCTTTCGCATGTGGTTTCCCATAAAACAGTTTAATTACATACCTGTAGCTACAACTGCTTTCCCCAGTCAGTCCTAGCACCATTCCCTTGTCATAAGCTATACTACTGCAAGGTGAATAATGTATTATGATTTGGAAATAAAGAAGATCAAGGATATGGACTTAGAAATTGTTTTCTTAGGTTTCAGTAACATCACAAAACCGTGGAGCTGAAATCCTCTTAGGAAAGGCCTGTAGGACCCTAGAAACCAGGTTCCATACCACAGTCTTTAAAGGCTCTGAACAAAGCAATCTTAAATCCCTTCCATTTATGATTCTGAGGTTGTTAAACTCATGGGAAGTTGATAGTTTGATTTAAAAATGATTGTCAGCCAACAGAGTCAGAAAATTTCATGCTGATTTTTTGGATTATTGACATTGATTACAACCTTGGAAAAAATGATCCCTTGTCTATAATGTTGTGTATATGTTGTATAAAGTTCACAAATTGAGGACTTCTGATTAAGTGGTGCTGATTGGACTCACAGGAAACCACCTCAAGTTTTCTTCAAGGCCTTCAAAACTATCTAAAATTGTCTGTTTCTTCAGTAAGGTATAAGAACTGAGAATACTATCTAAGAAGTTCATCACTTTCTCAGGTTTAAATGAATCAACCATTCTCTGTAGTCAGAAAAGTTAGTTTTCTCACAGCAATTTACATCAATTATTAGACTACTTCTAAATCTTTGGATTTCTCTCATTATTGTGTCCTACCTCATTTTAAAAAATCGATGCCATAGTATAGGTCTGCCATTTGTGGCCTGTGTGAGATAGGATGTCTGCATCCTTTGAAGGATCATAGTGATGGAGCATAACAGTCAGTGATGGAGCTGATACTGACTGAGTATACCAACAGTTAGCCAGTACTGGCCTTGAATGCATCTGTGTTTGAAGTATAAATAAATAGAAGAAATCAAATTAGGAACTGTGAAAAGAACTATAGAAAACAGAAAAAAATAGTTTAATATTAATGTTGTCAATTAAGTAGAAGAAAATCTTTCCATTAAAGGACAGTTGTTATGAGAAGTGTCTACGCGAAAATCAAAGCATAAATGACATGACTTCAAGGCAATGCAAACACCAATGGGAAGAGAAACATGAAACTTATGAATTTGTGTACTCGTTAACAAAGTGTACAATAATGTGTTTCCATAATAATGCAAATATGTAATTTAAGGAACAATTTGCGTAAAGAGGAATTTATTTATGGGTCAAATATTACTTAACCCAGGGACTATCTGTATGGATTTTATGAGAGTTCCACCTGTAAATAACAAGATGCTCTCAAAGAGGTAACCAGTAAATTCGGCTAGATAATAAACAATAAGAATAGATCTTTCCTGATCTTAATAAAGACTTTTTGACACAGCAAGTGAGCTCATTGTTTTCTTGACAAAATTAAAGAATGGATTTTAAAAGTTAACATATTGGGGTAAAAAGTTTATATTTCAAAAATTAAACAGTTCTGTTAAGTATCCAGTTTCAAAAGATTTTACCTAAAAGGAAATAAGAATCTGCTCTGAAGCTTTTTTCCTAAAACTACTCATGATCCTACAATAACGCCACAGCCTCTTTGGAGCTTTGCAGGGAAGATGTAGTGACCCAAGTAGTCTGTCTTTTGTAACAGTAGGAAGATATTCTAAGAAAATACAGAATCTTAGAAAATATACTCTTTACTTACTCTTTTTGAATAAATTATTTGTGATATGTTCTTGAACAACAGGAAAGGGAGTAAAAATTTAGAACTCTAAATTAAGGAAGTTGTAATAGGAGATTAGCTTTGAAACTTATTGAAATGATAGAAATAAGTCAAAATAATAAATATATTTACAAAATTAAATCTTAGAGTTTTTAAAAACTGTCCATTTCAAACAGATGAGCGAGTTGGTTCTCCAGATTTATTAATAAAATATGGAAAAGGAGAATGACGGTGGGGGAAGTGATTGTTAAATTCTGCATCTTACATAAATGAAAAGCAAAATTTTAAAAAATGTCTTTCTGTAAAAACCTATACCTATATACTAATGTTTTTGAAAAACTTATTTGCTTTCTAATGGAATTAGAGATTATATGTGGTTATTACAAAAAAAAAAAGCAAGTTAACCAGAGTCGACATAGCAAATGAAGGAATGGAGAAAGTAAGCAACATCAAAAACAAAAAATATAGAATAAGATGACAAATGCAAACATTTAAAATTATTGTGACCATAAAACTCAAATAGTTTTAAGTTTTCCGGTTTAAAGGCAGACTTTTGGATTTTAAATCCAATAATTTTCTGTTTATAACAGACATACCCCATGTTTTGAGAACAGATGCCTACAAATTAAAAGTGCTAATTTGGTGAATTGAAGCTTTTATCATTATGAAAAGACTTCTGTATCCTAATAATGCTGTTTGCTTTTAACTCTGTTTTGTCTAATATTAATATTGTGACATCAGCTTTCTTTTGGTTAAAATTTTCAAAGTGTACCTTTTACCATTCTTTTTTTTGCAGACTTTCTCTATCCTTGTATTTTCAATTTTTCTATTGTAGACAATGTACAGTGGGATTTATCTTTTTCATTCTCTAGGGCACTCTTTGTCTTTTAACTGGAGCATTTGGTCCATTTATATTTAATGTAATTGCTGATATATTTGTGTTTATATCCATTATCTTATATTTTGTGCTTTCTGTGTACCCTCTTCTTTTTTTCTCCCTGTGCATCTCTTTTTTTTTTTTTTTTTTTTTTCATGTTCTGATTTCTGCCAAGATCTTCAGGTTTATTCTTTGAGAGAGATTTTCCTTGTGTCTGGCCTTTTGGGAAATACCAATCTAGGACCCACTTTTTGTTTCTTTAAAGAAAAGTTTAAAACATTTGAAAGTATAGTAAACACATATATACCTATAATCTAGCCAACAATTATCAAAGTTTTTTCTCCTTATTTCACCTTTTACCCTCCTCCCCAATCTTTTTTTAGTATCTCTAATACAGGAAGACTTTTGTTTTTAAAAATCTGCAAAACCATTATTGCACTTAAAGAAATGTTTAAAATAATTTCTTGGCATCAAATAAAACAGTGTTCTCATTTCTTCAGTCATCTTATAAATGTGTTTTTATAGTTTGTTTGTTTGAATCAGTATCCCTCCAAAATTTACAGGTTGTATTTGGGTGTTATGTCTCTTAGATTTCTTTTTAAATTTGTTATTGCTAGTTTGATCCAAAAGCTTGATTAAATTCTGATAGTTTTTGAGAAGAGTCCTTCATAGCTGATGCTGTGTCCTTCCTGTTACCTTATATCTGGGGACATAAAATGTCTGCCTCTTTTCATGAGATTGACTCAGGTATTGTCAATCTGATGCATCCATTATAAAGTTCCCCATCACTTAGTTGATAGTACCTATTCATAACTTTTGTCCAGAGTCATTATTTTATTTTACTAGGGCTTACAAAATGGTGATATTCTATTATTCCTTTTGCATTTATTAGCTATAATTCTGTGAAGAAGACTTTTGCCTCATTAACTATTTGGCTACTCTGAAATACAGTTTATACAGAAAGACATGGCAAATGTTTTCTTCTTTTCCTTATTTACTAGTTTTCAGAATATTGTGTTGTTGCTCTAGCATCTTTCAAATATCATCAGTTTTTATTTAGTACAGATATATCTCGGATATATTATGAGTTCAATTCCAGACCATCGCGATAAAGTGAATATCACAATAAATAAGTTCACAGGAACTTTTTGGTTTCCCAGAGCATGTAAAAGTTATATTTACACTTAAAAAAGTAAATGTGCAATAGGATTTTGTCTAAAAAAAAATGCACATACCTTAATTTAAAAATACTTTATCACTAAAAAATGCCAACCATCATGTGAGCCTTCAGTGAGTTGTAATCTTTTGGCTGGTGGAGGGTCTTGCTTCAGTGTTGATGGCTGCTGAGTGATCAGGATGGTGATTGCTGAAGGTAGGGGTGGTAATGTGACAAAATAAGACAATGAAGTTTGCTGCATTGATTGGCTCTTCCTTTCACGAACCATTTCTCTGTAGCATGCAGCACTGTTTGGTATCATTTTATACACAGTAGAACTTCTTTCAAAATGGGAGTTAATCCTTTCAAACCCTGTCCCTGCTATATCAACTAAGTTTAATATTCTAAATCCTTTGCTGTCATTTCAACAGTCTCCACAGCATCTTCCCCAACAGTAGAGTCCATCTCAAGAAACCACTTTCTCTGCTCATCCATAAGAAGCAGCTCCTCATCCATTCAAGTTTTGTCATGAGGTTGCTGCAATCCAGTCACATCTCAGGCTCCACTTCTAGTTCTTGTTCTCCTGCTGTTTCCACCACATCTGCAGTGACTTCCTCCACTGACGAGTGAGTCCCTCCAAGTCATCCAGGAGGGTTGGAGTCAACTTCTTCTGAACCCCTTTTAATGTTGATATTTGGACCTCTTCCCGTGAATCATGAATATTCTTAATGGCATCTAGAATGATGAATTCTTTCTGGAAGGTTTTCAATTGACTTTGCCCAGATCGACCAAAGGAGTCACTGTCTCTGGAAGCTATAGCCTTATGAAATGTATTTCTTAAATCATAAGACTTGGGAGTGGAAATTACTCCTTGATCCGTGGGCGGCAGAATAGATGTTATATTACCAGGCATGAAAACAACATGAATCTCATTGTCCATCTCCAGCAGAGCTCTTGGGTGACCACGTGCATTGTCAATGAGCAGTCACATTTTGAAAGGAATTTTTTTTCCTGAGCAGTAGGTCTCAACAGTGGGCTTAAAATATTCAGTAAGCCATGTTGTAAACAGACGTACTGTCATCCAGGTTTTGTTGTTCCATTTAGAGAGCACTGGCAGAGGAGATTTAGCCCTGGATTTTCAGAATGGTGAATGAGCATTGGCTTCAAGCTAAGTCACCAGCTGCATCCTCCCTAACAAGAGAGTCGGCCTGTCCTTTGAAACTTTGAAGCCCGGCATTGACTTCTCTCTAGCTATGAAAGTCCTAGACGGCATCTTCTAATAGAACACTATTTTGCCTACATTGAAAACCTGTTGTTCAGTGCAGCCACCTTCATGAATTATCTTAGCCAGATCTTCTGGATAACTTGCTGCAGCTTCTACAGCAGCACTTGCTGCTTCACCTTGTACTTTGTTGTTATGGAGACGGCTCCTTTCCTTTGACCTCATGGACCAGCCTCTGCTGGCTTCAGACATTCCTTCTGCAGCCTCCTCACCTCTCTCAGCCTTCAGAGAGTTGAAGGGAGGTTAGGCTTTGCTCTGGATGAGGCTTTGGCTTAAGGGAATGTTGTGGCTGGTTTGATCTTCTCTCCAGACCGTTGAAACTTTCTCCATATCAGCAATAAGGTCGTTCTGCTTTCTTATCATTCGTGTGTTCACTGGAGCAGCACTTTTAATTTCCTTCAGGGCTTTCCCTTTACATCCACAATGTGGCTACCTGTTTGGCACAAGAGGCCTAGTTTTCTGCCTCAGCTTTGAACATGCCTTCCTTACTAAGCTTAATCGTTTCTAGCTTTTGATTTAAAGTGAGAAACAACCAATTCTTCCTTTAACTTGAGCACTTAGAGGCCATTGTAGGTTTATTAATTGGCCTAATTTCAATATCGTGTGTCTCAGAGAATGGGGAGGCCCGAGGAGAGGGAGAGAGATGGGGGAATGGCTGGTCGGTAGAGCGGTCAGAACACACACAACATTTATTAAGTTCACTGTCTTATATGAGTGGTTTGTGGCGCCCCAAAACAATTACAAGAGTAGGATCAAAGATCACTGATCGCGGATCACCGTAACACATGTAATAATAATGAAAAAGTTTGAAATACTGTGAGAATTACCAAAATGTGACACTGAGACATGAAGTGAGCGAATGCTATTGAGAAAATCATGCCAGTAGACTTGCTTGACACAGGGTTGCTAGAAACCTTCAACTTGTAAAAAAACAAAATATTGGGTTAGCCAAAAAGTGCCTTCGGTTTTTAAGTAAAAATAAAAGACAAATTTTTCATTTTCACCAAGAACTCTATTGAGCAACACATTCACCGTTTGTTCCACTATCTTCTGCCATCTATCAGGCAACTTCATAATTCCATCTTCCCAAAACTTTTTATCTTTTTGAGCAAAGAACTGTTCTAGATGCCTTTTACAGTCTTCCAGGGAATTGCAATTTTTTCCATTAAGAGAATTCTGTAAAGATCAAAATAAATGGAAATCTGAAGGTTCAATGTCTGGTGAATACAGTGGATGATGAATCAGAACTTCCCAGCCAAGCTATAACAGTTTTTGCCTGGTCATCAAAGAAACATGCTGTCTTGTGTTATCCTGATGGAAGATTATGCGTTTTCTGTTGACTAATTCTGGATGCTTTTCGTCAAGTGCTGCTTTCACTTGGTCTAATTGGGAGCAGCACTTGTTGGAATTAATCGTTTGGTTTTCCGGAAGGAACCCCTTCCAATCCCACCATATACACAACATCACCTTCTTTGGATGAAGACTGGCCTTTGATGCGATTGGTGGTGGTTCAGTTCCCTTGTCCCATGATCTCTTCCATTCCACATTGTTGTACAGTATCCACTTTTCATCACCCATCACAATATGTTTTAAAAATGGAACATTTTCATTACATTTAAGTAGAGAATTGCATGCGGAAATATGGTCAAGGAGGTTTCTTCCCTTAACTCATGTGGAAGCCAAAGATCAAAGCCATTAACATAACCAAGCTGGTGCTAATGATTTTCAGTGCCTGATTTGGATATTTTGAGTATGTTGGTTATCTCCCGCGTGGTATAATGTTGACTGTTCTCAATTAATGTCTCGATTTGATCGCTGTCAACTTCAACTGGTCTACCCGACCGTGGAGCATCGTCCAGCGAGAAATCTCCAGCACGAAACTTTGCAAACCACTTTTGACACGTTGGATCAGTCACAGCACCTTCTCCATACACTGCACAAATCTTTTTGTGCGTTTCAGTTGCGTTTTTACCTTTCTTGAAATAATAAAGCACAGTATGCTGAAAATGTTGCTTTTTTTCTTCCATCTTCAATATTAAAAAGGCTGCACAGAAATTCACCAATTTTGATAAGTCTTTTTTTAAATGCATGCTGATATGACAGCTGTCACATACAATCTAATAAAATTGTTTTGAATGAAGTTAAAGACAACCAAGGGCTACTAGAGCTATCTTATGGGGAAAAACCGAACGAACCTTTTGGCCACCCCAATACCTTGGAATAAAGTGTGATAAAAACAAGTTATGCCTATACCAATATGAGCTCATGGATTTTTAATGTATCTGGTGGTAGTTCTGCATCATTAGTCTTCTTGATGTTCAGAGAGAGCCTTGTAGGTTGATTTCTGTGAACTTCTCATGGAGTGATGCAGGCAGTATTTGAGAGCTTCCATGTTTCCTACTGTGACTAGCTTTTCTAGATTCTAGTATATTCCCTGCTCTAGATTTGGAATCAGCCAACGGGCTCTAGTTCCTTTTAGTAGGAAATAGTGTTTAGAGATCGTAATATACATGTTAAAGATACACATTTTTATTGAGTCATTGCTTCTAGGCCTTCTCAGTTGACAGAGATAGAAAATACATTTTTTTTAAGAAAAATACATGATAAATTGTTACTATTTTCCTATTCTAATTTTAGATTACAAGGATTTTACTTTTTTAATTTTATATTTGTATCTCTTTTCATTTACACTGAAAATCTTGGTTCCTAATAACATGATTACTTAACTTGCTTTATTCATGTGTGTGCAGATATGTCTACGATAATTTCAAAATAATAGTAGCACCACCAACAAGACTATAAATGTTGTTTAAAACTTCTTTGGGGTTCTTTTTTATTGTAGGATATATCCCATGAGGAATAGGCACTTAAAGTACTATGTTTTAAAAATCACTTGAAAGAACTTTGTGAAATTGCAGTTAAGAAGGTACACATTAAGTTCAGTTGTTTTAGGGTGGTTTAGGGGATTGCTTTTTTTAAATTTAATTTATTTTGTTATTATATAAAAATATTTTGTGGTTCCAAAATCAAAACTCTGAAGTACGTACATTGAGAGAGGCCTTGTTTTCATCCCGGTCCCTTCTCCTGACCCCCATTCCCCCACCTATAGGTAACCATTTTATTTTTTATTAGTTTTGTGTATATCCTTCGCTTTTATTACTTTTTTTAAAAGGCAAAAATATATATATAATCATATCCTTTCTTCTTACACAAAGGTAGCATAGTACACATGTTCCATGCTTGCTTTTGTTGGTAAAAAATGTATCTTAGAGATCACTCCTTTGCAGTATGTAGAGATATACTAAATATATATATGTAAATATAGATATAGATATACTAAAATGTATATATAAAAGATTACTTTTTATAGCCATGTGGTACTGCATTGTATAGTTGCACCATAGTTTATTCAGCCAATCCCTTAATGATGGACATTTTGCTTTTTTCTTGAGTTTTCCTGTTTCAGTTAAGGCTGCAGCGAATAGCCTTGTGCTACCTCATTGAATATTTTTGCTAAAGTATCTTTGGGAAATAGTCTTAAAAGTGGGATGCTAGGTCGAAGAGTAAATGTCTATGTGTTTTTGCTCCTTATTGCTAAATTCCCCTCCATATGGCGTCGCACAATTTTACCTCACCAGCAGTATGGAAGAATTCCTTTTTGCCCAGAGCCTCACCAGCAGAGTATTTTGTCAAACTGCTGGTTTTCTTTCGATGTGACAGATGAGAAAGGATAGCTCATTATAGTTTTAATTTGTAGTTTTTAAAATTATAAGTAAGATAGAAAATTTTTTCATGTATTTAAGAGACATTTGCAGTTCTTTTTTGGTGAACTGTTTATTAATTTTCTTTTTCATTTTTTTAGGTTAATTGGCCTTTTTCTTCTCAATTTTTAGATGCTCTTTATATATTAGGAATATAACCCAGGCGTTTAAAGCCGAAAGTAAGGTTTGTCAGAATGGATCGGCAGATGCCTGCAGGACAAGAGCAGTTTCATTGCATTGTCTACCTGACTGATTTTGTTTGATAATTCCATACTATTTTGTTACCTCTTCAATAATTTTATAAATATATATTTTTATACTTTATTTGGCTGTTTTAGTTGTTTTTTTAGCAAGAAGTTGTTCTGAATAACCTAGCTCACCACAGCCCTTAGAAAAGGAAATATTTTATCCTTTGCTTTTAAAATTTTATCTCTTATATGATATTTTATGTAAAAAAAGTTAACATATGCACATTTGAAAGTTTCGTTCATTTTTGAAGATTTATACCTTTAAAGTACCATTAATTTTAATTAAAAAATATATTTACAGTCATAATAGACTGCTTTTATAAATGCAAAGTGAACATCGCTTAAAATAATGTAGGTAATTACTTCCAGTGGTTTGTTTTTCCTGTATCTCTAGAACTTAGCCCAGTGGCTAACACATAGGTGGGTCCTCAATAAGTCGTGAATTAATGGTACGTGTATGTATATGTATACACACGCACATTTATTTATTTTTAATGAGTTGAACCGTATGTTTTAGGCACTTTTTTTTTCATTTATTTATTTTTGGCTTCATTGGGTCTTTGTTGCTGCACGGGGGCTTTCTCTAGTTGCAGCAAGCGGGGGCTACTCTTTCTTGCAGTGCGTGGGCTTCTAATTGCAGTGGCTTCTCTTGTTGCGGAGCACAGGCTCTAGGCACGTGGGCTGCAGTAGTTGTGGCATGCGGGCTCAGTAGTTGTGGCTCGTGGGCTCTAGAGTGCAGGCTCAGTAGTTGTGGCACACGGGCTTAGGTGCTCCGCGGCATGTGGGATCTTCCCAGACCAGGGATTGAACCCGCGTCCCCTGCATTGGCAGGCGGATTCTTAACCACTGCGCCACCAAGGAAGTCCCACATGCACATTTAAATTCAGAGAATTTTAAATTAGGATACTCTAACAGTATACAGTAAATGCAGAGTGTTGTTTAAATGTCTCTGAATTTATGTGTGCAAATCATTATATTAGGGTTGAGGGTGTACACTTATAAATAGGACATAGTTCCTGTGCTTAAGAAGTTTAAAATGAAATGTCTATCAGTTGCTTATTCTTAAGCTCTTATACCATATACCTGAATATTTTAAAATAGCAATATTTCACTTAATCTTTAATTAAAATTAAAACTTTGTTTGCTCTTCTTTGGTCCCAAGGCTCCTACTGTTTCCACTTTGATTTTTCTTCTCAGTCATCTCACGTCTTCAAGGTGACCTCATCTTAATCTCAACTAAGCATCTATCTCTGTGGAGTTTTGCCATGTCTCTTTAAGGCCAAATTGTGATTTTAAAGGTTCTAAATTTAATTGGCTACTGTTTCATTCACTCTTTAATTCGGGCTTTGTGATCTGACCATATGTTCTCTTCAAGGCCACACCTTCCTAGAAATAATAGTAATATATTTATATATTTTAATCTTTGTATTATGTACAAATGTAATATTTAAACTATCATCTAGGAAATTATTAAAGAAAAATAAAGACTAAATATTCAGCTCCCTAGGGTCCATCTAAAGTCATCCTTGATTTATAATCTTCATTTAGCTTTTAGTAACCCTGTGTGTATGTGTGTGTGTGTGTGTGTGTGTGTACAAAGATACATGTATCCTCCATTACATACACAAACTAGTAGTGTAATGATGTTAAAACACAAGCATATTATAATACTTTTATCTCATAATTTTTTCTGTTTAAACTGATATTGTTAATGACTGGTAGATTTTTTTTAATATATATTTTTTTTAATTTTGTAGAATAAATAAGCAAGTAAAAGTGCATAAACTAAACAGAATAGTTATGACCTCGAAAAAATACTGAACTCTTTAAACCAAATACATATCTTATAGTATGAAACTAATTTTTTAAAAACCATCTACTATTAATCCTGTATTTTCTCAAAATTATGCTTAAGAATAATTTATTATCTTTTAAAAGAAAAAAATGAATAAATCAAATAAAGCAGTGAAACTCTTAGAACCGTTAGTAACTCCTATGGTTGCTATGCATTCTCTCATTTAAAGTAAGATTGTTTTTCTCGTCTGTCTTTACACACGCCTGTTTCCCTTTGGGTTTTATGCCATGCTAGTATTTGATCTGTGTGTGGATCTGATACACTGTTTTCCACCAGCAGTAAATACTGTGGGAGACTGATAGAAGCAGACCAACTTTATTTTTTAATACATATAGATATATAGAAATTGCAGCATTGCATATTTTTAAATGTTTTGAAGTGACTTCTTTGTCTCTTTTGTTTTAGTTTTTACCAGATTCGTGCATCTATGAAAATTCCACCAAGAGTTCCCCACAGAGTAGAAGCTAGTTTGTTACATGCAGCAGGTAAGCCAAGGAATATTGTCAACTTTTTAAAAAAAATGTGAAGCAACCTTATAATGACCAATAATAACTTTTCATAATTATTTTCATCTTTTAATTACAAATATAAGATGCCAAAGAGCATCATTCTCATACCTCTTATAAAAAATATGTTTGAGGCCTCAGTAAAACAGGCTTGATTATAGGTTCCTTGTCTCCCTCTTAGGTTTCTTACGATGAGTGAATAAAAGAAAGTATGTGAAATTTCCATGAAACCAAACATAAGTGGGGGTGGTATCATTTATATCATGTAATATATAATTCTAACAAATACACAGTGAATGTGGACACATAATTTGACATATGATCACAAAGGTGTTTTATGATAAAGTTTTATAGTATGCGTTTTGAGAATATTTTTCAACCACTTTTTTTTTTTCTGGTTGATTACTCTAATTAGAAAACAAAGGGCCAGAAAGCATAAAATAGACATGTTATAGCAGCTCTTTTATTACTCATATTCTGAGGAGACACACCAGCATTAAAGGATTGGAGCCAAAACTGGTGGCCCTGACATAATCATTGGGCATTTTTTCAGCTTTCCTGATACAGTATACTCTGTTTCAGTCTACGCAGTTAGAAAACGAAATGGTTAATGAAACGTACTAGAGAGTTATCATGTATTTCTAATATGAATTACTAGTTTTCAAAGCATCATAAAATAATAAGTATACCTAACATTAAAGCTATGTTGAGCACAGTTCAGTTCATTTTTGAAATTTAAAAATATATTCTGGGAATTTGAAGTGTTGAGGATTATCTTTCTTAGCGTACTATGGATACCAAAATGCTGGTTAATGTTAAAGTTTAATGAATTGTACGTAATGGAGAGTTTACTCTTTCTGAAGACTGTCAAAATGCTCAGGGAGGCCTATTGCTTATGACCAAAAATATGTACCTTTTTTCTTTTCAAAATTAATTTTCTTCTTGGCCTGGTGTACATGTTGGAGTATACATTTATTGTCAATAGGGAAACAGGTTAAAACAACTAATATTACAGGACAGATTGGTACTGCCTTTTTTTTTTTTTTTATAGATTGAGAAACTGATTGGAAATTGAATGCAAACTAAGACCACTTGACTGTTACTGAAATGAATAGCCCAGTTTGCTTTTTTTTTTTTTTTTAAAAGAAATTCACGGTCTTTTATTTATTTATTTATTTATTTATTTATGACTGTGTTGAGTCTTCGTCTCTGTGCGAGGGCCTTCTCTAGTTGCGGCAAGTGGGGACCACTCTTCATCGCGGTGCGCGGGCCCCCCACCATCGCGGCCTCTCTTGTTGCGGAGCACAGGCTCCAGACGCGCAGGCTCAGTAATTGTGGCTCACGGGCCCAGTCGCTCCGCGGCATGTGGGATCTTCCCAGACCAGGGCTCGAACCCGCGTCCCCTGCACCGGCAGGCAGACTCTCAACCACTGCGCCACCAGGGAAGCCCCAGTACTGCCTTTTTGACCTTCCTTAATCAGCAGACTAAATGTCCTGCTCTGTTGTATCTCCTAAAGTTGCCAGTTGGAAAATACTGTAGAAAAACTTCTTTCTTCTGGACCACCTTTTTATTTATATATATTTTCAGCTTTATAGAGGAATAATTGACAAATATCATTTTATATATTTAAAGCATACAATGTGATTTGTTATACACATACATTGTACAGTACATATACATATGTGATTTGTTATACAGATACAATGTGAAAAAATTGCCATGGTCAAGATAATTAGCACATCTATCACTTCACATAGTTAGTTGTTTTGTGTGTTTGTGGGAAAGAAGGCTTAAGATTTATTCTTAACAGATTTCAAGTATACAGTACTTTATTACTAACTATAGTCATCATGCTGTGCATTAGATCTGCAGAACTTATTTTTCTTATAACTAAAAGTTTGTACCCTTTGACCTATATCTCCCCATTTCTCCCACACCCCAGCCCCTGGCAACTACCATTCTACTGTCTGTTTCTATGAAACTGACTTTTTTGTTTTGTTTCCACATGTAAGTGATAACATCCAGTATTTGTCTTTCTGTGTCTGACTTACTTCATGCAGCTTAATGCCCTCCAGGTTCATCCATGTTGCTGCAAGTGACAGGATTTCCATCTTTTTTGTGGCTGAATAGTATTCCATTAATTAAAGAAACACTGCATTTTCTTTATCCATTCATCCACTGACAGACACTTGGGTTATTTCCACTTCTTGGCTATTGTGAATAATGCTGCAATGAAAATGGGAGTGCAGAATTTTCTTTTAGATACTGATTTCATTTCTTTCAAATATATATCCAGGAGTGGGATTGCTGGATCACTTGGAAGTTCTATTTTCAATTTTTTGGGGCTCCTCCATACTGTTTTCCACAGTGACTGCACCAATTTACATTCTCCCCAACAGTGCGCAAGTGTTCCCTTTTCTCCACATCCTGGCCAACGTTTGTTATCTCTTGACATTTTGATAATAGCTATTCTGACAGATGTGAAGTGATATCTCTTTGTGCTTTTGATTTGCGTTTCCCTGATGATTAGTGATGTTGAGCACCGTTTCATGTACCCGTTGGCCATTTGTATGTCTTCTTTGCCAAAAAATGTCTATTCGGTTCCTCTGCCTATTCTAAAATCAGATTGTTTTTTTGCTGTTGAGTTGTTTGGTTCTTTATATATTTTGGATATTATCCCCTATCAGATATATGGTTGGCAAATATTTTCTCCCAGTCAGTAGGTTGCTTTTTCTTTTGTTGGTGGTGTCCTCTGCTGTGCAGAAGCCTTGTAGTTTAATGTAGTCCCACCTGTTTATTTTTGCCTTTGCTTTGGTGTCAAATCCAAATAATCGTTGCCAAGACCAATGTCAAGGAGCTTTTCCCCTTTGTTTTCTTCTAGGAGCTTTGTGGTTTCAGGTCTCAAATTTAAGTCTAATCCATTTTGAGTTAATTTTTGTGAGTGATATAAAATAGGGGTCCAGTTTGATTCTTTTGCATGTGAATGTCCAGTTTTCCCAGCACCACTTTTCGAAGAGACTTTCTTCTCCTTATTATGTGTTCTTGGTGCCTTGTCAGGTATTAGTTGACCATATGTGGTGGGCTGATTTCTGGGCTCTCTTTTTTGTGCCATTGATCTATGTGCCTGTTTTTATGCCAATACCATACTGTTTTGATTACTATAGCCTTGCAATATAGTTTGAAACGAAGAAGTGTGATGCCTCCAGCTTTGTTCTTTCGTTCTCAAGATTGCTCTGGCTATTCAGGAACTTTTGTGGTCTCATACAAATTTTAGGATAATTTTTTTCTACTTCTGTGAAAAATACCATTGGAATTTTGATAGAGATTATATTAAATTTGTAGATCGCTTCAGGTAGTATGGATATTTTAGCAATATTCATTCTTCCAATCCAAGAACACAGGTTATCTTTCCATTTATTTGTGTCTTCTTCAGTTTCTTTCCTCAGTGTCTTACAGTTTTCAGTGTACAGGTCTTTCATCTCCTCTGGTTAAATTTATTCCTAAGTATTTTATTGCTTTTGATGCTATTGTAAATGGGATTTTCTTCTTGATTTCTCTTTCAAGGTAGTCCATTGTTAGTGTATAGAAATGCAACTGATTTTTATATGTTGATTCTGTGTCCTGCAACTTTATTAAATTCACTGATTAATTCTAACAGCTTTTTGGTGGAGACTTTAGGGTTTTTATGTATAAGATCATGTCATCTGCATACAGAGATGATTTTAATTCTTCCTTTAAATTCTTTAATTTAACTAAAGAATTAAATTCCTTTAATTCTTCCTATTTGGATGCCTTTAATTTCCTTTTTTTGCCAGTTTGTTGTGGCTAGGACTTCTAGTACTGTGGTGAACAGGAGTGGTAAGAGTGGGCATCCTTTTCTTGTTCCTGACTTGAGAGGAACACTTTGAACTTTTTACCACTGAGGATTTGTTAGCTGTGGGCTTGTCATAAATGACCTTTATTATGTTAAGGTACATTCCTTCTGTACCTAATTTATTGAGAGTTTTTATCATGAAAGTATGTTGAGTTTTGTCAAATTATTTTTCTGCATCTGTTGAGATGATCATACGATTTTTATCCTTCATTCTTATCCTTCATTTTATCCTTCATTTTTCTTCATTTCGTTAATGTGGTATATCACGTTTATTGATTTGCATATGTCAAACCATCCTTGCATCCCAGGGATAAATCCCACTTGATCATAGTGTATGCTCCTTTTAATGTGCTCTTGAATTTGGTTTGCTAGTATTTTGTTGAGGATTTTTGCATCTGTGCTCATCAGAGCTATGGTACACAAAGATATCAACACTTTTACAAATGCAGTGGCCCTGAATGAACTGTGAGATGTGCTGCTTTTCCTGCCCAAGACCATCCCCAGCTTGGTTACCTTTTATGTGTGTCATGTTCCACAGCTCCTGAACCATCCTCTGAAACCTCCCTGGGAATGTAAATCTGGCATCCAAATTGTATTTCCTGCCAGTATACCCCAGAATAGCCTATGGTGTTGAATGTTTAAGTTTGTATGAAAATTATAGAGAATAATGGTTGATGGAATGTCATGACTTACTACAGGATCACAGGTACAGTAGATCCAAAATAATGTTCAGATGAGTTTCCTCACCAGCAATCTGAAAAACAAAGAGCAAAGAAAGGCAACCAGTTTATTCCAATCTAAGAGGTATTGGTTCTTTTCTCTTTTTATGTTTTTCCTCCCCTAAGATTTGTTTCATTTTAAAATGATATTTAAGAGTTCCTGGAGTATGTGTACCTTTTTAGTATTAGTAAATTTGTTAGGAAAAAGTATCCTTCCAAAATTTTTCTGCCTCCAGAAATTACTCCTATGTATTTGGCTGACTTTGTTTTAATAAATATATATCACTGATTTCTAGATTCATCCTTGCTAACAACATAAATATGTTTAAGTCTCTTTTCGCTTCTGTTCCTTAACAGTTCACGTTTCCTTCCAAGGGCTTGAATTTTCTCTGTACTTTTTGTTACATACCCTATTTTTCTTCTAATTTAGATTTGTGCTTCCATCTCAAGACCTTTTCTTTCCAGCTCTATATTTTACCATATATCCTACACCGTGTGCATATTTCTGGAAAACTTTTAAGAAGAAGAGAAAAAAATGATGATTTTGTCTGTGAGTTGCAGTAGACAGGTTAGATGGTTTGGGAATCAGATGGTGTTATACAGCTTATTGCAACATGTTTAAATTATTTCCAGCACAAGATTGTGCTGACAGTGAGAGGCTTGAGCCAGGACATAGCTGTCATCTTATAATAACATCAGTCATGAGAGACAGTGAGTACTTATGGGGCTGTTGAAAACGGAATAATAACAGTGCATTCAGAGATTTCTACAACAGAGAAGTCATTGCCGGTTCTGGGAAGCTGGCCCCAGTTTGAAATGTTAGAAGACTATGTACAATTTTGATAAAAAGTAACAACTCGCCATTTCTAATAGCGATAGTAGTTTTTAAAAAGAAGCGTTTACTGTTTTATTTGATTTTTTGTATCTATCCGTCCCTTTTCTCTGAAAAAAATATTTTTATGCAAATAATACCAGCAAAGAGTTAAAAGATCCATTAGTCCAGAAAGATTAGTAGTGAAAACCATAGCTCCTTCTCTGGATGCATCTGCTTTTAACTGTTTCTGTAGTCCTGATGGTTTCCCCTACATGGACATTCCACGTCCTGTGACAATTTATGTCACACCACTTCCTCCCTCTCCCCCTATTTTTTAAGAGATACCATTATTCTCACATTTCTCTTTGATCATTACCGGAGCTTCAAATGAAATATTTAAAGCTCTGTTTCTTATTTCAGCACATATGACAGACCCCTCATTTTCTAAAGTAAGGATATAAACAATCTTACCTCTTTTTTCAAATTTTTTCTTTCCCTCCACTTCCCAACCTGTTGGACATATCCTTTGTTTTATATTGTCAAGATTGCTAACATTCATATTCGGATTTATAACTGTAGTTAAATCTTGTGGTTTTTGTCTATGGGTTTATTCCAAATGTTGAAAACAAGTAGACAGCATTTACATTTTCATGGTAACACAAGAGGGAAAGGGTATATAAAATTGAAATGACTATCCAATATAAAGAAGGAGAATCTTAAGTTTCTGGCCAGACAAGGCAAATCTAGTTCCCGTTTTGGTATTGATCTGGGTCACCTATGAAATCGAGATAGCTATAGGTATATCTTAGGTATTTCAGTAGTTGTAGAGTCAAAGGTGCAGCTTTGTTGTGGTTAACAAAGTAGTTACTTGGAATCAGGATACCAGCTTCCCTTTATGTTACCTTGGAAAACTCACGTAACCTCTGCGAGCTTCAGTTTCTCATCTGTGAAATGCGTAACCTGCTTTACAATAAGTGAAAGTTCACAGCAAACTGTAAAGGGCCATATACATGTAGGATATTGTTATTGGGCTTCTAGTAATACAAGAAAGAATAAGAAGCAGTCAAGTTTGACTCATTTACTGTGCCATTTGTGAACCATTTAATGTTGAAAAGAGCTGAAACTTATATTATTAATTGGATGTTTTCCTATGATTTATATAATTTCTTTTATGCAACATAGTAATTAAGCACATAACATCTCATGTTAATAGTAAATCTAAAATTTTTTTTAAAAATCAATGAAACCATTTCTTGGACAAGAAGCATGAACCAGGATGACCAAGGGCAAGAGGGGAAAACCGAAGGGAGGAAGAGACCTCAGAAAAGTCCCTGGACTTTATAACTTATTACAGAAAGCTGGGGACCTGGGCTTCCATTTCTATTCGTATAAAGCTAGCTTAATCTGCACAGAGTATTTGAATTTAGACATAAATAGTTTCAAGTCTTGTTCTGCTGTTTGCTAGCTTTATGGTCTTAAACAAATTATTCAGTTTCTCTGAGCCTTTCCTAACCAGTGAAATGGAAATAATCCCTGTTTTACAGTGTGTTTTTTGAAAACTAAATGAGAAAAATTGGGTCAAGAGGCCCGGTGTAGCGCTCAGTAAATATTGGGTACTTTGTCCTGGCTTCCCGTTCTATCTTAACTGCCGCAGATGTTAAAGAGCTGGAATAAGGTGACCTCTAGGATCTCAGCACCCGCTCGATATAAGGAGAGGCGGTCCCGGAAGAGGGGGCTGCTGGAGCCATTTGTGTGCCTCTCCCTTCTCCATGTTTAAGGGTTGGCCTTGCTCGTACACAGGAGAGCTGATTGATATGGTCTGCCCTCTTCAGCGCCTCCTCTGGGTCTTTCTTCCTCAGTGAGACAGCTCTCCCCCTCCGGTGTGGGGCTCTGTAGTAAGTGTAAGAGTGAACTGCAGGTAGCCTTTGAACTAGTTTATCAGTGTGGCATAGAAGACCAAGCACAGGCTTCGCAGCAAACAGCAGTGGCATTTATTTCCTGGACAACTTAGTTACGTTATCAGAGGCTTGGTATCTATAAAATGGATATATTAATCCCTGCCCTATAAGATTGCCTAAAGGATTAATAACAATATACATAAAGCTCAATGCCTGGCGCATAGTAAGTGCTCTATAGATGGTAGCTAGTAGTAGTAGTGAGAAGCAATAAATAAGTGATAAGTAGTAATTAAAAGTCAGCTATTTTTCCTTTTTTATTGAATAAATTTGACATTTTTATTGAATAACGTAACACTGTATAAATTTAACATTGTGTACAATGTATTACTTTGATACATTTGTATATTGTACTGTGATTGCCATTGTAGTGATATTTATCACATTACCTAATTATGGTACAGTATTGTTGTCTTTATTCATTATGCTATGCATTAGATCTCTATGACTTATTTGTACTATACTCATTGCAAGCTCGTACCCTTAAGCTACATCAGTGTTATCTTCCCACCCCCCCCCCCCATACCAGGGGATGGGGGGGGTGGGAAGATAAGATTGTTCTTATTTTACTCTCTGTTCGTTATGAGTTTGACTTTTTTTTAGGATTCCACATATAAATCATATCATACATACTGTCTTTCTCTAACTTACTTCACTTAGCATAATGTGCTCAAGATCCATCCATATTGTCACAAATGGCAGGATGTCCTCCTTCCTTGTGGCCGAATAATATTCCATTGTGTATACATACACCACATCTTTTTTATCCTTTCATCTGTTGATGGGCATTGAGATTGTTTCCACGTTTTGGGTATTGTGAATGATGCTGCAGTAAACACCGGAGTGCATATATCTCTTCAAAATCCCATTTCTGTTGCCTTTGGGTATATACCCAGAAGTGGAATTGCTGGATCGTATGGCAGATCTATTTTTACTTTTTTGAGGAACCTCCATATTGTTTTCCACAGTGGTCAGACCAACTTACACTCCCACCAACATCGTGTGAGGGTTCCCTTTTCTCCACACCCTCGCCAGCACTGTTGTCTCTTTTCTTCTTGAGGACGGTCATTCTGACAGGTGTGAGGTGACAGGTAATTGTGGGTTTCTTTTGCATTTCCCTGATGATTAGCCTTGCTGAGCATCTTTTTATGTGACTGTTGGCCATTTTAGTGTCCTCTTTGGAAAAAAAAATCTGTTTAGTTCTTCTGTAAGACTGCTGTTTACAGGGAGAAAGAAAGAGAAACTGCCCAAAATTCAAGCAATAATATGCGGGGAAAGTCTTACTACTAAAAAAGTATATTCTCCACTTTGATAAAAGCTTCACAACTAGATAAACATTTGGACTAATAAGAAATCAAACCTGGTTGAACCAAAAGGAAATTTCCAGTTATTTGTGTTTGACCAGGGTTTTTCTAAGGCTGTCTATTCTGGGTAAGATTCCTTGGACATATATGTATTGCATTCTTTTTCCTACCTACCACCACCCAGTGCTTTTATACAGGTGGTAGTGGTTAAAAGAAAAAGAGGGCTTCCCTGGTGGCACAGTGGTTAAGAATCCACCTGCCAATGCAGGGGACACGGGTTCAAGCCCTGGTCCGGGAAGATCCCACGTGCCGCGGAGCAACTAAGCCCATGTGCCACAACTACTGAGCCTGCGCTCTAGAGCCCGCGAGCCACAACTACTGAGCCTGCGAGCCGCAACTGCTGAAGCCCACATGCCTAGAGCCCGTGCTCCGCAACAAGAGAAGCCACTGCAATGAGAAGCCCGCGCACGCAACGAAGAGTAGCTACCCCTCGCCGCAACTAGAGAAAGCCTGCATGCAGCAACGAAGACCCAATGCAGCCATAAATTAAAATTAATTAATTAATTAATTAAAAAATGAATAAAACAAAAAGAAAAAGGGAAGTCTGGAAATCGGGGCTAGGTATCAGGAAGAGTTGACCCAGGTGCTTTGCCTTGGCAGTGGCTAACTGGCCACTTGTAAAGAAGCGTCAGTATTTTGCAGTGCTGCTAGAAGAACCATCTCTTTCTCCCCTGTTAGTTGTTTGCTTAAGCTCTGCCCAGACACCAACCTTTCAGGGCCTTCCTTTGACAGACACTGAAATGTTGTGATAGATTTTTCTGAATTGTGAAGATTTTTCATGACTTGACCCCCATCCTACATGTCTGACTTTATTTCCCACCGTTGTCCCTGTGGATTCTCTGGAACAAATTCACTGGGCTCTAACCTCCCTCCTATTCTGTGCCCATTCCTCCCCTCATTGTCTCCTTTGTTAGCCTGTAGATGCCTCCCATAGGCACTGAGAAGTTTCCTCTGCCATGTTGTCATAGCGCTTTCTATAGACTTCTTTCAGCTCTTAGCATCTTAACACATTTTTTCCAATTCAGAAGTGGAATTCTAATACAAACAGACAACAAGAATCATTAAAGAAAAATGCCTGTAAAAATGAGGAAAGTTTAAAGAAATATATAGCTAGAGACAATTCATATTATGTCACTAATCCATTACTGTTATCAGGAACTGAATAATTTCAACAACTGTGAATGGAAAACTCAGCAGAAAGTTAGCTCTTGCAATAAACGCTTGCATAGATTATGAAACTTGAGTCCATTTGGCATCACAAGCCTCCACTTCCTTTCCCTGGGTTCAGCGGCTTCCTTCTGTCACTGCCATTTGTTGTCTTTTTACCTGGCTGAAGAGACAGTGATAATTACAGTGCCATTTGCTTTGGCCTCCGGAAATAGGGAAGTAGGAGATTATCACATTGTACTGCAATTATTTGCTTGAATGTTTCTATCCAAACTAGACTGGGAACTCTGAAAACAAGGGCAGTGTTCTTATTTATGTTCATATCTCTTAGTTCTCGATATTTTAGCGGCAAGTTATGGTTGAATGAATGTTCACTTGTTCACAGAATAAATGAGAGATACCAATGCTAGCTGTTTAACCAAAAGAAATGGAAATGCAGAAAGATGGTGATAGGAATAAAATCTAAATTATCATGATTTAATGGAAGTATTTGTAGGCCTCTATCACAAGTCTCTCAAAGTGTAGGTTTGATGTTTGGGTTAGCAGATGACTGATAGGCAAAGTGAAAATAGAGTCATTTCAACAAGGAAATAGGGCACTAAATTAAGAAGTTAGACGAAAGTTCGTTCCTTCAATAGATACTTGCTGAGTGCCTATTGTATGTAAGACACGGTCCTCACTCGTAAATCAAAGCAATGAAACATGTTTATGTGGTTCCTAACCTCATGGGTGGAGGTTATCATCAAATAAGTGTTAAAAAGCAGGGAGGCTTTCCGACTCAAGACAATAAACTGAGTACACACATATGTCTGGGTCTTCTTGTTTCCAAGACTCCTCGGTAATAGCAATGGAGGAGTGTAAGAAGGAATAACAAAAATATTTCAGTGAATTTTGAAGGACAGAAAACAGAAGTAAGAGCTGAACTACCTTTTCGGGACACTTTCCCTGCAAGCGTGCAGATGGGAATAGCAGATGAAGGAAAGTGAGAGGCGGGCCTGAAAACGGGTAGATTAAAGGTCTGTAATCAGGTCAGCTGGGTGCCCCAGGCCCAAGTGCAGAATGTCAGGAAATTAATGTTAACCTTAGGACGAAAACCTCAAGGCTTCTCTCTAAATAAATTGCCGTGGGTTACTAACACTCCAGAGTAAAGCACTCATTGTTTTTTGTTTTTTGTTTTTTTTTTGGTAAAAAACACATAACATGAAATTTCCCCTCTTAACAAACTTTTAAGTGTTAAGTGTTGCTGACCGTATGCACACTGTTGTTTGACAAACTCTGTACATTGCACGTGGTGTACCGAGAACTCCTCATTTACCGCAGCTCCCGGGCCCTGGCAACCACTCTTGTACTTACCGCTTCCGTGAGTGGCGATCCGAGATCCCTCGTGTAGGTAGAATCACGCAGCATTCGTCTGGCCTGTTGCACTTAGCGTAAGTCCTCACGGTTCATCCGTGTGGTAGCGTATGACAGGATTGCCTTCTCTTTTAAGGCTGAAAATATTCCATCTTCTATCTCATTTGCTTTATCCATTCATCTGTTGATGGACATTTATGCTTCCATGAACAGTACAGTGCAGATATATGTCTTCAAGACCCTGTTTTCAAATCTTTTGTATAAATACCCAGACGTGGGATTGCTGGATCATATGGTAGTTCTATTTTCAATTTTTTGAGGAGCCTCCATACTGCTTTCCATGGTAGCTACATCATTTTACATTCCCACCAATGGTGCACACAAGTTCCAGTTTCTCCACAAGTGCTGACCGTGTACCTAATACCGTAGGAAGTAAAAAATAAATGAACTTCTTTTTTTTTTTTTAATTTTTCAGTTTTATTTTATTTATTTTTTTATACAGCAGGTTATTATTAGTCATAAATTTTATACATGTCAGTGTATACATGTCAATCCCAATCACCCAATTCATCCCACCACCACCCCCCGCCACTTCCCCCCTTGGTGTCCATACGTTTGTTCTCTACATCTGTGTCTCAACTTCTGCCCTGCAAACCGGTTCATCTGTACCATTTTTCTAGGTTCCACATACATGCGTTAATGTACGATATTTGTTTTTCTCTTTCTGACTTACTTCACTCTGTATGACAGTCTCTAGATCCATCCACGTCTCAACAAATGACCCAATTTCATTCCTTTTTACGGCTGAGTAATATTCCATTGTGTATGTGTACCACATCTTCTTTATCCATTCGTCTGTTGGTGGGCATTTAGGTTGCTTCCATGACCTGGCTATTGTAAACAGTGCTGCAATGAACATTGGGGTGCATGTGTCTTTTTGAATTATGGTTTTCTCTGGGTATATGCCCAGTAGTGGGATTGCTGGATCATATGGTAATTCTATTTTTAGTTTTTTAGGGAACCGTCATACTGTTCTCCATAGTGGCTGTATCAATTTACATTCCCACCAACAGTGCAAGAGGGTTCCCTTTTCTCCACACCCTCTCCAGCATTTGTTGTTTGTAGATTTTCTGATGATGCCCGTTCTAACTGGTGTGAGGTGATACCTCATTGTAGTTTTGATTTGCATTTCTCTAATAATTAGTGATGTTGAGCAGCTTTTCACGTGCTTCTTGGCCATCTGTACATCTTCTTTGGAGAAAGGTCTATTTAGGTCTTCTGCCCATTTTTTGATCGGGTTGTTTGTATTTTTAATATTGAGCTGCATGAACTGTTTATACATTTTGGAGATTAATCCTTTGTCTGTTGATTCATTTGCAAATATTTTCTCCCATTCTGAGGGTTGTCTTTTCATCTTGTTTATGGTTTCCTTTGCTGTGCAAAAGCTTTGAAGTTTCATTAGGTCCCATTTGTTTATTTTTGTTTTTATTTCCATTACTCTAGGAGGTGGATCAAAAAAGATCTTGCTGTGATTTATGTCAAAGAGTGTTCTTCCTAGGTTTTCCTCTGAGAGTTTTATAGTGTCCGGTCTTACATTTAGGTCTCGAATCCATTTTGAGTTTATTTTTGTGTACGGTGTTAGGGAGTGTTCTGATTTCATTCTTTTACATGTAGCTGTCCAGTTTTCCCAGCACCACTTATTGAAGAGACTGTCTTTTCTCCATTGTATATCCTTGCCTCCTTTGTCATGGATTAGTTGACCATAAGTGTGTGGGTTTATCTCTGGGTTTTCTATCTTGTTCCATTGATCTGTGTTTCTGTTTTTATGCCAGTACCATGTTGTCTTGATTACTGTAGCTTTGTAATATAGTCTGAAGTCAGGGAGTCTGATTCCTCCAGCTCCATTTTTTGTTCTCAAGGCTGCTTTGTCTATTTGGGGTCTTTTGTGTCTCCATACAAATTTTAAGATTTTTTGTTCTAGTTCCGTAAAAAATGCCATTGGTAATTTGATAGGGATTGCATTGAATCTGTAGATTGCTTTGGGTAGTATAGTCATTTTCACAATATTGATTTTTCCAATCCAAGAACATGGTATATCTCTCCATCTGTTGGTATCATCTTTAATTTCTTTCATCAGTGTCTTATAGTTTTCTGCATACAGGTCTTTTGTCTCCCTAGGTAGGTTTCTTCCTAGGTATTTTATTCTTTTTGTTGCAGTGGTAAATGGGAGTGTTTCCTTAATTTCTCTTTCAGTTTTTTCATCATTAGTGTATAGGAATGCAAGACATTTCTGTGCATTAATTTTGTATCCGGCAACTTTACCGAATTCATTGATTAGCTCTAGTAGTTTTCTGGTGGCATTTTTAGGATTCTCTATGTATACTATCATGTCACCTGCAAACAGTGAGTTTTACTTCTTCTTTTCCAATTTTTATTCCTTTTATTTCTTTTTCTTCTCTGATTGCCATGGCTAGGACTTCCAAAACTATGTTGAATAATAGTGGCAAGAGTGGACATCCCTGTCTTGTTCCTGATCTTAGAGGAAATGCTTTCAGTTTTTCACGGTTGAGAATGATGTTTGCTGTGGGTTTGTCATATATGGCCTTTATTATGTTGAGGTAGGTTCCCTCTATGCCCACTTTCTGGAGAGTTTTTATCGTAAATGGGTGTTGACTTTTGTCAAAAGCTTTTTCTGCATCTATTGAGATGATCATATGCTTTTTATTCTTCAATTTTATTAATATGGTGTATCACATTGATTGATTTGCATATATTGAAGAATCCTTGCATCCCTGGGATAAATCCCACTTGATCATGGTGTATGATCCTTTTAATGTGTTGTTGGATTCTGTTTGCTAGTATTTTGTTGAGGATTTTTGCATCTATGTTCATTAGTGATATTGGTCTGTAATTTTCTTTTTTGTAGTATCTTTATCTGGTTTTAGTATCAGGGTGATGGTGGCCTCATAGAATGAGTTTGGGAGTGTTCCTTCCTCTGTAATTTTTGGGAAGAGTTTGAGAAGGATGGGTGTTAGCTCTTCTCTAAATGTTTGATAGAATTCACCTGTGAAGCCATCTGGCCCTGGACTTTGGTTTGTTGGAAGATTTTTAATCACAGTTTCAATTTCATTACTTGTGATTGGTCTGTGCATATTTTCTATTTCTTCCTGGTTCAGTCTTGGAAGGTTATATCTTTCGAAGAATTTGTCCATTTCTTCCGGGTTGTCCATTTAATTGGCATAGAGTTGCTTGTAGTAGTCTCTTAGGATGCTTTGTATTACTGCGGTGTCTGTTGTAACTTCTCCTTTTTCATTTCTGATTTTATTGATTTGAGTCCTCTCCCTCTTTTTCTTGATGAGTCTGGCTGATGGTTTATAAATTTTGTTTATCTTCTCAAAGAACCAGCTTTTAGTTTTATTGATCTTTGCTATTGTTTTCTTTGTTTCTATTTCATTTATTTCTGCTCTGATCTTTAAGATTTCTTTCCTTCTGCTAACTTTGGGTTTTGTTTGTCTTCTTTCTCTAGTTCCTTTAGGCGTAAGGTTAGATTGTTTTTTTGAGATTTTTCTTGTTTCCTGAGGTAGGCTTGTATAGCTATAAACTTCCCTCTTGGAACTGCTTTTGCTGCATCCCATAGGTTTTGGATCGTCGTGTTTTCATTGTCATTTGTCTCCAGGTATTTTTGGATTTCTTCTTTGATTTCTTCAGTGATCTCTTGGTTATTTAGTAACGTATTGTTTAGCTTCCATGTGTTTGTGTTTTTTACGTTTTTTTCCCTGTAATTCATTTCTAATCTCATAGCGTTTTGGTCAGAAAGGATGCTTGATAAGATTTCAGTTTTCTTAAATTTACTGAGGCTTGATTTGTGACCCAAGATGTGATCTATCCTGGAGAATGTTCCGTGCGCACTTGAGAAGAAAGTGTAATCTGCTGTTTTTGGATGGAATGTCCTATAAATATCAATTAAATCTATCTGGTCTATTGTGTCATTTAAAGCTTCTGTTTCGTTATTTATTTTCATTTTGGATGATCTGTCCATTGGTGTAAGTGAGGTGTTAAAGTCTCCCACTATTATTGTGTTACTGTTGATTTCCTCTTTTATAGCTGTTAGCAGTTGCTAACAAGAAGTTTCTGCTCCTTCCTCCTGAAGTTCTCCTCCCTTCTGTCTTCTTTTGACTAACTTTTTCATAGTATTTCAACTCAAATGCTATATTGTCACCAAATCCTTTCCTGACTCTGCAGACGAAGTTCACCTTCATCTTATGAGATGCCACAGCACTGTGTCCTTCTCTGTCACACTTAGTGCAGATGGAATTTACAGAATTAGATGAGGGCAAGGAAAGTGGTTTATTGGTTTGTTTTGGTTTAGTCTGGTCTACTCAGCTTAGAACAATGCGTGACATAGATAGTGCAATAAGCATTTAAAATTTTATTGTGAAATGTATCAGACATTTTTGAAGATAATGTAACACATTATTTTATTAAGTGATAAAATAAACACCCAGGTACCCAACCCTTCATTTAAGAGACGGAATATTATTAGTACCATAAAAGCACCCTGTGTAACCCTCCTGACTTTTGTGTTAATCATTCTTTTGTTTTGCTTATAGTTTCATTACCTATGAGTATATGCCAAGGAAGTGTCTGGTTGAGTTTGGGAAAACTGAGTAGCAAGCACAAGCCCATCTGTGAGGGAAAGCTGCTCCCATGAGAAAGCTGAGCAGTCCCTGCGTTATGGTGTGCTTCTGTGCACTGAAAGGGTTCAGGATCCCTTAGGGGAGTTAATGGGCAAGGTCAGGAGTGACTTGTGTGACTCCACACTTCCAGGCCGTAGTGTGATGGAATATTGTGTGAGTTCACACATCCAGGGCTCCTGCCAAGGTCGTAGTGTGATGGAGTACTGTGTGAACTCACACATCCAGGGCTCCTGCCAAGGTCACAGCGTGGTGGAGTGTTTGTTAGATAGCCAACGTGTGGAATAGGCTTGTTTGCATGTACACTTACTGTTCAGTTTTCCTTCCTTCAACTCTTAGGAGAAGGGCAAAGCAGAAAACCTCTGTGAGGGGAAAAGACTGCCCTCATATGATCTAGGCTATAGGGCAGAAACTTTCTTAGTCCACCCTCAAACGAATCAGGTGCTGAAAGGAATCTGGCCAAGCTTTTAATCTGTCCTTTGGTTTAAAAATGGCACCATGGCAGCACAGGTCTTTCAGACGATAGACCTCAGCGTAGCTGTCTGTTGAGCACACTGATCCAATCTTGATCAGTCACCTCTGTATCTAAGACAGAGGACCTCTTTGGAATCTTCCTTCACGTCTTCCTAGGGATTCCCTCTACCTTCCTTGTGCATTAGATTTTGTTTCCTAACACCTATTTTGTCTCTTGGTTTCCTCTCTCATTTTGGTGGAGCCTGTTCTCCACTATCTTGTTGGGAAAAGTGGTGTAGGAAATAAATATGTCTGAAACCTTCAGTGTCTAAACATGTCTTTATTCTGCTCTTACATTGGTTTAGCTAAGTATGGGATTCTAGGTTGGAACTCTTTCCTTCAGAATTTTGAGAGTATTGCTCCATTGGCTTTTGGGTTGCAGCATTGCTGTTGAGAGTTTCAAAGCTTTTCTGGTTGCTAGTTCTTTATATGTGATCCTTTTCCCCTTTCAAGAATCTTGTAGAATCTTCTCTTTGTTTCGGCTGCCCTAACGGCACATGATGATGTACCTCTGGTCTCTCAGTACTCATTGGGCCCTTTTCCTCTGGAAGCAGTTCAGTTCTGGGAAATTTTCTTAGTTTGTTAATCATTTTCTCCCATCTGTCTTCTCTGTTCTTTCTTTATGGAACTTCTGTCATCTAGATGGTGGATCATCTTCACTGGTTCTCTTAATTTTTAGTTTTTTCCTCTCCTTTTTTTCCATTTATGCCTTTTTGCTGTATTTACTAGGTTATTTCTTCAGCTGTAACCGCTTTTTTGAGCTTTTTGCTTTTCTTTCTCCCTTTTTTTGTCTATCTCTCTTTCTCCTTCCTCTCTCCCCTCCTTTTCCTCACTCCGTCTCATTCCATTTTTTCTTTTAAAATTCAAGTGCTCTTTTGTTCTATGACTGTTCCTTTGTTATGGCAACATTTTCCCTTTTAAAAATTTATTGTATTGAAGTATAGTTGATTTAAAATGTTGTGTTAATTTCTGCTGTACAGCAAAGTGACTCAGCTACACACCTATGTACATTCTTTTTTATATTCTTTTCCATTATGGTTTATCACAGGATATTGAATATAGTTCCCTGTGCTATACAGTAGGACCTTGTTGTTTATCTATCCTATATATACTAGTTTGCATCCGCTAATTGCAAACTCCCAATCCATCCTTCCCCCACCCCCCCAGTTATAGCAACGTTTTCTTATTTCATGAATGCGATTTTTTTCCTCTGAGAACAATACTGATCGATTTTTAAGTTTTATTTCTCTCTACAAGTTGCTTTTTCTCTGTTTTGGTTTCTAACTTGCATGTTAGAAGCTTTCTTCAGGTGTCTGATCGTCCTCAGTTATCTGCACATGACTGAAAGGAGGCTGATTGGATGTTCGGAGAGCACACGTGGGACTTGTGTCTCTGAGTGTCACATTAGGGTGATGTTGGTGAGCTGATTGCTAGGAATCTGTGAAGTCGGTATCTGAGATCTTATCTAATAAAATAGATTTACATAACAGATCTATTATAGATATTTTGGCCTGGTCAGATTCCCTGTGTCAAGAACTGTGAAGAAGCTGAGATTTTACCCTACATGTTGTTGAAAGTAGCTCTCCATGGTTTCTCAGTTTCTGTACATCTTGTGAGCAAGGACACTGAAAGGCTTTTGTTGCAGACCGTCTTTTTAAGGATGTTGCTGTAGTGAGGAGCTTTGGGAGGTGTAGGTAGTGTCTCTGTCTGGAGCAGAAGGTGATTTGTTTGCTGTCCAGTATGACAGAGATAAGGTCTCCCTCCAGTTCAAAGGTTAGACAGGTTTTCTTATACCCCCTTAAAAAAGATCAAGGTTTCCTAAGCTTAGAGTTCTTCAACTGTGACCCAAACCCTATGCATGCGTGGTATCCACCTGTGTCACCCCATGTGACTTGGGCGAGTGAGAACAAGGGCAACTGAGGTGAACTTGAAACTCTCACCCCAGAGTCTCGTGTCTCTTGCCAGCATCCATGACCCTGTGGCCAGCTAGCTTATTGGCTTGCAAATAGGGTTAGATCTTACGCTCTTTGCAGTTCTTGAAATGCCAGAGAAGGCTCTAGCCTGTTTCCTTCCTGGAGAGTAAGACTCTTTAACTGCCAGCCTTCTGGGAACCCAGTAGAGGAAGCGCTCTGTGCACCTCGGCGTTCAGGGTGCAGAACGCCTCTGCTTATACCTTCGTGCTCTCAGCTTTGCCAGGTGACTTCCCGTTCAGAGGGCCTCTGTTCTGTCCTCTCTGGGGAACAAACCTCCAGACTCCTCAGGTGAAGGAGGCCTGTAGCAGGGAGAGGACGTGGGATCTGGTCCTTGCTGAGAGGTCCCCTTCTCAGTGAAGCATTGCCTGCCTTTTCTGTTTAAAACCGCTACCTTTCTCACCCTCTTTCCTCTTTATCTTTCTCCGTAGCACTTACTACCTTCAGACATACTGTATCATTTTTCTTATTTACTGTCTTTATCACCCTTCCCATTAGTATGTAAGCTCCAAAAGGTCAGAGATTTTTATCTCTTTAATTTTAGTCTTTATCTCTAACACCTAGAAAGTGTCTATGATGTGCCTATTTATAGACTATCTGTTATAATAATAGCTGTTGTAATAGCTATTCAGTAAATATTTGTTGACTGGACGAGTGAATGAACGGCTGGGAGGAACTTGCACAGCTTTTGCGCTTGGCTTCTGGTTTGGAATAAAACTTGATAAGTTTATTTTCTTTAAGTCATTGGTACATCTTTTTAAAAGCTTTAAATATTGATGTTAATTGAGGGCATAGGTGACTCTCACAGCAGGTTAATTATTGTCCTTGCAAAGCAATTTAGGATAATTTGTTTTGTGAACAGTTTCTTATCACGTGCTTTAGAATCCTGTTTTGGGTACTCCTAACTGCAGTGTTCTTTGTTTCTGTTAGAGCATTTCTATCCCTCTCAGTCAGTAAATACTGGGTATGCGTAGTTTGTAGGTAGAGCTTATGGGATTTGCTAAGGACTGGACGTGGGGCATAGAAGACAGAAAGGTTAATAAAGATTGAATTTGGGGGTTTCCCTGGTGGCACAGTGGTTAAGAATCTGCCTGCCAATGCAGGAGACACAAGTTCGAGCCCTGGTCCAGGAAGATCCCACATGCCGCGGAGCAACTAAGCCTGTGCACCACAACTACTGAGCCTGTGCACCACAACTACTGAGCCTGCACTCTAGAGCCCGCAAGCCACAACTTCTGAGCCCGTGCACCACAACTACTGAAGCCCACGCACCTAGCGCCCATGCTCCGCAACAAGAGAAGCCACCACAAGGAGAATCCCGTGCACCGCAACGAAGAGTAGCCCCCGCTCGCCACAACTAGAGAAAGCCCGCACGCAGCAACGAAGACCCAACGCAGCCAAAAATAAATAAATAAATCTGTGACCCTGTTTAAAAAAAAAACAAACAAAAAGATTGAATTCGGGCTAATAAGTGGCAGAGCCTGAATTTCAACCAGAATCTGTCCTTAACCACTATGCTGGGCTTCCCTGGTGGCGCAGTGGTTAAGAATCTGCCTGCCAATGCAGGGGACACGGGTTCGAGCCCTGGTCCGGGAAGATCCCACATGCTACGGAGCAACCAAGCCCGTGCGCCACAACTACTGAGCCCACATGCCGCAACTACTGAAGCCCGCGTGCCTAGAGCCTGTGCTCCGCAACAAGAGAAGCCACTGCAATGAGAAGCCCGCGCACTGCAACAAAGAGTAGCCCCCGCTCGCCACAACTAGAGAAAGCCCGTGCACAGCAATGAAGACCCAATGCAGCCATAAATAAGGAAAATAAATTTAAAAACAAAAACCAAAAAAACCGTACTATGGTATGCTTCCTCTTGGATAAGAAAAACACAGCAAAGAAAATGATTAAAAGGGCATGGCCTGCGCAGTGGGGGAAAAGCCAGGAGAGTGAGACGTGCAGGGAGCCAAGTAACCTGGTTATGTTTATCTTCTTATGAAATAAGAACCAAACTGCTCAGTTGAGACTGAAGGCTAGGTTTGAGCAGAGAAAATAACCTATGAAATAGTGATCTAGGAATGTGGAGCGGGAATGGATTCAGAAAACCTAGTGTGATTGCTCGGCAGCACTGAGGGCCTGTTTAAGCTTAGTGATCGTGGATTTGAAGTCTAGTCCGTCAGAAGAGCTGTGTATTCTTCCCAGCTCCATTCACCTTGTGGACACAAGTATGGATGAGGCAGAGAGTTAGGTTTACAAAGGTTGAGATTTCTCCGGGCAAATATGACAAAGCAAGAGTAGTATGTGTCCTTAACAGGACGTGTGCAAGGGTGAGTGATAACACGAACCGTGGAGGTTAAGGTGGGTAAGGAGGGAAGTGGGGACTTGAGGGGAAGCAGGGGGCGATGAAGGGGAGTAGGATCCAGTGGGGTCAAAGGATTGTTGAACTGGTGGTCTTAGAGAGAATGAACTGGAAAGAAAGGCGGGCGTGTGAGGTGATGGAATTTAAGTTACAGAGGGATCGCGGTCATTGGCCGTGTAAAAGTCTAGGGGACGACGCAGGAGTGGGAGCCAGGAGGGCTGCAAGGCGAGAGCCCTGAGGGTGGGGAGGGAAGGGATCGGGGAGGTTTCTCACCCACAGTGATGGCTGCAGTCGTTTGGGAGGAAGTAACCTTGAGTTAAGAGGTACAGCCTTCAAGAAGTAAGGGCTTCCAGGGCTCTGTAGGGACTGCAGACACGAGCAAGGTGCCGAGTGGTACTGTGTGACGACGTGGCATTCAAAGGTGGTGGAGGTGGCCGCAGAGAGGAGACACGGAGGGTGTCTGCAGGCACTCGCGGCAGCACAGGAGCTGCGGGCCGGGTGGGGGGAGGAGCGTGGAAGAGAAGCAGCCCCGCGGAGGTGCTGCAAGCCTTACTGGCGCTCTCCGAGGCGGCAGATTCTAAGTTTGCGTTATCTGGGTGCGTTAAAAATTTACTTTCCATTAAGGAAAATTTCTTCCTCTTCTCTGTAATTTACAGAAGTTCAGTTTCTGATACTTGATTTCCCTTCATATATGCGTGAAGGGAAAAGTCGTAAGCACGATACAAAGAACTTCTTTCCTGGACTGTTCAAGAGTAGTTTGCCAACACGATGCTCCATCATCCCCAAACACTTTAGTGGGTTTTTCCTCCAAACAAGAGTGTTGTCCTGCATGACCCAGTGAAATCATCAAATTACAAAGCTAACATCGATACATTACTGCCACTTCGTCCTCAGACCCATTGAAGTTTTGCTAGTTTTCCCCACAGAGTCCTTTGCAGCAAATGATCAGTTCAGAATCACGCCTCGTAATCAGTGCTATGCCTCTTCAGTCCCCTTCGTTCCGGAATAGTTCCTCGGTCTGTCCTTGAGTCTCATGACCGTAACGCCTTTGAAGACTGTAACCCTGATAGTTTGTAGAATGTCCTTCAGTTCTCATTGGTCTGTGATTTCCTCATGGTGTGTGACAGGACTGTCTCAGGAGCAATGCTGTGCTCACCTCATATATCTTACCAGGTGGCACATGACTTCTGTGTGTCCCATTAATGTATGTTAACTTGCATCATTTAAGTCTCTGTCAGACTTCACTGTAAAGTCACTCTTTTTCCCTTCAAACTTCTGGTATGTATGTATGTATTTATATCAGTGTGGATTTATGAATTTCTGTATTATTCAGTGCATGTTAATCCATTTCTGTCGTCATTTACTTTGGCGCTCAGTTTTATCCCCGCTGTGACCAGGGAAACCTCTTCAAGCTGGCTTCTCTGTCCTTTTGATGTGTCCCCTGCCTGTCTCCTGGCAGTTACTTGCTTTCTGGTATGAAAAGATGGTCCAGATGGATCCTGTCCTGTGTGTGCCCCAGCTCTGGAGTCAACCATTTCTGCACAGCCTTGGTTCTTCTTCGTGGAGCATTGTATTAGAAACCGGTACTGGGGGCTGTGTTCTCAGGCCCTGTGAGTGGACCGAGCTAGTGAGTATGTGTATATACATATATACTTACACATACATGAACACATTTACATCTGTTTTTACACCTGTTTTTCTTTATCTAAACATGTAGTAAAAACCACGAGTTCACATGAGTATTTCACATTTTAGTCCAGTTTAGTCCAAAACCGCAGGACTCGTTTTATATTTGTATCCCCTTTCCATCTGTGGACCTGCTTTCCCTGAAAGGTTTCAGTAGGGCACCTGGCCCTCCAGACCCTTGGTGTGTTTTCTCACTTGATCAGCCCCTTCCATAAGCAGCTCCTGTCACTGCCTCCCTCCCTCACGATGCACCCGTCCACCTCTCGGGCTTCAGCACCTCCTGCAGCCCCCGTCCCTGTGTGATACCCTCCTCACCCCACCCCGGACTTGCTCAGCCCTCCTGCCAGGAGCTCCTCCTGCAGGGACGTTCTCCTCCCCTCACTCGGGCTCCGCTGCCCACACCCACCTGCACCCCCGAGAGGGGTTTCTCTCCTCCTTTTGGGACTCCTGCACCCTGTACCAGGCTGCCCCTCTGCCAGGACACCCTCCTCCCCCCGCCCAGCCTAAGGTCCCCTCCCACGCAGTTGCCCCCTCATCTTGCTCGGGCTCCCAGGACCTTGTTCTACCTGGATTGCCCTCGGCACCTGCACAGGCTCGGACCTCAGGCCACCCCAGCAGGCACGCCCTCCTCACTCCAGGTGGACTCTGGTGTCTCACTGTGGGCTCCCTGCCCACGGAGAGGCCCACTGTGCATTGTCTCCAGATTAAACATCTCCCGGTTCTTTGACTCCTTTTCCCATCATGTTATTTCTGGAGGGTTGAGTAATAAGACAGCAAGTGGGCTGTTGGGATGACCTGACACCCAACAACCCAGAGGTGGACCACACTCTGCAGGTAAAGGACACAGTTTTCCGTGATACTGCTCTCACCTCAGACACCAGCTGCAACTTGAGGATCCATAGGCTACCCTTGCTTCTGATCACATGGCTACAAATTGGGAGTTACTCATTACCCCCTCAGGTTCAGTAATTCACGAGAACAACTCACAGAACTCAGGAGAGCACTCTACTTATTATTAAAGTTTTATTATAGCAAAGGGATACAAATCAGAGCCATCCAAAAGAACAGATGCCCAGCGCCAGGTCTGGGAGGGTCCCAGATTTGTGAAGTCCCTTGTTATCCCCCCAGGGGGTCAGGATGCATTACCCACCCAGAAAAATCTATGTGTGACAATGTAGAGAGTATTACCAACCAGAGAAGCTACTCCAAGCCTCAGTGTCCAGAGTTTTTATTGGTGTTTCATTACATAGACGCAATTGATTGAATCATCACCCACATGGCTCAGTCTCCAGCCCCCTTCCCTGCCCTGCAGGTTGGGCTTACAGCATGTGGCTCAAAACCCCAACTTTCCAATCACGTGGTTGGTCTCACTGGTGTGGCCAGCCCCCGTCCTGAGTCGTCACCTTACCGTAAACTATCTGGGCCACCGTGAATAACAGAGACACTCCTGTCATTGGGAAATTCTAAGGATTTAGAGGCTAACTCTCAGGAATTAGGGACAAAAGCCAACCAAATTCTTTATTCCGAGAGTTTAGAAGCTACTTCCCAGCAAGCAGGACAAAAGCCAACCAGATTCTTCACTAGGCAGCTATGGAAAACTAAATTGCTTTCTTCTGTGGTATACAGATCAACTGTTCACTCTTAAAATATCTACCTTGAGATTTCTCATTTACCTTCTCAGATTAAGTTGTATAAGAGTTCTGTAATGGTTATAAGGTACTTATTTACTCATTTTTTTAAACAAATTTTTAAAAAATTTTATTTATTTACTTTTGGCTGCATTGGGTCTTCATTGCTGCGCGCAGGCTTTTCTCTCGTTGCAGCGAGTGGGGGCTGCTCTTTGTTGCGGTGCGCGGGCTTCTCATTGTGGTGGCTTCCCTTGATGCGGAGCACGGGCTCTAGGCGCGCAGGCTTCAGTAGTTGCGGCACACGGGCTCAGTAGTTGTGCCTCACGGGCTCTAGAGCGCAGACTCAGTAGTTGTGGCGCACGGGCTTAGTTGCTCCGCGGCATGTGGGATCTTCCCCGACCAGGGCTCGAGCCCTTGTCCCCGGCATTGGCAGGTGGGTTCTTAACCCCTGCGCCACCAGGGAAGCCATATTTATTCATTTTTTATCATAGTAAGTAACAAACTTTCAGAAATGTTCTAATACTGCTATATAAAATAATGGCATTGGAGTAATATAATCAAATGTATAGTAAAGTAAAAGTATAGTTGTATTGTATTTTTCCTTTTACCTGTCAATTACATATCTTATCTGTTTTAGGTGTGACTTTAGCCTTTCCAGCTTCAGTTCATGATTCTCTGATTTGCAGTAAAACATTTCAAATTCTATATAAAAATGAGGAAGTTGTTTTAAATGACGTCATGATCTTCAAGGTTAAAATGTTGTTGGATGAAAAAAAGGTAAACATTTCTTCATATATATTTAGATAAATATTTTTTGTAAAGCCTCAAGGCATATTTCTAACTTTCTATAAAATATTCAGAAGGCAGCTCATAGTATAATTTCTCTTCAGATTGAAGAAACCCTTGAGGAAATGAATTTTCTGTTATCCTTGGATCTGCACTTCACAGATGGAGATTATTCGTAAGTAGGCTAATCAAACAATTAAAAATCTTAAGTTACTCATGACAGTTATCTATCTGTATTAGAGTCCCCATTTTCTTCTTAGAACCCAGCCTACCCCCTTCTTTATTTTGGACTCCTTCTCCCTTCTGGGAGAGTCTCATGGGAATGGTTAGGCGTACTTTCTTGTGCCCATGCTGATTCCATGAGCTCCAGGTAACAAAGTCAGACGACTTGAAGAAACATGAAACAATTTCCTAGACTCTAGAAATTGCACGGTTAATACAACACCACTGCCTTGAGGCGTTTAAACACAACCGAGCTCTGTTCCAGTGCATCACTGGCTTATCCTTCTTGGTGGCATGAGTGATGCCACCTTCAGGTGGGACTCTCTTGATACTCAGAGAGTTATCCAGACTGATGACTCTTAGACTTAACAGTTGTTTCCACAGTCCATGAAGAAGTTTTAGGACTGGCTACCCTGAACTTGTCCACACATCTGGACATACAGTCATACATTTTAGGGACAAACTGTGCTTGTATTCATTTAAAACAAGAATCAGAGATCCATTTTACTATTTTACTTTCGTGGGTTTTTTTTTTTCATTTCAAGTGTACCTGTAGAAATACTTCTTGAAAATTGTATATAAATTCAGACTACGTGTGGGATAAGTGTCTAAGCAGTTACATTTCTCAAGGTCTGCTTGTGAGATGTCCTCTTTACTACCACGGAGGAATAAGAATGTTTTACGTGCTGGCTACTGCTCCTCTGTGATACTTGTTTATTGCAGGGAATTCCTTGAGGGATTCTTTTTTAAACCAGGTCAATTCTGTAAGTGGAGTAAGCTGAAATGAGTAAATAGTTAGTTAACTGTAGGTAATTATAATGTACGTATTGGTTAAAAATAGATATATATTTGGACATATTTTCATGGCATTGTTTCCATTTTTGTATGTGTAAATCCAATGACAGATTAAATGTCTGTAATAAAATATATACCAATTGTTGTTACTTGCTTATTTTTGAGCAACACTTAATAACAAAATTTTGTACCATAAAAACAATTTTAAACACCTTTTTTGGGATTTATCACAATAGGATTTGACCTACACTGTACTGCAACTTTATTATAAACAGTATTCCCTGTGGAGTAAAATTTTAAGATGAGAGTATTTCCTAAAGTATCAAAAAGGACTCGTTTTGTAGGGGCATTAGTGAAAAACAGTCCATTAACATGGAAACTGTAAGTACAGTTAGAAAACTAGAAGTAAGATCTGGTTATTTTCTTATTGTTAGATTTCATATTGCTGTCTAATGCAAATGTGATGCTTTAAAAATTATTCTCATTCTGTTTTTAAAAAATAATTAAGTAATTAAAGGTTTTGATAGTTTAAACTACGCTACAAAATGTTGGCCTTCACGAAATTTTCGTACTAATAAGCAAATGTGTTGCTTTTTACAGGGCAGATGATCTGAACGCCTTGCAGCTGATAAGCAGCCGAACACTGAAGCTGCACTTTAGCCTCCAAAGAGGCCTCCATCACCATGTCAATGTCATGTTTGATTACTTCCACCTTTCTGTTGTGTCTGTGACAGTCCATGCGTCATTGGTTGCTCTACACCAGCCACTAATAAGGTAAGTGTAGCCACTCCCTGCTCCTTAATTACATAGTGTCCTTTATTTTTATAATGAAAACATATACTTTGATAAAGGTAACTGAAATAGGAATTTCTAAAGTCACACTTATTTAATAAATACTCTCATTTTTATACTAAAGTAGTAATAAAATATAAGAGCATGGGAACATTAGATTGATGACGTTTTTATTACAAAAATATGGAGCATTCTTTGTCAAATAAACTGACCAAGAAAAGTAATGCAATATGGAAATAACCATACAGCACTGTTTAGTCGGCATTTCTGTTTTTATGCAATGCTGACTGTAACTATTCATTCTCTGGGACAGTGTATTCATTTTTTCATAGTTTTTGCGTCTTTTCTCTAGACTAATTTATCTTCTTAAATCTATACAGTTAATTCTTGTTCTCTAAGTTATTAACCTATCTTATGGATCTTTACTAAATAAGCCATTTAAAACTATATCATGTTAGCCTAAAGGTACATAATATTCTGGATCATAATAAATTCATTGGGATAATTGTTTTTTCTGCTCACTTCCATGGGGAGATGGGTTGTCCTTCATTAATGTAAGAATACAGTTCAAGCTCTTTAGTTCTTACAGTAAGACATCATCCTTGTGGCATGGGTAACAGATAGACACTTTTAAATCAGTAACTTATGTGAAAAGGCTCCAAATTGACTTGACTTCTGAACTACTTTACAATTTCTGATGCAAATTTTATTCCAGCAACTGATGTTAGGGATGATGCTTAAGGGTTATTGATGTTAAACTGACTTTATCAGAAAACTAAGTAGGTGATTTTCTAGAATTACCTACTTCAGAGTTTATAGAAAACCAAGACAATTTAACATATTTTCCCCAAGTAACAGCCTGTTGCATGTGTTTACGTTGCTGTAAAAATTGTGAGCCCTACTTCGCCTGTGTTGTCCTGTGATGTCTTTAGGGCATGGGGCCAGGAAGACGTCTGTTTCTCCTGATGGCCTGCTTTGCCTTCCTTATCCTGTAGTAAGATCTGGAACTGGTTGTTTTGCCATTTTTGTCTTTCCTGTTAGACCTTTGAGAGCTTGTTCTCAGTTGCTATAACTTTTGTAAACTGGAAAGTGTTCCTATGATTATATATAATTTTATTATAAACTTATTCAAAACAATTTTAGATGTTGATTAAATAAATTAATATTTAACAGCATAATAACTCAATGAAACTTCTTTGACAGGAAAGTATGTTTTTTTGAAATATAACTTTCGAATAAGTAGTATACAATATTACTTTTATATGAATAGCCTGTTAGGTTTTAATGCTAAAAGTTTTTAATCTGTTTATAAAATACATTCCTGTAGTTTTCCGAATTTCTTAGTTTTGTGATTTCATTAAGAATCCCTAACGAAGCTATTTCTAGCATTCCTTTTTCTTTATAACAATGGCTTCGTTTCTTTTCGGAAGAAATGCGGGAACGGTCCCTAGCGGTTAGCTCGGGTTATCCGTGCCGCTCTCTAATCGCTGAGTACGGAGAGCTCGTCCTGGTGACTCAGTGTGCGATTCCTCCTGCCGTACTGCAGCTCTTGCACAGACTGGTGGGGAGAGGCGGCTCATCTCCTAGAGACCGTTCACTGCAAGGAGAGGACATTTTTGGCTCAGAATCAGAAGCCAAGAGGACTAGCTGTTGGCTCTGGTTGGCGATTGGAGAAGAGACTGAGGCGCCTGCGACAACTGGGGTTGCTGCTCTTTCTGTCACTGCCCTGGGCTCTGATGTCCCCTCTCTCGCTGCTAGAGCTGTGCCCTTCTTTGCCTGTAAAGGAGAGGGTCGGGAAGGAAAGCAAGGCAAGGGGAAGGAAAGCTTTTTGCTGGTGGCACGCTGGTAGAGGGGTCCTGTTAACGGTAGTGTTCCTCACTGTTTATGCTTCTATAAATGCAGGGTTTCTCCTGAAGTTTTGTTATAGCTGGACTTTTTAGTCCTCTAAACTAAATGAAAAAATTTTTAGTTTACAGTATTGCATTTTTAAACATAATTATTATTATTTTAATTTATTTATTTTTATTTTTGGCTGCATTGGGTCTTCATTGCTGTGCGGGGGCTTTCTCTAGTTGTGGCGAGTGGGGGCTACTCTTCATTGTGGTGTGCGGGCTTCTCATCGTGGTGGCTTCTCTTGTTGCAGAGCACGGGCTCCAGACATGCGGGCTTCAGTAGTTGTGGCGCGTGGGCTCAGTAGTTGTGGCTCGCGGGCTCTAGAGCGCCGGCTCAGTAGTTGTGGCGCACGGGCTTAGTTGCTCTGCGGCATGTGCGATCTTCCCAGACCAGGGCTCGAACCCGTGTCCCCTGCATTGGCAGGCAGATTCTTAACCACTGCGCCACCAGGGAAGTCCCTAAATATTATATTTATATAAAACAATTTCTATGATCAACCCAACTATAGGCATTAAATCAATTATTTAAAGTAACTGAGGTTAGGATTTTTCTTTGCTTGTTTTTTGCATAACTTGTTTCTTATATTTGATTTTTTTAGGTACAGCTTCTTTGACTCAATTTTAAGAAACACTTCATAGCAAGTGGTATTTACCAATGACTTGCGACACCCTCGTTGCTAGGGTCTAGGTATTTCATTTTTGCAAAGCAAATTCATTTTGCAAATGAAGGCTGCTCTCTGCTTATGGTACATTTGATTTACTTTCCTGTCTTTTCCCTTTTGCCAGGCTGCCAACCAGTCAAATGCTTTGGCCTTCTTATAGTTAGCCAGTACTTTACCTCAAATTCTTAAAGGAAAAATTGTAAAGTTACTTTAAGAAGAGTTTAGAAATCAAGGCCTTGCAAAGCCCTTGCTTTTTATTCTGTCCCTCTAAGACTTTCTTTTGTAAACATTTAACTTAACGCTATAAATAGACTCTTTTGACAATAATAATGTGATGCTTGTTCCTCCAGCTTTCCTCGCCCTGTGAAGACTACTTGGTTAAACAGAAATGCACCAGCACAAAACAAAGATTCTGTGATTCCTACTCTTGAAAGTGTGGTCTTTGGTATTAACTACACAAAACAGTTATCACCAGACGTAAGAACTGATATGTTTATAAATCCTCTTTTCTTTCTTACTTTGAATGAAATTTGTTTTAACTGTTATGTTTGTGAATGTGATCGTTCTTTTGTTAATTATTTGAGCTCAACAACTTACATGTCTAATTAAATATGATCTTAACAGATTGGTTGGTTCCAGTTGTTTTTTTGAGAACGAACCTGATACTTCAAGATTTTACAAGACTTAATGGATAGAGATCTTTGACAGCCGGGGCCTTTTTTAACTTATTACTTACTGTCTCCCCCTGTTCCCTTCACACAACTGGTAGAATCATTGCAAAGGTGCTTGTAAAGAGTCACTGCCAGAGTTGAGACCCAGCTTGCAGCAGTATGAGTACAGCCATTACTCCCCTGAAAGAAAAGGGGGCTCAGACTACAAAAGTGGAGTACCACTCAGTCGAAGTTTCCTGTGTTTAAATTACTTGTGTGAACGAGAACAACTCCCTAAGATATTGCTAGATTTCTTATCCGGTTTAGAATTAACTGTGACTTGTAAATCCTTTATTTTTCTAAGCTTCAAGTGTGCTATTTTTAGGCTCTTGGTTACTAACAGCGTGTCCCAAATCGACTCCTTGTTTAGGGCTTCAGCTTCGTCATTGCAGACTCCTTCCTGCATCACGCCTACCGTTTCCATTACACCCTCTGCGCCACCCTCCTGCTGGCCTTCAAGGGGCTGCACAGCTACTTCATTACGGTAACGGAAGAGCTTCCCTCTTGTCAGAAACTAGAACTGGGTATGTTGAAAGTAGCCAGACCTCTGCTTTAGTTCAAGGCACTCTCTTCATTCTCATATTGCTAGTTATCAGCTTGGCCATAGTTTCTATACTAAAACTAGGTTTATGTGCTTCACTTTTACTTCTCTCTCAACTCCATCTTTTTCAATCTTTGATAATTACTTTCTGAAATTAAAAAAACTGTATGATATTGAGAAATACTTTCTTGGTGCTAAGTTTGAAATGAGTCTTTTGATAGATTTTTTTAAAACAGTATGTCAGTATTACTACTTCTCTTAGAATACAAGCAGAAAGCTTACTAGAAAACAAATGTAATTATCCATAGAATTATTAGATAGGGAAGAGAAATTAGATAGATTAAGTAAGATAAATTAAATCCATACTTCCAAATATTTAACAGTCTAAGCAGATTGTAGGTACTTGGGACCTTTTTTTTAAATATGTTTGGTTTTAAGTGATATCAGATCTTATTTCTTTTATTTCATTTCAGAAAATAATAACATTACTCAGTTTTAACATTCTGAAAATTTAAGAAATAATCTTAAAACACCAGTCTTCGGTTTTTGTCCAACATTAATATCTGCATGTATATTGTAATACATAATAAAAAATCATATTGCCTTGATTTTGTATACCACTTGTAGTTTGCAAAATACATATATCAGTTCACAGAAGATAAATTATTGAGCTTTGCAAAAATGTTTTTATTCAGACATTTTATGAAAGCTTTATAAGCTTTTACTTATAAAAGTTTTATAAGCTCATCATAAAAAGCACATTTTAATTATCTCTTTAGAATAAATTATTTTCATCATTACATACTTGAATAAATCAGAAATTACTTTTTAAATTTTCCTGAAATTAATCACTGTTCTTACTTATTTCTTTGTTCCTCAAGGATCTCAGTCTTTTAACAATATTGATGCACTATCAAAAATAGTCAGTTACTGAAAATAATTCTTGGGTTTGAGACTAATTAGCCCGTTTTTATAACTGCCTATTTTGAGATACAAAAGAATTGTAAGGAAGTGATCTGTACCTCACTGAGGTTCAGCTGTGAGAACAGGCTGGCTGTTGTACCGCTGCCTGTCAGCAGATGCTCCCACGGGTTGGATTAATTTCATTATCAGTCAGTTCAGTGCACACTTTCCTGACTTGACTAGAAACAGATATCATTCAGTTGACTATTTAGAATGCTTATTAATTCAAGGATCCCAGTGTACCCCCAGTTTTACAAGCAGTAGGAAAATGTTTGTTCTTTTTTGCTCATGTATTCTTCCTCAAGTCAAAAATGGTAGTAAGGAAACCTTTTGATTACTGTTCTCTGGAATATTCTTTTTCCTTGCTGTTTCATGTACTTAGAATCTTCTATTTCCCTTAGGAAAATCCTTTTAAGAGACCACTGCCTCAAATGTAAACTTTTAAAAACGTTCTCTTTTGAAAATGAAAGAATTGTTTGTAGAATAGACCTAATTTAAGCTATCACTAATCCTCAATTAATGGAAAAATTATGCTTCATGTATTTTTTAATTTGTTTCTTTGGGATTCAAACACATTTTCTTAGGAGAATTATATGATAAATTTTGGTTAATTTAGGTTTAGTGGTCAGACCACAAAACTATTAAACCATAATGTTAATGAAGGGCAATACCATGCTACTGAGAAGTAGTGGTGTGACACAGAAGCCACGCGTAATCGCATTTCTATAGGAGAATCTGTTAGTAGTTTGGATGTTGAATTCGTGGAGGCATCATCGTGTAGTGCTCAGGACTGCATGTGCATGTGTGCACCATTGCTGTCACTTACTACCTGTGAGTAACTGGGACTGTTTATGCAAACTGGTTTCCATTCTAAGGGCAGGAGGATTGAAGGGGTCCAGATGTGCTGAATGCATCAGGAAGGAAAGAGGAGGGCATCCAGAAAGCAGAAGGTGTGAGGAAGCTCCACGAGGAAAACTGGTTAACGGAGGAATTCCTTCGGGCTGAGCAAAGTGCTGAGGAAAGAGCAGGCCTCTTCTAGGCCTTTGAAGAGCTTTGACATCCCCGTTCCCTTAATAAGGAATCAGTTCAGCACTGAGAGAGACAGGAGAGACTCCCACAGCTGGGTGGGGTTCTTGTGGGTTAGTACAGAGAGCCCTGTGTGAGGTGGGCCTGTCCATGCTGCGTGCACGGAATTTTCAAAGAGTTTTCACGTGTAATGTTTCCGAATGGAAAAACACTTGAACCACATTTTAACTTATAAAAAAAATATTTCTGTACAAAAGGAAAGAATGTTTAAAGGAAACAAGCATCTCTTCTCAAAGGCAAAGATTTATTTCAAATAGCTTAGACAGTATTAGCGCTAATTTATCTAACTTCAGTATGATAATTCATTTATTTATACGGTTTTTACTTTGGGGTAAGGATGGCTTTTATGGCACATATATATTACTTTGGGCTTATGAATATAATGTAGAAAATATCATAATTAAAAGAGCCCTTATGTTTAATTTCAGGAGTCAGTTACTAAATGAATATCAATTTTATTCCAAATTATTTGCTTAAAATATTTTATCAGAAAATAAAATTCTAAAGCAAACCCCTAGACTTCAGTTTCAAATAAACAAATAGTAGTGGTAGAATAAAATTATTAGTACCTTACACATGGTGTTTACTCAAAATATATTTGTTGAATGGATGAATGAATGAAATAGCACAATACAGTTCTTGTTGATAATTGAAAAGTACATAGACATCAGCACATACTTTATAGTAGTTTCCTAGGGATTTTTAAATTCAAGATTCATCTTCAGTAAATATTTATCAGTGATACTTTGTGTTATTCTTAAACTTTTCATTATTTATATTTTCTATTTATTGTGAATTTTAGTTTATTCTTGAATGCATGTTCTAGGAAAACATCTAAAAATATTATTAACTATTCAAAATAAAACTATTGCATATTCTGAACTATTAACACTGCTTATTTTTATCCTAGCAAAATTAGATTGTAGGCACTAGATAATATTTCTGTAAAACACTGTTGACTAAACATCATTATATTCACCACCAGTTTTAGTAAGTTTGTAAAGTAGTTCTTGATTAGAGGATGTATTCTATTTCCTTCTACTATTTAGCACTTTTCTTGAGTTTTCAAATATGTATATATTTAAAAGTCTTAAATTCCACCATGGTGTGAGGAGTGTATCTAAACTCTATTCCCTTTTTAAAAATAATGCCTTGAATTCTGTTCTGCTTGTGTCTTTTTCTTTTCTCGTAGATGAATGATGTACATTTTTTTGATGACATACAGTTAAATATTGGTTTGGTGCAAGGAACTCCTACTGAAAATGGGTGCCAGGAATTCTGGAATCTAGGCTTTACCAAGTCATGTAACCTTTTGGGGCCCCGGTCTCTAGACTTGTAAAGGCAGGGGGTTGACCTCGCTGACCTCTGAGACCCCTGCCAACTCTAAAATTCTGAGTTTAAGAAATTAAAACATAAAAATAATATTGGATTATGAAATGTTGAGTGGCACATACACTTAAATAGAAAAAAGAACAAAGTAACATAAACGTGAATGTACATCATTTGTAATTCTTATAAGCTAATTAACTAACTGAAAGATTTTGCTTTAGTGTTCTAATCTAACTGCACTATCGGATCAATACTAAAACTATTAATAACAAATTGGAAAATTCTAATAAATTTTATTGTAAAAGGAGTATAGTAACTAGTGCTGTGTGCAATCCTTGTAACTAGCCAAGGCCAACATGCAGGTCCTTTATGAGCGCCTTCTCAGAAGAAAACAGCCACCAACCCAGAAAGACACCTGTCTAGGTATGTTTACAAATAGGTTAAGTAAACAGTCCCTTTTAATTAGCAGGAAACTTTGCTTTAAATTAGTGTCAAATTTCATAAATATGTATTTCTTAATATTGTATGTTCCTACCACCCTTATTTAAGAACTTACTATTAGAATCAATTTGGTTTGTAGATAAGCTTTGGTTAATTTGTAATTAATTTTAATGTTGAAGTTTTTATTTAAAACTGGAAATGTTAAATGCAAAGATTTCTTTGGCTTTTAACATACTCATTTTAGAGTTCCTACAAAGAGCACTTTTTGGAAACCATGTTCATTGCCAGAATTTGTTGGTTTAATGGTAATGCCTAGATTTGTTCAAAGTCAGTTTGTCTTTGGGTAGGGCTAAGGATAATAAAATGTGGTTTTAAAAACTGAAGCTAGTTTCATGCATTATAGAATTAAAGAGAGAAGCATCTTTAGTATCTGGCTTTGTTTTTTGAGTCAATTTGTATTTATTTTTTATTGTTCTAAGTTTAAAAAGCAAAATACAGTAATATCAAGTCACCACTATCCAGATATGTTACACATTTGAAAGGAAATATTGTGATCTCATTATTTTATTGATATATTTCCCTATATGTTGTAGACTTTTGTTCTTGAACAGCAATAGTACTTAATTTATTATCTTTCCATAAGTATATTGAAAGTTTTTACTTGGCGTTGAATAGACCATCACTATTACATTTTTTAAAAGTTACGAAAAGCTGTAGAAATAAAAAATAAAATTAAATCACAGCATTTGTTTCTCAGTTTTCAGAAGTATGGACAAAAGGAAATTAAGGAGCCAAAATCTTTCTCCACATTTCTCAAATGAAAACTAGCCCAGAAATACTTAAATTGGGTCAGTTTTCACTAAAACTGTGAAGCGAGAAACTTATCTTCTTATCAGGAAGGAAAAAAGAAAGGTTGAAGATTTATTTACGATCATTATTTTAGAATATAATTTTGTATTCTCATTAAGTAACTTAACTATAAGATTAAAGAATTCATGGTGTGACATTATGGTCGTTTATGACATGTTTTAGTGTTCTTTTTAGCAATAAAAATATACTTCTCATTAACTATTGTATTGTCAGCCTATCAATTTAGATGTGAGCGTGCTAAATAATTTTTTAAAACGCTGCTCATATAATAAGGCCTATAGAAAGAAGGGCCCAGTATTTGGTTGGGTGGGAAAAGACTTGATTCAAAACTAAAACATAGTGAAGTTAGTTAAATAACACTTTTTTTGAGATATCTTTTATCCTTAACTCCTAGCAGTGCATTGGCATTATCTGAACTATGCTATGAATATCTGTTGAATGAATGAGTAGATGAGAGGGTGGATAGATTTAGAAGATAAATTTAAGATACATTTACCTTTCGACCTAGCAACTCCATTTTTGTTCATCTGTAGCACAGAAAGGAGTACTCGTATGTAACGGTATCTGTACACGCATGTTGATCACAGTATTCTTAGTGGCAAAACACTGAAAACAAAGATAAATGCCCATCATTCAGCAAAGGGTGGACTTTGAGGTACCCACACCAAGGGATATTATGCAGCCATTTGAAAAAAGAGCTTTAGGGCTGCATATCCCATTTACAATGGAGTACTGCTGAGAGACAAAAAGCAAATTGCAGCAGGTTTGTAAAATACACCCATTTTTGTAAAACAGTGACTCCAGCTCTCATATATGTATATATTTGAAAATGTGGAAGGATGTGTTCTAAGCTGCCACCTTCGATTAGCAGGAGGAGCCAAGTTAAAAAAAAGTTTGTAGGGAGTTCCCTGGTGGCCTAGTGGTTAGGATTCCAGGCTTTCGCTGCCATGGCTCGGGTTCAGTCCCTGGTTGGGGAACTGAGATCACACCGCATGGCGCTTCCGAAAAGAAAAATTGTAAGAAAATAACCTGTATACATTTCTATAAAATTGTATAAATAGATATATAGGCATTTTTAAAAGAAAAATTAATTAAACTCAGTTAAAATCCTAAATGATGTTGAAATCATTTCAACTCAAAGGTTTTGAAGTTAAGTTTTGCATTTAAGCATCCCTGAAGGTGTTTGCATTGAAGTAGCTCTCACGAACCATAATGCAAATGGACCAGTTTCTGCCCTTAGGCTCTTGTATGTAAAGATGAGAAAAGAGTATCAAAACTCTAGAAAGTTTATTTTCATTTTTTAAAAATTCATAGGTAGGATATGTAACCTACTAAGACCAATTTTGCTGATTTTCTTCTATCAAAGGAAAACATCATGAGTGATGTGAAAACAGATGTTGGCATATGGAAGTTATGATTTTAATACAGGGTCTGCCAGATATTTTCTTTTTTTTTGGAAAACCTAACCTTAGAAGCCGCTGATTTACCTGACGGTGAAATGATTTTTGAAATCTCATCAGATTTCTTTAGTTATCAGTGGGTTATTTATATATTTTGTGAATTACAAAACGTTTGTGTGTCCTCCTGGTTTTAATTACCAACAGAGTGTTTGTTGTTCCCATCATAGCTTGGTTGTGTGCAGCACATCAGTGTAACTGCTTATTTTATCAAATTTAAATGCTTATCATTCTTTTTATCAAGTAGTAAACGTTCAGTGTACCTTACGAGACAGTGAGCTGGTGAATGAATTCAGGGATGTCACAGAATGTATTCTTGCTTTTGTGTGAGAATGACCAGTTAAACTCCCTTACAGCAACAAGATTATGAAAGGTTGTGTGCTGACCCTATGCTGTTAGAGTTCTCTTAGGAGAACTCATTTTAGTTTGATTTCTGAAGAAAACCTGAGTATATCTAAACATGATATTTCAGGCTTTAGCGAAATGTCTTCCCTGCAAAAAGTAACTAATGAGTCTTCTATTCTGTTAGTTTCTGTACTCCTTTGTAAATATTACCATTTTGACTGTAAATTAATCTGCACCCCCCCTTTGTAAATGGTTGTAGCATACATTAAATAAGTCAGGATTATATGGGAAAAAATTGCCTCGGTTTTAGACTGTCTGATAGAAAACTGAATTTATTAAACTAAAATATAAACTTACTTTTTGTCAAAAAGGATTTTGTCATTCATTTTCATTAAACAGCTTATATTCCAGGCATGCTTTATATATGTTTTGGTTATAAAAATTATTTTGACTTGAACTGTAGCTACTGTAAAAAGCGAAGCTTTTGTAAAAAGTGAAGCGTGTACATATGTAATACAAAATACTAAGATCACTGGAATTTATAATGTGTGAAATGCAATAAAACCTTAGTTGTATGTTTTATCTTTTCTGTGATGCAGTTGTGCAAGTTACTCGAGGTATATAGTCAGTAGTTCCGTGACAGTGTTAGCCTCTTATGAGAACAGAAACCCGCTACTTAATACAGGCATACCTCACTTTATTGCGCTTCACGGATACTGTGTTTTCCACAAATTGAAGATTTATGGCAACCCTACGGCAAGCAAGTCTGTTGGCAGCGTTTTTCCCAACAGCATTTGCTCACTTTGTGTCTCTGTATCACATTTTGGTAGTTCTCTCAATATTTCAAGCTTTTTCATTATTATCATTATTTTATTATGGTGATCTGTGATCAGTGATTTTTTATGTTACTATTGCAAAAAGATTACAGCTCACTGAAGGCTCAGATGATGGTTGGCATTTTTTTAGCAATAAAATATTTTTAAATTAAGGTACGTGCATGGTTTTTTTAGACATAATGCTATTGCACACTTAATAGACTACAGTATAGTGTAAATGTAACTTTTATATGCACTGGGAAACCAGAAAATGCATGTAATTAGCTTTATTGCAGTTTTCACTCTTTTGCAGTGGTCTGGAGCCGAACTGCAATATTTTCGAGGTATGCCTGTAATCAGTACATAGAATTTACTAATCATCACATTACCTGCATGATTAATGTGTTTAGAAAAATATATTACATTGAAATTTAACTCATTTAATATAGTCCGGATATTTTGCAACCTTCTGGTTTTTTAAAGGTAATTTAATTTATTTCTATAATTTCAAAAACAGTTTACAGAGCTAACACTGAGATACTTCCTCCAATTACTCTTTACTCCTTTCAGAGGAAATGGATGTGGAAGCGCGACTTACTGAATTATGTGAAGAAGTCAAGGTACTTGCATTTTTAAAATTCACGTTACCAAGTTATTTGAGTGGATTCTGTTTTCTAAGTATTTTATTGAAGAAAATATTAATTTTTTATCCTTTCTAAAATGCAAAGATGAAATTGTTGATCTAGGTAGAAACACAACTTAGTTGCTCAAACAACACTTGACTTGAACGTGAAGTTAAATTATCTTTAAAATGTATATTATTGTGCATATAAATGAAATAGCAAAGACAATTAACTGATCAGAAGTGTCCTTTTTCTCTTATTAGTTCACTCAAAGAATTTCTGGAAAAATTTTTTTAAGCATTACTTAAACTTACATATTTTTGTAAAGTGATATTGTTTAGAAATGAAAGTTTATTTCAAGAGATCAGTTTGTCTCAGACCATTTTTCCACTAGCTCATTCTTGCAACTAAATTGAACAGATTTTTATTTTTCCTTTTTCTTCCCCATGGAACTAAATGTTTTGACTATTTTAGGATCCCTATGTATTTTACTCTTGTTTAGCTATGTTAATGGAAGAAATCGGAGACATGAATCAAACAAAAATATATTGACTTCGGGTTGTATTTCTGTATGTAAATTTAAATGAGGACTTGACCCCTTTGTAAAAGGTATTTACCTTCTCCTTGTAAAATTATACATAGGCAGGGTAGACAATTTTGTGTACTATCCTAGAGGCTTTCCCCACGGTTCAAGTAAGATAAGTGTTTTCTTTAAAAAAAATCACTAATGTCATTATAATAGTTGCCCCAAAGAATTATATACGCTTAGAAATAATCTTAATAAGATGTTTGCGATTAATATGGAAAAAAGAATCTACAGTGTTTCACTGACGTATTAAAGGAAGTTTGGGTGAATAAACATTATGATACTCCCAGACGGAAAGGTGAATGATCTCTGAAAGATCCAGTTTTTCTCAAGTTAATGATATTAACGTGTCTATATCAAAATCCTGTTGGAAACTTTAAACTTAGGTTAAAGATCACTTAAAGAAAGGTAAGGATGACTAAGAAAAACTTTTGAATAATAATAATATAGAGGGACTTGCCCAAGTGGATGCTAACATATATATATAAAACTACAGTTATGGAAATAGAGTAGGACTTCTCTAAAAGACTAGAAAGACAAATCAATGAAACTAAATAGCACTGAAACAGCCACTAAAAGTGTTTAAGAATTGAATATATGATAAAAATATCGCAAACATTGGGTTACATAAATGGTGTGGTAAAATACCATACTATAGAAGCAAATTCTAAATGAACTTGAGGAGTTAAATGTCCGGAAAAATTTGGAAGATAAATTTACGTATTCGTGTATATATAAACAATCTGATCTTAGGATGTGAAATAACTTTTTCAGAGTAATAGTAAAAGACAAAATAAGGTATTGATGATTTGAAACTTCTTTAAAACAAAATAAAATATAAATAAGGTTGAAAGGAAGCAATAAACTGGAAGAAAATATTTACAATACCTAAAAGTGGCAAATGATTAATACTCACAATATATAAAGAGGTCCTATGTATCAGTTTCAAAACACCCCCTAGGAAAAAGGGATATGCATAGAGGCAATGTACAAAACACAGTTCTTAGCAGAACAATTTAGCTACATAGGTGACACTAAGTCTTACTGAAAACCAGGGAAATGCAGATTTAAACAATAAAAGGGTTTTTGACCATGAAATTTGCAAAAATGAAAGTGACTGCTAATCTGCATTGTTGTTAAGGGTGTAGGGAAACTAGTACCTGCCTATGCTGTTGGTGAGGGTAGAAATTGGTACATTTTTTTAGGTCACTTCATCAGTCTATTCTGAAAACATCTATTAAAAACACATGCTCTGCCACAAAACAGTTTTTATTTAGGAATCTGTCCTGCAGAAGTGCTAATACATTTCAACAGACATAAAGAATTATCAATTCCCATGTAGCCATTTGAAAGGATTAGGCAAGCCTCTATGCATTGACATGGATTCTTTAATTCAAGATATATATATTCAACTATGATGCAAGGTACTGTTTTCATGCTGAAAAGCTCTCTAGGATATATTAATTGAAAAAATAGGGACTTCCCTGGCAGTCCAGTGGTTAAGACTTCGCCTTCCAATACGGGATGTTCGGGTTCGATCCCTGATCCGGGAGCTAAGATCCCACATGCCTCAGGGCCAAAAAAACCAAAATGTAAAACAGAAACAGTGTTGTAACAAATTCAATAAAGACTTTAAAAAAAATGGTCCACGTCAAAAATCTTTAAAAGAAAAAAGAAAAAATAAGTTGGAAAAATATGAGTATGATTTTTATATGTTAAAAAAAGCTCTGTATGTATTTGATCATATTTGTGTGATTAGATTACATATAAAATATTTGAAAGGATATATATACACACATACATATACATTTCAAACTGTTAACAAAAATACAGAAAACAATAGCATGAAGGATGGGGCTGTGAAGGAAAAGTTTTATTCTTTACTCTATATCCATCTGTACTAAGTGTTAAAAAATAATACATATGTATTCAAATATTACTAATAAATTTTTATGTACTCGTATTTAATTTCAGTATTTAAATGGACGTCATAAAATTTAACGTAAACTAGGGTAAACTTTAACAGCAGATAGAATACACAAGAGGTGGAATAATATTTAAAGAGGTCTTACAAATCAATAAGAAAACCTGTTATTCCCCATTTTTCATATTAGTATAGGTTAGACACCAAATTACAAAAACTGCTAATAAGTATATGAAAAATATTTAATTATCAAAGAAACAAAAATTTAAATATTCTGACGTCATTTTTAACCTAGCTGTGATTTTTTGATAACAACGTAATGCTTATTGAGATGCGGTGAGATACAGATTCTCGTACCTCGTAGATCTTTCTCAGAGATTAGTTTGGCAGTATGTATCCAAAGCCAAAAAGAGTATTTCTTCTCAATTTACACCAAATAAACAATCAGAGATTCATATGTAGTGTAATTTATAATATTGTAAAGCATTAACCTAAATAAATCCCCAACAGTAGGACAATGGTTAAAGAAATCATGGGACACTCATAATCTAAAAAAGTTGTACAGCCTTAAAAATGTTGCTTTCAACAAATGTTTGATGATGCAGGGAAATGCTCATACTGTGTTATCCAGTGAAAATGGCATAAAGCTATATATGATTCTGGTTTTTTCCTCTCTATAACTGAAAAAAATTGAAGACTAAAAACTAAAATGAACTTTATTTTTTTCTTTTTTGCTTTCCCCCATTTTCCAAGTCTATTAAAGTAAGCACCATTTTGTAATCAAGCAAGGTCAGTGAATGCTATGAATAGGACAAAATAATGAATGTTATTTGAAAAAAATATATAAATGTAAGGTCTTATTATTCCTACATTTATACATGTAAAAGATCTTGTCAAACTTAATTCTGACTTCCTTTTTAATATAAAAAAGAAATGATTATTATTTATATTTTGACACTTACTGTAAAGAGTTATATAAACCAAAGGAGTACTTTGTTTATACCTGAAGGGATGCTTTTCCCAATAATGAAAATACTAAAAGTCCTTTCTCAGAACCTTGGTGCCATGATCCCTGAGAAATACCATTAATAAATACAAGGTATCTAGATAGCCTTGCTCTCTGGAGGAGAATTAGTTCTACTTGTGTGTAGATTATACTAGGTGTAGCATTGCTTGCCTTACGTAGTGCTATTTAATTACTGTCAAATACTTATTCTAGTCTTCTTTTCCTAACTCCATTAAAATCATTCTTGAAACAATACTGCAGGTTTCAGCTTCTTTATAGTACATTTTAATCTTTTGTGTGTCCTTAGGAGGCATGAAAAACTTGTTAGCTTCATTTCTAATAACACTTACAGACCATTTCCTGGGGCAGAACACCTCTGTAGAATTTCTGTGTATGTTGATGAATCAGTACTTATCATCTGTTGACTCTATTAGCTTCCATTCCAGAATTCTGGAATTAGTCAGCGTTTTCTGAGTTTGTCCTTGTATTCTGGGAGCTTTTTCCTTATCTGAGGCCTGTAATTCCTTATTCATTCATTCATTTATTCGTCCAGTAAGTGTTTATTGAGTGACTACTGTGTACCGGTAACCAGGGTCACAAAAGTGAATAAGACACGATCCCTTCCTTTCTTGCTAATGTTGCTGAGTTTTTGTTTTAAGTGTTCTCTTAGTTAAGAAGATAAATGGAAGCTTGGTTTGGGTTGGGGAAGAAAAGCCTGCTGGATTGAAGACTTCAAAAAGAAGCCAATACAAACTGAGAGAAAGAGGGTCATATGTGATAAGCAACATTTGGGGGTTTTGTTTGTTTTTAGAAAGGGAGGGTGCAGTGCAGTTTGGGACACATTGAACTGTCCAAGTACAGTCATCCAGTAGATGCTGGATCTAGAGCTCAGGGAGATGTGATCCAGAGCCGTAAATGAGGCCATCATTGGTGTGTAGGCGGGAATGGCTGTCAGCTTCAATCTGAGCAGACGACTTCTTCCGTCTTTACAGTAGGAAAATGAGATCAGCACCCGTGTATGTATTTAAAGTAGATTTCTTAGTGTTACTGGTAATTAAAGACAGATTTTTGCATCAAGATACTACCTCCCTGAAGACTGACTGTTGCCTCAGTGGATTGAAGAAAAGCCTGTCCTCGTGATAAAAATGCTTGACCAAAGAGAAACATCATTCTGATTTATAGTCCTTTGTTATGCTTTGTTTAGAAGTTCTTATTTTATCAATTCAAGAAAACCAAATGCCTTTGAGAAGATTCTGCATCTCATTCAGTACTCTTAACTTCCATCATCAGTTTAGGTGAATATTTAAATAAATGGGATAATTTAATACCACTATTAGAACACTCATAATAGTACATTATAATCGTTTACCCACTTTTCTTTCCTCATTAGACTGCAAACTTTTCATATTAATCTTGGTGTCTGTAGAATGTAGGCCCTAGCATGTAAAATGTGCCCAGTAAATACTGGGTGAGTGAATTGTTAGAAAAGAGAAGGAAAGAAGTGTTCGACAGCTCTATGAAAGGATTCCCGCAAGCAAAATAAAATCTAGGAGCACAGGTGTGAGGGCAAAGCAGTACTTTAGAGAGTGTCTCAGTCCTTTCCGAGGAGTTACGAATCTTTTAAGTACTTTACTTAGCTGATGGGGAAAAAAATCAGATTTTAATATTTCATCATCTTCCAAAATTTTTATAACTTTCATCATGATTTGTACATTGTGTTTAAAATTCCCAGTATTTTAGTGTTTGAATTTGATCATGTTCTATAGAATCCTGATTTGTAACTTTAGACTATGATGTTATTTCAGTAACAAGATACCTCCGGTATTGAAATATTGGTTAAATGGTCGAAAAGTGCTGTAGTAACTATCAGATAGAAAAAAGCCATGGGTCAGTTGGTCTCTCTCTACACACACATGCAAGCGCACACACACACATGCAAGCGCACACACACACACACACACACTTTTTAAAACTAAAAATTTGCCTTTGTATTAATATTCTCAGTAATATATATAGATGTGTTATGGTAATTCTCAGAGAGCAGTAAAGGTTTTTTTCCTTGTCATTTCAGAAAATAGAGAATCCTGATGAACTGGCAGAACTTATAAATATGAATCTCGCACAACTTTGCTCACTTCTCATGGCTTTATGGGGACAGTTTCTGGAAGTTATAACACTACATGAAGAGCTAAGGCTATTACTAGCACAAGAGCACCATACTTTGAGGGTAAGTTTTAAAAGAGTGATGTTAGAGCATTTTAATGAGTACAGTAAGTCCCCTACGTACGAATCTTCAAGTTGTGAACTTTGAAAGATGCGAACACACGTTTGCGTGTCCAATCACGTAAGTTAGTTCACATGTCTGGCTACGTTGTCACGTGCGTGCATCCTCTACAGGTGGTTGTGCTTTTGTGTATTTTACTGTACTGTACTGTATAGAATACAGTAGTATAGTATCTTTATTTCAAGCGTAGGATGTCCGGAAGCAAGTGGAAAAGCAGCGGTGATGTAGCTGGTACTGCTAAGGAGCACCAGCTGTTGTACTGTACTACTGTACTTTTCAAGGTACTGTACTGTAAGATCAAAAATGTTTTCTTTATTTTTTGTGTTTGTTTTTTACGTATTATTTGTGTGAAAAGTACTATAAACCTATTACAGTACAATACCGTATAGCTGATTGTGTTAGTTGGGTACCTAGACTAACCTTGTTGGACTTACGAACAAATTGGCCTTCCGAACACACTCTCGGAACAGAACTCATTCGTATGTAGGGGACTTACTGTGTCGCTTTCTATTTCTCCCTTTAGATCTGTTGGTATTTGCTTAATATATTCATGTGTTCCGGTGTTGGGTACATATATATTTACAGTTGGGAACTCCCTGGCAGTCCAGTGGTTAGGACTTGGCGCTTTCACTGCAGTGGCCTGGGTTCAGTGCCTGGTCAGGGAACTAAGATGCCATAAGGTGCATGGCACAGCCAAAAATAAATAAATTAGGTCAAGTTGATTGATATGGTGGTTGTTTAATCAATATTCTGGATTAACTTTTTTTTCCTGTATCAGTATTTTAAAGACATACCTTTATCATCCATCCTCCATAATCTCGGATGAGAAATCAGTTGTCATTTATATTGTTGTTTCCCTCCAGCTGCTGTTATAATTTTCTCCTTATCTTTGGTTTGCAGCAATTTGACTCTGATGTGCCTTGTTGTAGTTTTCTTTATATTTATCTTGCTTGTAGTGTATATATTTTCTTTATATTTATCTAAATATATATTTATATATTTTCTTGGTATTTATCTTTATGTTTATTTATCTCATGATTTGCCGAGATCCTCAGATCTGCAGGGTGATATTTTTATCAAAATCTTAGCCATTATACCTACAGAATTTTTCTGCCCCAGTTTTCCCCTCTACTCTCTCTCTCTGGCACTGTGATTTCACTTATGTTACACTATTTGATATTCTTTTGTTTCTTAGTAGTTCTTCTCTGTGCTCTTCAGTGTGAATAATTTCTGTTGTTCCATCTTTGAATTCACTAACTCATTTCTATAGTGTCTAATCTGCTCTAAATCTTGTCTCGTAAAAATTTTCATTTCAGATGTATACTTTTTACTTACAAAATTTGCCTTTGGTTCTTTTCTTTTTTTGATACTTTCATTTTTCTGCTAAGGTTCCTCATCTCTTCATTCGTTACGACCAGCTTCTCCCAGTCATTGGCCAGTTTATACTTGTGGCTTGAAAGTACTTGCTGGACTTCTGGCTTCTGATCCAGCTTTAAGAGGCTTGGACTTCATCACTCCCTTTCTAACAGCAAGAAAAGAGCTGAACAATCCAAATATCCACACATCTTTTTAGGTCCATTAGAGAACTGAGGCCACAGGATAAACTCCTGACCCCCCAAACTGGAGAGATGGCTAGCCAGTTACAGAGAATCACATCTTACCAAAGCAGAAACCAACCCATGAATGGAAGTCACCAGGAGCCAGTACCAGGAGAGCAAAACTTAAACTGTAATTGATGAATTTCTGGAGGCTCAGTGTGAACAAGCTTGAGTTAATAACTCCAGGAGGGCCCAGTCTTAGGGGACACCCACACTTCTGTGGGTTTTAGCTCCAGGAACCCTACCAGGTTCACATACTTCAAATCAGAGTAATCCCCTCATGCAGGGAGAGGGGGAAATAGCCATTTGTAAATACATCCAGAGCATTCTGTCCTTCTTAACAAGACCTTCCTCCTCAGAAACTGTCTTTCTAGAGTCCAGCTGACCTGGGGGACCCAGCTCAGGCCCTCTATAGCCTTCCACTTGGGGGAAGGAAAATACCCAACTTACACATTATTAGGGATTTGCAAGTTAAAGCAACAGTGAGATACCGTGCACACCTGTAAGAATGACTAAAACTGAAAACTCTGACAGCACTAAATATTGGTGAAGATGTGGAGCAACAGGAATTCTCATTCGTTGCTGTTGGGAATGCAAAATGATACAACCACTTTGGAAGACAGTTTGACAGTTTCATATAAATCTAAACATACTCTTACATAATAATCCAGCTAACATGCTCTTTGGTATTTACTCAAATTAGTTAAAAACTTAGGTCTACACAAAAACCTGCCCTCAGATATTTATAGCAACTTTTTTTTATAATTGCCAAAACTCAGATGTCCTTCATCAGGTGAGTGGTTAAACAAACTGTTGTATATTTACACAATGGAATATTTTTCAGTAATAAAAAGAAGTAAGCTATCAAACCATGAAAAGACATAGAGAAACCTTAAAAGTATATCACTGCTAAATGAAAGAAGCCAGTCTGAAGAATTACCTACTATATGATTCCAATTCTATCACATTCTGGAAAAGGAAAAACTGTAAATAAATAATCAGTGGTCGCCAGGGGCTCAGGGGGATTGGGGGAGAGTCTAGTGGGTGGAGCATAGGAGATTTTTAGGGCAGTAAAACTGTTCTCTATGATATCGTAATGGTGGATACGTGTCACTATACATTTGTCAAAGCCCATACAATTCACAACAACAAGGGTGAACCTTAACGTAAACGATGGACTTTAGTTAATAATAATGTATCAATATTGGTTCGTCAGTTATAACAAATGCATCACAGTAATACAAGACGTAAATAATAGGAGAAACTTGGGGGCTTGGGGTATAATTGGAACTCCCTATACTTTCTGATCAATTTTTCTCTAAACCTAAAACTGCTCTGAAAAACTTAGTCTATTAAAGAAAACTTTCTAGTGTGCTTCATGGTTGCTTACCTTCTGAAGCAGAGTATATGGAACCTAATTTAACCCTTTCAAAGTGACTTAGTTATCATTATGAATCTTGTGTAATGTGTTCTGCTTTAATAGTACACTGGTGTCCTGTGCTCTCAAAATGTCTGGACAGTAGATCCTCCATTAGAGAGGCCCAAGTTATATTAATTTTTTTACTTATTTTGTCTGCTTTTTATGGGAATGGTCTAGGTTTTCTTCAAGGGGGGCCTTTTTGTTTCAGCATCAAGTTCTCATTTCCTTTGCCTAGTATACTTATGTATATTTAATGCCTATATATGCTATGTATACTCTAATTCTCCTTTTCCCTTGGTTTCATTTGCTCTTTAAAATGTACTGTGGATTAAGAAACCAAATAACTTAAACCAGTAGGAGTTGTATCTAATAGTAAGCATAAATCAGGTTTGTATAAAAAGAACTTAAAGAACATTTGTTCAGATAGCCTCATCCACCAGAGGGCAGACAGCAGAAGCAAGAAGAAGTACAATCCTGCAGCCTGTGGAACAAAAACCACATTCACAGAAAGACAGACAAGATGAAAAGTCAGAGGGCAATGTACCACATGAAGGAACAAGGTAAAACCCCAGAAAAACAACTAAATGAAGTGTAGATAGGCAACCTTCCAAATAAAGAATTCAGAATAATGATAGTGAAGATGATCCAGGACCTCGGAAAAAGAATGGAGGCAAAGATCAAGAAGATGTGAGAAATATTTAACAAAGACCTAGAAGAATTAAAGAACAAACACCTAGAAGAATTAAAGGACAAACAAACAGAGATGAACAATACAATAACTGAAATGAAAACTACACTAGAAGAAATCAATAGCAGAATAACTGAGGCAGAAGAACGGATAAGTGACCCGGAAGACAGAATGGTGGAATTCACTGCCGTGGAACAGAATAAAGAAAAAAGAATGAAAAGAAATGAAGACAGCCTAAGAGACCTCTGGGACAACATTAAATGCAACAACATTTGCATTATAGGGGTCTCAGAAGGAGAAGAGAGAGAGCAAGGACCCGAGAAAATATTTGAAGATATTATAGTCTAAAACTTCCCTAACATGGGAAAGGAAATAGCCACCCAAGTCCAGGAAGCGCAGAGAGTCCCAGGCGTGATAAACCCAAGGAGAAACACACTGAGACACATAGTAATCAAATTGACAAAAATTAAAGACTAAAGAAAATTTATTGAAAGCAACAAGGGAAAAACGACAAATAACATACAAGGGAACTCCCATAAGGTTAACAGCTGATTTCTCAGCAGAAACTCTACAAGCCAGAAGGGAGTGGCATGATATATTTAAAGTGATGAAAGGGAAGAACCTACAACCAAGATTACTCTACCCGGCAAGCATCTCATTCAGATTCGATGGAGAAATCAAAAGCTTTACAGAGGAATCAAAAGCTTTACAGAGGAAGCAAAAGCTAAGAGAATTCAGCACCACCAAACCAGCTCTACAACAAATGCCAGAGGAACTTCTCTAAGTGGGAAACACAGGAGAAGAAAAGGACCTACAAAAACAAACCCATAACAATTAAGAAAATGATAATAGGAACATACATATTGATAATTACCTTAAATGTAAATGGATTAAATGCCCCAACCAAAAGACACAGGCTTGCTGAATGGATACAAAAACAAGACCCATATATATGCTGTCTACAAGAGACCCACTTCAGACCTAGGGACACATACAGACTGAAAGTGAGGGGATGGAAAAAGATATTCCGTGCAAATGGAAATCAAAAGAAAGCTGAAGTAGCAATACTCATATCAGATAAAATAGACTTTAAAATAACAAATGTTACAAGAGACAAGGAAGGACACTACCTAATGATCAAGGGATCAATCCAAGAAGAAGATGTAACAACTATAAATATATATGCACCCAACATAGGAGCACCTCAATACATAAGGCAACTGCTAACAGCTCTAAAAGAGGAAATCGACAGTAACACAATAATAGTGGGGGACTTTAACACCTCACTTACACCAATGGACAGATCATCCATAATGAAAATAAATAAGGAAGCAGAAGCTTTAAATGACACAATAGACCAGATAGATTTAACTGATATTTATAGGACATTCCATCTGAAAACAGCAGATTACACTTTCTTCTCAAGTGCGCACAGAACATTCTCTAGGATAGATCACATCTTGGGTCACAAATCAAGCCTCAGTAAATTTAAGAAAATTGAAATCATATCAAGCATCTTTTCCGACCACAACGCTATGAGATTAGAAATCATTACAGAGAAAAAAACGTAAAAAACACAAACACATGGAGGCTAAACAATACATTGCCAAATAACCAAGAGATCACTGAGGAAATCAAAAAATACCTAGAGACAAATGACAACGAAAACACGACGATCCAAAGCCTATGGGATGCAGCAAAAGCAGTTCTAAGAGGGAAGTTTATAGCAATACAGGCCTACCTCAGGAAACAAGAAAAATCTCAAATAAACAATCTAACCTTACACCTAAAGGAACTAGAGAAAGAAGAACAAACAAAACCCAAAGTTAGCAGAAGGAAAGAAATCTTAAAGATCAGAGCAGAAATAAATGAAATAGAAACAAAGAAAACAATAGCAAAGATGGATAAAACTAAAAGCTGGTTCTTTGAGAAGATAAACAAAATTTATAAACCATCAGCCAGACTCATCAAGAAAAAGAGGGAGAGGACTCAAATTAATAAAATTAGAAATGAAAAAGGAGAAGTTACAACAGACACTGCAGAAATACAAAGCATCCTAAGAGACTACTACAAACAACTCTATGCCAATAAAATGGACAACCTGGAAGAAATGGACAAATTCTTAGAAAGGTATAACCTTCCAAGACTGAACCAGGAAGAAAGAGAAAATATGCACAGACCAATCACAAGTAATGAAATTGAAGCTATGATTAAAAATCTTCCAACAAACAAAAGTCCAGGACCAGATGGCTTCACAGGTGAATTCTATCAAACATTTAGAGAATAGCTAACACCCATCCTTCTCAAACTCTTCCAAAATATAGCAGAGGGAGGAACACTCCCAAACTCATTCTATGAGGCCTCTATGAGGCCACCATCACCCTGATACCAAAACCAGACAAAGATAACTATAAAAAAAGAAAATTACAGACCAATATCACTGATGATTGAATATAGATGCAAAAATCCTCAGCAAAATACTAGCAAACAGAATCCAACAACACATTAAAAGGATCATACAGCATGGTCAAGTGGGATTTATCCCAGGGAAGCAAGGATTCTTCAATATACGCAAATCAATCAATGTGATACACCATATTAACAAAGTGAAGAATAAAAACCATATGATCATCTCAGTAGTAGCAGAAAAAGCTTTTCACAAAATTCAACACCCATTTATGATAAAAAGTCTCCAGAAAGTGGGCATAGAGGGAACCTACCTCAACATAATAAAGGCCATATACAACAAACCCACAGCGAACATCATTCTCAATGGTGAAAAACTGAAAGCATTTCCTCTAAGATCAGGAACAAGACAGGGATGTCCACTCTCGCCACTGTTATTCAACATAGTTTTGGGAGTCCTAGCCATGGCAACCAGAGAAGAAAAAGAAATAAAAGGAATACAAATTGGAAAAGAGGAAGTAAAACTGTCACTCTTTGCAGATGACATGATACTATACATAGAGAATCCTAAAGATGCCACCAGAAAGCTACTAGAGCTAATCATTGAATTTGGTAAAGTTGCAGGATACAAAATTAATGCACAGAAATCTCTTACATTCCTATACACTAATGATGAAAAATCTGAAAGAGAAATTAAAGAAACACTCCCATTTACCACTGCAACAAAAAGAATAAAATACCTAGGAAGAAACCTACCTAGGGAGACAAAAGACCTGTATGCAGAAAACTGTAAGATACTGATGAAAGAAATTAAAGATGATACAAACAGATGGAGAGGTATACCATGTTCTTGGATTGGAAGAATCAATATTGTGAAAATAACTATACTACCCAAAGTAATCTACAGATTCAATGCAATCCCTATCAAACTACCACTGGCATTTTTCACAGAACTAGAACAAAAAAATTTCACAATTTGTATGGAAACCCGAAAGACCCCGAATAGCCAAAGCAATCTTGGGAACAAAAAATGGAGCTGGAGGAATCAGGCTCCCTGACTTCAGACTATACTACAAAGCTACAGTAATCAAGACAATATGGTACTGGCACAAAAACAGAAACATAGATCAATGGAACAGGATAGAAAGCCCAGAGATAAACCCGCGCACCTATGGTCAACTAATCTATGACAAAAGAGGCAAGGATATACAATGGAGAAAAGACAGTCTCTTCAGTAAGTGGTGCTGGGAACACTGGACAGCTACATGTAAAAGAATGAAATTAGAACACTCCCTAACACCGTACACAAAAATAAACTCAGAATGGATTAAAGACCTAAATGTAAGACTGGACACTATAAAACTCTCAGAGGAAAACAGAGGAAGAACACTCTTTAACATAAATCACAGCAAGATCTTTTTTGATCCACCTCCTAGAGTAATGGAAGTAAAAACAAAAATAAACAAATGGGACCTAATGAAACTTAAAAACTTTTACAAAGCAAAGGAAACTACAAACAAGACGAAAAGACAACCCTCAGAACGGGAGAAAATATTTGCAAACAAATCACCAAAGGATTAATCTCCAGAATACATAAATGGCTCATGCAGCTCAATATTAAAAAAACCAAACAACCCAGTCCAAAAATGGGCAGAAGACCTAAATAGACATTTCTCCAAAGAAGACATACGGATGGCCAAGAAGCACATGAAAAGCTGCTCAACATCACTAATTATTAGAGAAATGCAAATCAAATCTACAATGAGGTATCACCTCACACCAGTTAGAATGGGCATCATCAGAAAACCTACAGACAACAGATGCTGGAGAGGGTGTGGAGACAAGGGAACCCTCTCGCACTGTTGGTGGGAATGTAAATCGATACAGCCACTATGGAGAACAATATGGAGGTTCTTTAAAAAACTAAAAATATAATTACCATATGACTCAGCATTCCCACTACTGGGCGTATACCCAGAGAAAACCATAATTCAAAAAGACACATGCACCCCAATGTTCATTGCAGCACTGTTTACAATAGCCAGGTCATGGAAGCAAGCTAAATGCCCATGGACAGACGAATGGATAAAGAACATGTGGTACATATATACAATGGAATATTACCCAGCCATAAAAGGGAATGAAATAGTGCCATTTGCAGAGCCGTGGATGGATGTAGAGACTGCCATACAGAGTGAAGTAAGTCAGAAAGAGAAAAACAAATATCGTACATTAACACATATATGTGGAATCTAGAAAAATGGTACAGATGAACCAGTTCGCAGGGCAGAAATAGAGACACAGGTGCAGAGAACAAATGTATGTACACCAAGCAGGGAAGGTGGCGGGGCGGGGGTGTGGGATGAATTGGGAGATTGGGACTGACATGTATACACTAATAGGTATAAAACGGATAACTAATAAGAGGCTGGTGTATAAAAAAATAAAATAAAATTCAAAAATTCAAAAAAGGAAACATTTGTTCAGTGAACATTTGTGAGGTGCCTTCTTTCTTCAAGGCAATGTAGATAATATATCACATATTTAGACTCTGCACTACAGATTAGAATGTAACCTGGATGAGCATGTATAAAATTATTATAGTCAATATTATAATAATATGTGATTAATATATTAAATTATAATAAATTTAGTTATATTAATAACGACTTATTAAAATTATTATAGTAAGCATTGTTTAGCAATTTAAACAACATATTAGGGTGAACATAGATAAAGGAACATTTAACTCTTTAAAACAGTATAAACACCCATTTTGAACCCTTAAAGCCTTTTTTTTTTAAGTCCTAGTGAAATTTTGAATAGTTGATATTGCCAAATAAGTGGATTTTTTAAAATTAGGGTACATAACTCAAAACTTGTCTTACAGATATATATATACCGAAGTATTAATATCTGTTACTCATATCCTGAGTTTGAATTTGTAAATTTGACATTTTTTTCTATGCATGCCTTTTGCCCAGAATTAAGCTGTGCTGCCATCAGGTGGCAGTGATGGCTTAGTTACGGCCTCACAGTGCTGTTGCCAGCCTTCTTCCTCACGGGTTGCCACTGCCCGGAAATCAGGGCAGGAGAAAGTTCAGACAGAGAACCTCGTCTGGGAGCAGAGAGGAAAGGAAAGACTTTATGATAACAGGGAGTCTTAATGCAGAAGGGAAGGGATCAGTGGTTGGAGCACAAGTCTTGACACTTTTCTCAAGTCTTTGTTTGAATCCCATGTGTATCACGGCCCAGCTATGTTGTCTTGCCTCACTTGTTAAATGAACATATATCCACTTCATAGGGTTTTTATATGGTTCAAATCAAAGAATGAAACTAAAGTGCTTAGCCCGGAGCCTGGTAGGGAGGCTGCTGTCCAGAAATGACGGTTCTTATTGTAGGGATCAGGGAAGGCGGGGAGGCAGGCCCAGCTGCAGCTGCAGGAATCCAGATGACTTCAGGCTGCATTTCTTTACACTTTACAGCCCTCGGGGGAAAATACCTCTAACAGACAGACAGGCAGGCAGGCAGATAAGTTTTCCTCATGTCTCCCTTAGTGTTGGAGAGGAAGAAGGGGGCCGTCAGCAGCATTTGAAGGTGAAGACAGTTGCATCCTTCCCACAGACGTTTTGTTGCCCCCTGTCAACTTGTCCCTCTGAAGACCCAGTCTCACCAACTCAGGGAGACAAGCTTAGGAAGTCAGAAACTCAACTGGCTATAACTTGATGACCTATAAAACGTTTCTCCAATTCACTTTCCTTTTTTTTTGGCTGCATTGGGTCTTCATTGCTGCACGCGGGCTTTCTCTATTTGCGGTGAGTGGGGGCTACTCTTCGTTGCGGTGCACGGGCTTCTCCTTGTGGTGGCTTCTCTTGTTGCGGAGCACGGGCTCTAGGTGCGCGGGCTTCAGTAGTTGTGGCATGTGGGCTCAGCAGTTGTGGCTCGCGGGTGCTAGAGCACAGGCTCAGTAGTTGTGGCACACGGGCTTAGTTGTTCCGCAGCAGGTGGGGTCTTCCCGGACCAGGGCTGGAACCCATGTCCCCTGCATTGGCACGCAGATTCTTAACCGCTGCGCCACCAGGGAAGCCCTGAGAAGTGTACAAATTTGTTTAATATAAGTTTTATGTGACAAGGTAGCCTTCATAAGGAAATGAAGACCCAAAGAAACAGACCTGAGTATTTTATGATAGGCTTGATGAAGAGTTGACAGTTCATGGAGGAATATGATAGGTTAAGGAGTATGAAGTAATTGTAGTAAACCGAGGGAATTTATTAGCAAGGCCTGTTTGTAGGCTTCTTCTTGGCATTCCTTTGTTTTGGAAGATAGGAATGGACGTTCCATTCCTCTGGGTATAGTGAGGGCACCTCTCACATGAGGGTTTTATGACCTGTTTTAGGGGAGAAGGGTTGGTGAGGAGGTCAGCGTAACTTTCCTGCTCTTCCTTTTCTTAAACTTCTTCACCTTAAGATATTCAATGTGCCAAGGTGCCATAATTTGGGGTAGCATGTCCAGAACCCCATCACCACCAGCCTCTCCTCTCTTTTTTAAAATACAAGGGGGAGCGTACAATACATAATTTTCTGCATTTGGCTTTTAAAATATTTGACTCTTTTTTTGAATATGTATTTTTTTGGGGGGGACTACGTTAGGTCTTTGCTGCTGCCCGCAGGCTTTCTCTAGTGGTGGTGAGCGGGAGCTACTCTTCGTTGCGGTGAGCGGGCATCTCATTGCGGTGGCTTCTCTTATTGTGGAGCACGGGCTCTAGGCGTGAGGACTTCCGTAGTTGTGGCGTGTGGGCTCAGTAGTTGCAGCACGAGGGCTCTAGGCCGTGTGGGCTTCAGGAGTTGTGGCGCGGGCTTCAGTAGTTGTGGCTCATGGGCTCCAGAGCGCAGGCTCAGTAGTTGTGGTGCGAGGGCTTAGCCGTTCCACGGCATGTGGGATCTTCCTGGACCAGGGCTCGGACCCGTGTCCCCTGCGTTGGCAGGTGGATTCTTAACCACTGCGCCACCAGGGAAGCCTCTCATTGTACATTTAAAACCAAAGACCCCTAAGTTGTATTTCCCTTTAGAAAGAAATCTTAGGTGTAATATAATTCCAAGATGTAATATCATTTCTCTCTCCTCCACGTACCCTTCAAACAAAATATCTTTTCCATCCCCTTACTGTTGCTTCAGTTGCTCCAGTAGCTGACAAAGCCTTTTCCTGCATAGTTAGAAATGAAAGGGCCAGAATACAAAATATGATGGAAGAAATATTCAACTAGATTTGACCAGTATTAACCAAGTGCTTGCTTCTGTAACATACCAAGGCATATTTTGGGGGGATGGCAAAGATCATCCAAAACACAGTTCCTGCTCTAAAGAACATTACACATTAGGAGGGGGGACAATTCACATACACAGTTATTTTAAGAAAAAACGTGGTGAATGCTACAATGGTAATTGTAATAGCTTATATTTATAGACACTTTCCAGATTAAAAACTGCTATCAAATACACTATCTTGTTTATTCTTTGCAATAACCCCCTATGAAGAATAAGTATTAAGTGTGATTGAAAAAGAGTCATCGGGGCTCCAAGGTGAAATGCCGAAGGTCACAGGGCCAGGGAGTCCACCGTCAGCTCAGCTGGTGTGTACTGGGATGCCTGGCACCCAGCAGCGGGGAGTGCTAGCTGGTCCCACCGTTCTTCTGTGCGCTGGGTGCTGTTCTTGGTGTGGGGATGTCGTGGTAAATAGGACAGACAGAATCCCCATCTTCAAGGAGGATGAATGGTGGATCCATAATGTAAAACGAAATTTCTTACCTACATTCTGTTCTCTCTTTTAACTCTTGCAGTAAGTACCAAAATACAGTGCTTTGGCGACCCTGAGGAGGGAGAGTAATTCTCACAGGGGGTTTCTTTCCCTGCCACCCATTTCCTGATTGACTTTTTAAATGTGCCATGTTATTCATACTCCCTTTTGGAATTTTCCAGGTGCGCAGGTTTTCTGAGGCATTCTTTTGTTTTGAACATCCAAGAGAAGCTGCCATTGCATACCAGGAACTTCAGTGAGTAGCATAAATCCAAAATTTAAATGATTCTACTTCCTTTTACATAAGATATCATCTCAGAATTTATCAGTGACAGAATATACAATATTTACAATGAAAGAAATTAGGAGAATTTGACGTTTAGAAAGCTCCTGTTTAGTCAAATTGCATTTAATCTTACGCATTACTTCACTAAAGACCCCGCCCTTACATAAAGAAGTGCACTGCGCCGCTACCCCTCCCCACACAGACCTGCCCCACCCTTGGGAGTCCCTGGCTCCAGCCTTCCATTGGGCCATCTTGCTGTATTTTTATCTTCACAGGTCAGAGTCTCTTACATTTATCATTATGTATTACATATTTTCGCAGGTAGTCTGACTGGCACTTCCTGCTGTCATGTAGAAGATTTACAATTCAAATATCCTGAGTAGATGCCTTCCACTTTCCCTACTGAGTACATTTAGATCTGGTTTTCTTTGGCTTTCAAGCATATTTTGAGGACATTATGTTGAGTGAAAGAAGTCAGACATAAAAGAGTAAAGAATATATGACTCTGTTTATATGAAGTTCTGGAACACGTAAGACTAAGGTGAAGAAAGTCAGAAGAATGGTTGTCTTGGTGTCGACTTGGGCTGGGAGTTTGCCTGGAAAGACGTGAGAGTACTCTCTGGACAGGTGGAACATGTTCTGTATCGCGTGTCCGTTTGTCAGAATCGTGCAGCCGAGATTTGTTTGTTTCAGTGCATGTGAAGTATATGCCGCAACAGACAACTGTAAATAATCATAGGGTGTGTGGGTAGGCAGTGAGTGGAGGTACGGACAAAGCAAGAAGGGAAAATGTTTGCTGATGGGGCTTATGGTGCTGTTCTGTTTACTTTGATTTGTTTCAAATTTTCCGTAAGAAAGTTTTTTTTAAAAAACTATTTTGCATTAGAAAGTTATATACCTTTCTCAAAATAGCTGTTAATTGTATTCATCAGTACGTGTTAACTTTTTTTTTCAACATTATCATCAAATCGTTAGCAGGCATTTGAGCTTTTGGTCTTTCTCCTCTATGCTATTCTCAGCTTATTAGGATGTTCAGACATTAAGCACAGATGACTCACTTTGAAATAACATTTAAAAGTATAGAAGAGTATAATAGAAATTAAATAATTTATCAGTAAACCGTAATTTTATAAGTCAGTAATTTTTGTCCACAAACCATCATTTTCATCGTACCAGTTTTTATCTCTGACCAAGGCGCTCTTTCGTAAGGAGGGTGTCTTGAGGAGGGGTGGTCCCGGAGAGGCGATGAGGTGAAATCGGTGTGGTTGTCTAGATTGCAGTCTGACGTTAAGACATGTGTTCCAGTGCTCAGAGTCACCTCCAGATGTGCACCGCTCTCAAAAACACTGCCTTCTGCAGCTCTCTCCCACCCCTGCCTATTGAGTGCAGTGAATTAGATGGAGATCTCAATTCGTTACCTGTGATCTTTGAAGACAGGTATTTAGATGCAGTTACTGAAGGTAAGTGTAATCTAACTAAAATATGTAAGCTGTGTGTGTCATTTTCAGTATATTCTGTCTAATATACATAAAGCCATTCCTTAATGTGGGGCTGTTTTCCCCCCTCCAGTTTCATTTATTTTTGAGGATATTAGAAAGTTATAGTCAGAGAAAGTAGTCTTAATCATATGAGTTCTTATACCTCGTTTTAAACCTGAATTTCTTTCTCTTTGGATGAAAGACTTAGATGCACCCTGGATGGGAATTCAGAGTCTTCAGAGATCAGAGTCCAGTAGAATGGATAAATGTGAGACTGAAGAGAGCTCTCTAGCTGGACTTTCCAGCCCAGAGTTGAAAGTCAGACCTGCTGGGGCCTCCAGTTTTTGGTCTACAGAAGGTGAAAAGCAGCTAACAAAGTCTCTAAAAGGAAAGAGTGAAGAATCAAATAAATCCAAGGTTAAGGTTACTAAGCTCATGAAAACAATGAAACCTGAAAACACAAAAAAATTAATAAAACAGAACTCTAAGGATTCTGTGGTTTTGGTAGGCTACAAATGTTTGAAAAGTACAGCATCAAATGATCTCTTTAAAAGCTTTGAAGGCAATCCTTCACATAGTCAGAAGGAAGGTCTGGACACCACAATATGTGGATATAATTTTGACCTAAAGACCTACATCAGACAGACAAGTCAAAAGGAAGCTAGCTATTTGCCAGCTAATACAGAGAGAACTGAACAAAAGTCTCCAGATATTGAAAATATGCAACCAGACCTGTTTGATCCTTTGAACTCTGGCAGCCTAAATCTTTGTGCAAATTTGTCCATTTCAGGTAAACTTGATATCTCCCAGGACGATAGTGAAATTGCACAAGTGGAACACAGTGTGGCATCCAGAAGTTCATCAGATGATTGCCATGATCATCAAACTGCCCCCACTTCGGGAGTTAGGACAATTGAAGTAAAGCCCTCTAATAAAGACCCTTTCAGTGGAGAGAAAATAACTGTTAAAATAGGACCTTGGACAGAGCTTCGACAAGATGAAATATTTGTGGATAGTTTACAACTACCCAACTTTGAGTCCTTAGAATCTAACGGTAAATCTAAATCTATAGAAGTAACACTTGAAAAGGAAGCTTTGCAGGAAGCAAAGTGTCATTCTGTTGGAGAATCATTAGCTAAGCTAAGAAGTAATCAACCTGCTTCTTCTACAAGAGAATATCATGTTGTAGTGAGTGCAGACTCAATTAAGTTACCAGATATTAGTGCCACGTGTGCCTCGTCTCGGTTCTCAGATTCAGGTGTGGAAAGTGAACCAAGCTCTGTTGCAACACATCCAAACCCTGACCTAGTCTTTGAAACTGTACAAGGGCAAGGTCTTTACAATAACGAAAGGTTATTTCCTCAGCTTTTGATGAAGCCGGATCATAATGTAAAGTTTTCGCTAGGCAGCCACTGTACTGAGAGCACAAGTGCTTTCAGTGAGATCCAGTCATCCTTAACGTCCATAAACTCTCTGCCTTCTGACGATGAGCTTTCACCTGATGAAAACCCCAAGAAATCTGTTGTGCCTGAATGCCACCTAAGCGATAGCAGAGCCGTGTTGAATCTAGGAACGATTGATGTGCCAAAATGTGACGATAGGAAAAAGTCAAGTATTCTCTTGCAACAGCAGAGTGTCGTGTTTTCAGGGCATTTGGACAATGAAACGATAGCAATGCATTCCTTTAATTCAAGCACTAAAGACCCTTTACAATTTGTTTTTTCAGATGAAGGTACTTCCGGTGATGTGAAAAGTAGTTGCAGCTCCAAACCTAACTCGGACACTGTGTGTAAAGACTCCCAGAGTCCTGATAAATCTAGTGACCCTGCAGGGGCCGCAGTTCCGTTAAGTTCAGGACTGGTTTGTTCAGACACCCCTTGTGTCGTTTCAGCTTCCATTTCTACCAGGACAGACGTCAGTGAAGATAGAACTGTGAAAAGAAAAAATAGCGATGCGTTAAATCTCAAACAAATGTATTCAGAAGCCCCTACAGTTAAGGATGAAACTCACCTGGGTACAGGTGACCCTTTTTCAGCCAGTCCTGATATGGTAAAGCAAGGGCTTGTGGAAAATTATTTTGGCTGTCAGAGCAGTACAGATACTTCTGACACGTGTGCTGTTAGCTACAGCAATTCAGTTAGCCCTCAGAAGGAGACTTCTGAAAAAGAAATTAGTAATGTTCAGCAGGAACAGGGTAAAGATGAGGAGGAAGAAGAGCAGGACCAACAGATGGTTCAAAATGGGTATTATGAGGAGACAGGTGACTCAGCCCTGGATGGGACAGTAGATGCTCACTGTACAGACCGAGGTGCCCCGGCAGAAGAAAGATTGATCAAATCTGAAAAGATTAGCAGTGACTTTCTGAGGGATGGTGTAACTATGCCTACTGTCTGTGCTTCCGGCTGTCTGTCCTTCCCGTCTGCACCACGAGAGTCTCCTTGTAGTGTTAAGTATTCTTCTAAGAGTAAATGTGATGCCATTACAAAGCAGCCAAGCAGCGCTTCTTGCAACTTCACCTCATCACTGTCCTGGTATGAAAATTCACCAAAACCTCAAATACAAGCGTAAGTAATGGAGCACAATAGCACGTGCTACTAAAGAGAGAGAGAGAGGACATATATGTATATTTCTCTGGTAACATACCTATTTCACGTTCTCTGGTTTCTGTAATACAGAAAGTGCTTCTTCGATTAGCCGTCTGAAATGGAGCAGTGAACTCAGTACGCTCTTTGACAGACAGACCTGCAGTTCCCTGTGTGATTGTCCTGTTCTGTAGGCTCGACTTGCCTGCTACAAATTTTCCATTGGTAGTTTTATGGTAGAAGTATGGAATAATGGAAGTTAAAACCCTTTTTTTCCCATCAATACCTCATCTCTCCCCTGGTTAACTCCCAGACAAAAGTTAGGTTTTATATCTAGCGAATAAGGACAATATTAGATAATTGCTAGAAACTTCCTAAAGCCTACCAGACTTAGACTGCCTCAGCTATGTCAGTGTTTCCAGAATTGGGATTTCGTGGACCAGTAAAAAAAAATCCAGAAAATTTTGAGCATGACATAGGTTTACTAGCATGGCACTGGTTTTCTACTACCTTATTCCAGATGGAATTATAATCCCTGGAATAAAATGTCTGGGCGTATCCACTGTAGGTGTTTTAAGTTCCCAGATCATTCTGATGTATACACATAAGTAAGATCCGTGGTGCCTACGGCTAGTGAACCCAGCAAGGTGAGAACAGCCCACTGAAGACTTGTAACGTGCTAGGAAGCTGAAGGTTGCACCGCCTCCTGGGCACCTCAGACTCTTCTGAGTCATTAGTGAAGGCAGTGGTCTGTATTCTCCACCCAGTGTGTGCCGCTCAGTTTAGTGTTCATCTGCTTCTCGGAGTTTTACTTTTATCAGTCCAAGTGATCTGATGTTACGATAGTTAATAATTTTTGGTGTTCTCAGTCCCCAGGTTAATTAGATATGTCACTTGTTCTAGCAGTAGATGAGTGTATGCCACCAATTTTACTTAATCACATCCCCCTCTGAGTTCTGCTCCTTCTTATGGGTATTTTTAGAGAAAAATACAAATCACCTCATCTACTACATACTATACCTGCCATTCTCACTGCTACACTGTGTAGAATATCTCCTTCTTTTCCTTCCATATAAGATTAAAAAGGAGCAAAGATTAAAAAGGTAAGATTTGATCACAGGATCGGCATCAGACTGTCCTCTGTGCAGTACTTCTCCCGTCCTTTCTATGCATACAGTATAAAATTCAGTAGAAAGCATAACTCCGTTCCCGGTGTTTTCTTAGTGGATTTCAAGTTTAAAAGAATAATTTTAAGTGATGTCAGGCTTTAAATACTCATTGTATTTGATCAGAATATGTACTAAAAAAATAGTAAAAAAAAATTACTCTCTGATTTCTAAATCATTTAGGTGAGCCCACATATTTTCATTATTTTAAAATCAAATATTTCTGGGTTTCCTCTTCTGCAGTTCTCTAAATGCAGCACATTATCCTTTTGGTTCTAAAAACTGAATGTAATACTTAGTAACGAGTGTCTTTTACACTTTTTTGCTTCAGCTTCCTTCAGGCGAAAGAAGAATTGGAGCACCTTAAGCTCCCCGGGTTCATGTACAGTGATGTTCCTCTCCTGGCATCCTCAGTACCCTATTTTTGTGTGGAGGAGGAGGAGGAGGACCGTTCCGATCACGGAGTCCATCTCATTGTCTGTGTGCACGGCCTGGACGGTATGTAACGTCTGTGCATGTAACCCGTAGCGACTCAATCTTTTCTTTTCCTAGTAGATCGCATTTAGTTTTATTTAATCTTTGACCTGAAAAAAGATTTCTAAATTGCTGATGTTAATTAAATCTTAAATACTCTCTAAAACAGAGACGTGCTTAATTTTGCTGAGTATAATATTAGATTTCTTCGTAAAGTAAATTTTCCATGGAGTTGACATCCACATGCCAACATTTTATTTATTTTAACTTCGGATTCTTCTGTCTTCTCTCTTTTTATTATTTTTGTCAGCTGTCACCTCGTGGCAATCATTTTGTCTCCCTTTGATCATCTTTCTGCTTCCCTTTTAGCTTGCTGCTTTAAACCTTATGGACAAGAAAAATCAATACCTAAGAATTAAAGATTCACTGATTAATCAGGGTATAACTTGAATTCTTAATACCTTGTTTTACTGCTGTGGTTTTGTGACAGCTGTTTTGGTTACTCAGCAGCCTATTTTTCTTGGTTAGGAACTGTGTTAGAAGACACCAAATATCTCTGGATTAGCAGAGTATTACTGTGTTATAAGGTGATTCTGTAGCAACAAATTGACAAAAGATTTTATGGATTATAAAAATGCTAAACACAGGTCTGAGCTAGGAAATGCTTATGAAATTGGAGATTTTTCTTTAAGAAAAACAAAACCGTGACTCTTAAGAAATAAAATATCTCTAATACTAACCTCTTTCTCCCCACTAATAAAATTTTCAAAGAATTATCCTCCAAGAAAGGCTTCTTGGCCCAGTAGAACCTCTGGTAAATTCCTCTTTGAAATCTTCAAGGAACACACTATCCCATGTTATAGGGAGGGAGACAGACACACTGCTGGGGTGGGGGGGCGGTGGCGAGAGAGCATCAGTGCGACCAGACCTCTGAAGAGATAGGCTGCTGGAGGCCATTGCCAGCTGATGGAAATCCGCTGTGAAGTAGACACTGAGGATTCTGGTTCCCAGGGCCTTGTCTCTTCACAGATGGCGTAGGCCTACGCTTGTCCCCAAGAAGCGTAACAGAGTATGAGGGTGCACGTTGTACCTTTTGCTTTATCTCGTCCCTTAGGTATAACTTTCATTTTCTCCATTTTCTAGGTAACAGTGCAGATCTCCGGTTAGTAAAAACTTACATTGAACTTGGACTGCCTGGGGAAAGAATTGATTTTCTTATGTCTGAGAGAAATCAGGTACAGATAGCTGTGTTTTCAGTGGAAGCACACATTTTTCTACCAGTTTCTACCTAAATATTTGCTGACTACAAAATGCCTGTAGTAGTAGAAATAATTTTTCTGATTTCTATGAAGTTTAACAATTAATGCGTAGCCTAAGGAAGTAGAAGTGATTTACAGTTTGATTTATGAGCTTTTTACATGTGCAAAATTCCTAGAATTTCACATTCTGTGCAAATATTTTAATTAAACCATTATAAATAACCTTATGTTCAGTGTTGATAGTGGACTAAACGATTATCTAAGTGAAGTGTTAAGAACAGTGAGCCTTTTTTTTCCCTAGAAATTCGCTACTTGTTCATTTTAATATAATGAATATTACATTCACTAACTTCTTTAAAAACCACTGGTCTTTAACCATATTGTCAATACCTAAATTAAAAATAATGTTTATATTCAGTGTTTTATGTAACTACACATATTCAGTATATAATGTATCGATTTCGCTTTTGTTTAGAATGATACTTTTGCTGATTTTGATAGCATGACTGATCGCCTTCTGGACGAGATAATACAATATATTCAGATATATAGTCTAACAGTCTCAAAAATAAGGTAATTTTTATAATATTACATAAATTGTTTTTATATCTTTATGAATTATAGAAAAATCACACAGAATTTCTGGTAATTTTGTTGTCCTGTTCTGAAATACAGGATACCGCAATTCTAATTTAAAGAGAATAAAAATGAAAAGATTTTAGGGAAAGACCACATATTATATAATTCTGTTTATATAAATTGTCCAGAATTGGCAAAATTATAGAGATAGAGGTAGATCAGTGACTGCTTAGGGCTGGGGGAGAGGGGAGATGGTGGGGGGGGGGGCGGTGATAGCTAAAGAATGTAGGGTTGGACTTCCCTGGTGGTGCAGTGGTTAAGCATCCGCCTGCCAATGCAGTGGACACGGGTTCGAACCCTGGTCCGGGAAGATCCCACATGCCGTGGAGCAGCTAAGCCCGTGCACCACAACTACTGAGCCTGCGCTCTAGAGCCCGCGAGCCGCAACTGTCGAGCCCGCGTGCCACAACTACTGAAGCCCGCGCGCCTAGAGCCCGTGCTCTGCAACAAGAGAAGCCACCGCAATGAGAAGCCTGCGCACCGCAACGAAGAGTAGCCCCCGCTCGCCGCAACTAGAGAAAGCTTGCGCGCAGCAACGAAGACCCAACGTGGCCAAAAATAAATAAATAAATAAATTTATTAAAAAAAAAAAAGAACCTAGGGTTTCTTTTTAAGGTGGTGAAATATTCTGAAATTTCTTGCAGCTTTCCACAAGCAGGAGATGATGATCAAATCAATATGTCTTATTATTTAATCACAGATGTTGTGAATAGACATGGGGGAGAGAAAAGCATTTGTTTCTTCTAGTCCGGTAAGAATTAAAGAAAAAGTCAAAACTAATCTTCCTGCCTCAAAAAGAGTAGAGTAAACTGATGAGTTTCACATCCCAGCTGGGTTAGAGGAGGAAGCTGGCTCTTTATACTCTAGGCTTTTGTAGAGTTTGCTTCCACTTCGAAGTAGAGTAGCGACAAAGAACAGAGAGAGCAGGTTTTCATTTGAAGTCCCTGTTTAAAAACAGATTTCTGTTAAAATATGGTGGGAGATGCAAGTATGTGGAGGGTGGAGAGAGATTGTTCTCTTGTTCTAGTCATTCTCTTCATTTATGGATTCTTCATCTGTTTACTAAATTTTCTGTAGTCATCTTGTATTCCTTTTATTAATTTGTTATTTTATGATGAGAAAATAAGTCTGTTGTTTCAGTTCTTTTATTCATCCATGAAAGTATGCCCTCTTTTAGATTAGATGGTCAGTTATAATCAACCATTATCCAAAAGCTTGATTTGGTTGATTGAGGACTGTTCGTTATCAAACTTGACTTCACAGCTTCAGGAAGTTTGCAGCTTCTCACTAGTTTTATGTCTGTAAACTAGTTATATCTGTAAACCACTTTTAAGACAGCTTTCAGGCTTGCTTCTTTCACTGTTAATTGTCCCGAGGGATTCATATACTATCGTAAAATAATGGTAGGCAAAAAGGCTCTTTTGATTTAAACTATTCCTTAATAAAGGTGAAATGCTTTATGAGTATTAGTTATTCTTTTGGTATAATTTTAGACTTACAGTCAGAAAATGCACGTTTTTTTTTTCCTGTGGCTTGAAAGTACTTAGAGAATTCCCCACCTTGGAGTGTGGACCAGAGAATAAGAGAAATGGGGATATAATGTCTCCTAAATCATGCTTATACGTATAACTTCATTATTTTGTTTTAAATCATGACTTAACAGGTAAATAATTGGTGTGTGTACCTAAAGATGCAAATTTATCATCTAGTCAATATAGTAACGCTTTTAAAATGTATTTCTTTCTAAGCAATTATGAACTAGGAGTAAAAATTTTCTGATAAGTAATATCTTATTTCTATAGAGTAAGTATATAAACTATAATAATAGGAATTTTCTGCTACATTCTCACATTTTTTGCTTCAAAATGTAATGTCACTTCAGAGTATCAAACCATAGTTTTAAAACATATTAGAACATTTTAAATTCTTAGTATTTCACATCTATGTATAGTGATAGCAGCTTTTATTTTGTTTTTAAAACTAATACTATAGGGGAAATGTCATTTTGTTTCTCTTATAGCTTTATTGGACATTCGTTGGGCAATTTAATAATCCGTTCAGTGCTTACAAGGCCACGGTTTCAATATTACCTTGACAAACTTCATACCTTTCTGTCACTCTCTGGACCTCACCTTGGTACGCTCTACAATAGCAGTGCTCTTGTTAATACAGGTAAGAAGTTTTATTGTCCAGTACAAAAATTATGGCGTGGAGAGAAGATTTAAATACAAATTTAATATTTTCTGGTGTTTATTTTAGAGCAGATTTGTCATGTACTTGGAATTTCGTGAAACAAAAGGTGTATCTATTTTTCTATTTTGTCATGCACATGAAATAAGCTGACAAAACTCATTTCAGAAAATGATGTCCTATTGAGATATTTGTCAAGTCACAAGAGCATTTTTTCCCTTTTTATCATTAAACTGTTTAAATATTTTCAGTAAATGTTAGTCTTACAGGCTATTTTGTTGTTCCCTTAGTTGAACAGATAACAAATAAATATGCTTAATACATTTTAAAGTTATAAAATATTTTATATAGAACATTAACTCTGATTTTGGTTTGATAGTGATAAAGGGATATTATGAGAAAATAAATTCTAAACTTTTAAAAGAAATTAAAGTAAAAATTAAGACCCCAATTTTGATTAGAATAAATATTCTCATTAAGAAGGATCTGATACTTGATTTGCCCTTTATTTGGCTTTGTTTTCCCTTCAGAATTTTAAAATGGCTTTTATAGTTTAGTCAGTTGATTCCCATTGTAAGAATTAGATTTCATTCTGACTTTTTTCACTGAGCCTTGAAACTCTTATTTCCATTTTCTCTTCTACTTCTTTCATTGACAAATAAACCATACCATTTTCCTTTGTATCCCACTTCAAATGGTGGTATTCAGAATCTAGCTAGTTGTAGATTTTTACAGTTTCAAAAAGAGGGCATGAGAAAAATGAAATCCATAAATAGTACAAAATAGAACCCAGTATGAATCGGATGCAGTACTTTGAATTTCTTTCTTCACTAAACTTTTCCCCAGATAGACTTCCAATTGGCAGCTTTAAACAGTTAAAGGGTTTTTTCCCTCTTTTCCTCCCCTGTTCACCTCAGTAATAGAATCAACAAAAGTAGAAATGAATAGTCTACAGTCTTGAAAACCAGCTCCAGAGTGACTGAGGTTTCACTTAAGGGGAAGATGCATTTAAATACGGGTAACTGATAATATAAAGAAATACAATTAAATATGACACTTAAATTATATTCAGCTGTTACTAGAAAACATTATCCAGTTGCTCATCCTTAGAGTTGGTCCTTATCCAGTTAGTCTCCCATGACTGACCTGTGATTGTCTGTAAAGGCTCCGTGCTCAGGCATGTGGATCTACTACTGTGTTTAAAGTTTTCTCCCCCTCTGCTTCATTATAATTTGAACAAGTATATCTAAAGCTGTAATTTTCCCAAATGTGTTCTTCATAGACCATTACCTATTTCATTACCTAATGAGGTAGAAATAAATAACAAGCCCTCTGTCAACCACCGTTAACCCATCGTTAACCTCTGTGTGTCTGTATGTTTATATTTGTTATCAGAAAATGGAAATATTTTGCAAATATATTTTTTATTCGCCAACAAAATGCTAATTTGGGAGATATATTTTGAAGTGAAATATATATATTAAAATAAATAACGTTGGCATATGGTACTATATATTTCCGGTTTATAACTCTCACATATCACATACCATTTGTAACTCTCTAGGTCTGTGGTTTATGCAGAAATGGAAAAAATCAGGTTCTCTTTTGCAACTGACATGTCGAGATCATTCAGACCCTCGCCAGACTTTCTTATACAAGCTTAGTAATAAAGCCGGTAAGTATATAGAAACAGTTTTGAAAACACTCACTTGAAAACCTTTTTTAAAATAAACCTTTAACAAATCAATTATCAACATGTCTTTCTGGTGATTAAAAAACTATCAGTCGGTTGTTATTTCTTAATAGTGAAATAGACTCACAGTTAAAACTAAGCAATTGATAGCATGGTTTAATTTCTTTTTACATGATTGTATTTATTTTTTGTGAGCTGCACAGCTACTTTGAAGTTATCCTAAAAAATTTGGCATTTATAATTCATACCAGCTCTAAGTTAAGTTTCTGAACTAGGCCTCTGCATGTCCTAGGCCTCCCGTCTTTCTAGCTGCCCCCAACCCCAGTCCTCAGCCTTTGTTTTAAACGGCCACATTTTTTTTTTACTTTCCTATTTATAAGCATTTCTGGAAAATGTCAGAAACGAAACTATTAGTAGTTATTCCTTCTTCAAATTCTCGCCACTGGATGGATCCTGTTACTCAACCAGTTATTAAATATATTCCCCATCTTGCATGTGTATTCTAAGCTTTTACTCCCGGAAGTCCCCAGCTGGTCCTTGGCCATTCGGTCTCACGCTCTATAAGTGACCTCACCTGGGACCTTTCCGCTCTCCCGGACTCATCCTCACACCCACAGATTCCCGGCACATTCTTTCCACTGTGTCCTCTGAGGTCTCCGCTTGAGGAGAACAGACTGCCCTCGTCTGTACCTTCCTCAAGGAATGTGATCTCCACTTCCTGCTGAAAGTGGAGCCATCACGGAAAGCCGGCTATTGCCCAGCCCATCCCCGCCTGCCCACTCCCCCGGCTGTGGAGCGGAGGGTGGCACGCTTTTTTGCTGAAGGGCTGGATAGTAAACACTTTGGCTTGTGGGCCATAGGGTCTCAGCTGTAACCACTCAACATACCACTGTAGCCCCAAAACAGCTATAGACAACACATGAGCTAGTGAGTGTGGCTGCAGTTCAAAAAAACTTTATTTACCAAAAAACAAAAGGCAGCAGTCCAGACCACACAGGCCTGCCATAGAAGCAGCTGGATTTCTTGATTCCTCGGTTACTGAGGCCCGCCTAGAGCGGGAGCCCGTCCTCTTGCTTTCCATCCCTCCCGGTCGCGACTGCTCCACCGCCACGTGAGACTGCTTCCTTTGAGCCGCAGCCTTCTCGTCTTCTTCAGCATAATGCTCTCCTGGGCCCTCCTTGCATCTTCAGTGAGAACTTTGACGAGTGCATTGACAAATATTTATTACACAGTTACACTTAGGAAAAGATATATTTCTTTTTTTTTTTTTTAATTGTACGATTTTTTTTTAAAATTTATTTTATTTATTTTACTTTTGGCTGCATTGGATCTTCGTTGCCGCTCGCAGGCTTTCTCTAGTTGTGCGAGCGGGGGCTACTCTTTGTTGCGGTGTGTGGGCTTCTCATTGCGGTGGCTTCTCTTGTTGTGGAGCACGGGCTCTAGGTGCACGGGCTTCAGTCGTTGTGGCACGTGGGCTCAGTAGTTGTGGCTCACAGGCTCTAGAGCACAGGCTCAGTATTTGTGGCACACGGGCTTAGTTGCTCTGCGGCATGTGGGATCTTCCCGGACCAGGGCTCGAACCCACGTCCCCTGCATTGGCAGGCGGATTCTTAACCACTCCGCCACCAGGGAAGCCCGGAAAAGATATTTTTCTTGAATCTTAATATACTTAATCCTGGCGTCATTTTTGGTAATTTGATGAGCCGACCCTTTAGATGATTCACCAAGCATTACAGAGCCTTTCTCAACTCTGGTAACCTTCCATTCCACTCCACTGTGAACCCTTACCCATGGCTACACTCCACCCAGAAATTTCAACCAGTATTCCACTCTGTCACTGTAGTAGCCTGTCCTTTCTCTCTCACTCCCTTATTCTCGCCTGCTTTCTAGACTCAGTTAAGATCCCTACTCCATCTTCTTAAGATGACCGTGTGCCTCAGGGTTTCATCCCGTCCTGACCCGTCTCAGACTCTGTGAATTATCACTTTCATCATTCATACACTGTCACCCTTTGCTTTCTATCTAGCCAACTAGCAAACCTGTCCTACCGCTTCTTCACCTAGACTGTTGAGCTCTGCCACAAAGGACACACAGGCGTGCACATCACTACTGCTGTAGATCCGTGGCCTCCCTGTCTGGTTACCTCTCAGTAGCTTCCTACTCATTCCCTTCAAAGCTTCCCACCTCTTTTCCTCAGGCTTAAACTACCACTGCTGCCTGCACTTCCACAAATGGCTCTGTTTCCTGTTCTATCTGCGAAAGTCAAGGCCGTCAAGCAAGGACTTTCCTACTTCCTTCTGTTGGCCTACAAGCATCAGCACACCTAGACCTGTGTGTGCAGCTGCCTGCAGAGTATATTTACGTAGATGTCTCATGGGTGCCTGCAGTGCAGTGTGTTCAGACACCTCCTCTTTCCCCTCACATTGACCTCTCTGCATCTACCCCGGCAGAAACTGAGAAGTTCTTCTTGACTCCTCTTTCTCCCTTTCCCCACATCTGCTGAGTTACCAAGCCCTGAAACGCCGGCCTGCTTGGCAGCTGGTGGAGCCTCCCTTTCCTTCCTCTGTGACTGCCTCAGTCCAGCCTTCATCACTTTCACTTAGATTATCGCTGTGGCCTCCAGACTGGTTACCCTGCCTCCTGTACGCCCCCTTCTCCTCTGTCTCACTTCCTCATTGGATGAAATGGTTTTCTAAAAATTAAATCAGACCGTATTGGTCCTGTTCAAACATCCTCCAGAGTACCTTATAGTTTTCAGGATGAGGTGTAGAGTCCGAGGCTTAGGGCATCAAATCCTGTATAATCCGTGGCTCCTGGTCCTTTCACGGGCTCCGTATCCTCCTCTGCACGCGGCATCCTTCGCTGTAGCCACGCCTCACGTGTTTGTGCTTCCTCGCCTTCGCCACGCTGCTTCTGCCACCATTCCTCCCCGTGCGTCTGCCCGTCTTTGTAGCACTGATTCTCTTCGTCTTCTAAAATGACACTGCAGCACCACCTGCTCTCCGGAGCTTTCCCTGATGCCCTGTCTGATGCGGTGCTCCTCTGCTGTCAAGAGTACCAGCACATGCCTTCATATCCCGAATCTCGCGTCTCAGGACTGACCGCAGTACTGCATTTCCCTCCTCGTTTGCCTGCTGCATATCTGTGCTTATATGTCAAACTAAATGTGTCTAAAGTGGATAGTTTCTTCTTTTGCTACCTCTTTTTTTGACCTTTTCTAAATGTTACTCTGTCCTCTAGATTGCTTGGTTTGAAACACCTCAGTGTCATCTTTGATTGACCCCACTTCTTTTCTTTGCATACCACATCCCAAGATTGTTAATGTCATCTCTGAACTGCTGTAACATTATATGTGAACCTCTTTTATCATAGTCATTATAGCTTATCTCACGTCAGTCATTTTTATGTATCTCAACCTTTTTTCCTTAAGCGGGATCTGTCATGACAACCCTTTCCCACCCTCCCACGTACCCTCAGCATTTACCGTAGTTCTTCCTAGTAGGTGTTTGCTGTCAACCCATTGAATCAACGAGTGATCTTTTCAATATTATGTTCGGTACCCAAAAGCAGGTCAAATATTGTACGGTAAGCTGAAAATCAAACCCATATATTTGGTGAAGGCTGAAGTAGCTTGAACTTGTAAACTTAAGCCCTGGCCTTTTAAATCCATTTTTCATCTTCATTCCTCTCACCATGTCTTCCATCCTGCTTTTGAAACATTGGATACGAACACTAGACAGATTTAGTCATTGAATACAGCCCACTTCATTTGAGTCTTGTTTTAACCTTTTCAAGATTCTGCCTTAAATACTGCTGTCAATATGAGAAAGAGAATGGGGAATGGTTATTTCATGTGTCGTCTGTTATTAGAATCAGTGAAAGAAAAGTTCTTTTGTAGGTGGAGTTTTGTGATTTTGTTTCTAAGGGTACAAAGTGACAACAGTAAGGTATTTACAGTACACAGAAATACTTACTTGATTCACAAAACCACAAGATATTCCTACAAAATCAAATGCATCACATAGTTCTCATGTGAGAGAAACTGACCCTGACTAGAACCACTGTGTGTAGCTGCGTGTGTAGCACCGTGTGCAGCTGCATGTGTAGCGCCGTGTGTAGCACCGTGTGCAACTGCGTGTGTAGCACTGTGTGTAGCTGCGTGTATAGCACTGTGTGTATAGCACTGTGTGTAGCTGCGTGTGTAGCACCGTGTGTAGCTGCGTGTGTAGCACTGTGTGTAGCTGTGGAGTTTGTACCGGTGCTGCTGCCAGGATAGGAAATGTATGAAAGGCAAAGCCGAATGTCAGTACTCCCTGGGGCCTGTGTATTTACACTGCATTTTCCAAAGTGAGATTTAATTAGCAGTAGTGCTAATAGCAACATAAGAAAATAAAAACACTAAAGAAAGCAAAACTATAAACTTTTACTGTAAAGATTCTGTAATTCATGGCATTTCCCAACTGAACAGATACTTGTATCACTAAGTTTATAATTATTAGTAGATATGAGTAGGTCTTTTGTACTTGAGTTATTTTTTAAGGATTAGTTAAAACTTTTCCTTACAAGTTAGTAACTTATTATTTGCCTTTTAGTGCGTGGCAGGACTTTCATCTCCCCCCCTGGTTGTACCAGTGTAGCACTGTTTAAGAGACAAACTTTGAAGGCACACATAGATACTAGTTTTAGCTGAAACACTGACAAAGGTTACTTGATCTAAATATTAAGTAATTCTGTTTCTTCATTGGTAAAATGGGAATAATAGTATCTTCCTCACAAGACCATTAAAGGTTGAATGAGATAATTCATGTAAAATGATATGGTCTGAATAGCACGAAACTCAGTAAATATTAGTTGGTAGACATAGCTCTAAATGAAGAGGTGCCTGAACTAAAATAGTATTAGTATTATAGATTATAGAAATTTGCTTTCACATTAACATCATAAATCTATTTTAGGAGATTTTTTTTTAGCAGAACTGTCAATATTACTAGCTATAAAAATTGTTCAAATGACTTATTAAAATTGTTTTTGTGTTTTAAGATTTCTATTTGTAGCTAGAAATGAATTTATTAGTATACACCTGAATTGAATTAGTATTATTATGGAACATAGCGTGAAAGCATACTGTGTTTTCTAATAATAACTAGTACATTAAATAATACTAAAATATAGAAATAAATGATAGTCAACACACAAGGCACATACCGTATTCCAGGTGCCACCCAGGCATGTCATACATGTGGGTGTGTTTAACCTTATGAAATAGGAGCCCCGTTGCCCCACTTTGCAGGTGAGGACACAGATGCCCAGAGTGGCCGGACGCCGCCTCACTCCAGAAACTAGTACCACAGCCATCGTGCGTGGTCAGACCAGGTCGTGTTAAGCCAGTGATGTGTACTTTCAAGGACTTGAGAAGGCTTTCCTAATTGTAGTTTTAAATATTAACAGATATTCATTAATTGATTTTAAAATTATAATATTGTCATGGGAGTTGGAACACGTCTCTCTGAGCTGTTTTTTTCCGTTCTTTTTTTTTTAATCATCTAAAGAATTATGAGAAATGAGTAGTCAATTCCTAGGAAACTGCTACACCTGTATATATACATAAAATTCTTTATTCACAAAGTAGAAATATATGGGTTCACATCAGAAACATAAGTAAATAAAACAGGAAAACATAGAGCAGTGTTTACTTAACCAATTTACGTAGCCAGTGTGCTATTCTCAGGTATTTTTAAACAATCAGGAGCCCTAGAGATAACTGTTCTTTTATATTTTACTCTGCTAAAGCTATAAAGTCTTTGATGCCCTGATCCAATTATTGCTTCTGTTTCTTCTGAATGGCCAATTTCCTCTTCTTTTGAGAAAGCGTAAACTCACCTGTCTAAAGCAAAATCCAGCCTTCTACCCTCTTCCCTTGTTTATTTAAGCAAAGCCTCCCCTGTGGGTCTTCATTTTGAAACAGTCTTTTTCGCTGCAACATATCATTGGTTAATAGCGTTCCTTAATCGAAAGCTATTCATTATATTAAAATTAAGGAAGCGTTTAAAAGCCTAAAATAATTTGAGTGATTTCTAAAGCAATTAAGAAATGTTATCTTTTTGTAAAATTCAGGAATTTATTAAGTGTGAGTTGCCTTTGTTGTTTTGTGAACACAATAGATACTGTAGAGGGCTACAGAAATGTTACATTTAAAAGGAAATTATCTTTTTTGATTAAGGCATTACAATTATAAACAATGATTAAATTTTTTTAAATTTTTATTGCAGTCTAGTTGATTTACAGTGTTGTGTTAGTTTCAGGTGTACACCAAAGTGAATCAGTTATACATATACATATATCCACTCTTTTTTTTAGATTCTTTTCCCATATAGGCCATTACAGAGTATTGAGTAGTGTTCCCTGTGCTATACAGTAGGTCCTTATTAGTTATCTGTTTTATACATAGTAGTGTGTATATGTCAATCCCAATCTTCCAATTTATCCCTCCTCCCCTTTCCCCCCAGTAACCATAAGTTTGTTTTCTACATCTGTAACTCTGTTCCTGCTTTGTAGATAAGTTCATTTGTACCCTTTTTTTTAGATGCCACATATAAGCAATATCATATGATAACAACGATTAACTTTTATAGCAGGTTTCAACTAAAAAACCTATAGCATCCTACAGATTGCTGATAAAATATATCAATAATTTACACAATATAGTTGCAGCATGCTAGCATGTCCTCATTGAATATCAAGGGAAAGAAAGATGAAGGAACCTAGAGCAATGTGGAAGGTAAACAGTATACTGTATCTAGATGAGGTGACAGCAGTGCCGAGTAGTCCAGATTACATAGAGAGAAGGCCCAGGGGCTCTCCTGTATTCCACGATGAGGGCTCAAAAAGAGCCAAAGAACAATCTACCCATTGTTGGAATTTCAAGAACAAAATATCCTTATTTTAAGATCTTCCTAAAAACAGCTGCTTAGAATCTCTTTACCAGCTGTTGAATTCCGACAAACAAAATATAACAATTAAAGAAGTCTCCTGCTGTGCTACTATGGTACAAGATAATCTTTTCTTCCAGCAGATTACAGAGGTGTTTAATAATAGGTATCACTTGATTTGTAATTAACATTTGTAGTTTGTTTCTGAAAGTGTAGGAAAGCATCAGCATCAGCTTACATTATTTTAGGAAGCAAATTCTTCCAAATGTATTTAAAATAAATGAGTAAAAATAAGAACAGTTTCACATTGAGTAGACGATGTCCACTTAGAAAGCACAGGGTTTCTCAGCCTCAGCACTTCGACGTTCTGGGCTGGGTGTTCTCTGTCGTCAGGGTCTGTCCTGTGCGTTGTAGGATATCTAGCAGCGTCCCTGGCCTCTACCCGCCAAACGCCAGTAGAGCACGCACCCCTCAGCACCTCACACGCCCCGCCCCCTGCTTGTGAGAAGCGGCCTTGTCTCCAGACACTGCTAAGTGTTCCCTGGCGTGCAAAGCCACCAGTTCAGAACCGCTCTTTTTGCCAGGTCCAGAAAGTAACCAGAGATGAGTCAAGATGAATTGCTTTAAAACTCGTCAAGTTTTTCAGAAAACAAAATGAGCAGCCAAAAGTATCAGGAGAAGGTGAAAGTTACCATTACAATGTTCGTTCATATGTAAACCATGTAATTATGCAGTCCAGAAAAATATTGAACATTTACTTTAATCTTTTTCTTGGCAATCCTGAAAAATAACTAAAATGTTTAGAAACTTTTCCAGGTAAACTGTCTCATTCTATAGATGGGGAAATCGTGTTAACTTTCCCAAGTTAGAGGTAACTTTTTAACCGAGAATGAGTCACCTTGGGCTGAGTGAAGCGCTAGCCCGAAGGCCAGTGGACGAGACCATCTCGGAGCAGGTAGAATCAGCGCAGGCGCAGAGAGGACGAACCTACAGTACAAGGCTCCCCAAATACACACCTCAGACATTGTCAGCAGCTGGACTTCAGCTCGGGTGAAGTGCTGCCATGATTCCCACCAGCAGTGCGCCTCGGGGGCTACCGTGCTTCTCTTTGAGTTGCTGCCCTCTCCAGCCAGCACTGCTAGACAGGAATGGGAACCAGAAGACTCAGAAAAGGGTCGGAGTCCGTTTAACTTGGTTCTTGGCTAATACAAAAAGCAAACCTTCCATACAGAAGCACAGTTCTAGTAATAATACAGTGTTGTTGAAAAAGTATTATTAAAATAATTACTAAGTTTAAAATGCATTTTTAAAGTACAGTGCTATCTTGGGAATCACATTTAAAAATATGACAATATCGCGTATCTATGTCAGTGTCAGAATCTGTGATTGTATCTATTTTATCATCATGGAATCTGAGAGTTAAAGGGTTTCTTGGACGTCCCCTCCTCTCCCTTTGTTGGTTTGCGTGCTTCCTCTGCACCGAGCTGCCTGAACCTGGGGAGACGTGGGTACTCCTCTCCAGGGTCTTGGTCTAAAGCCGTGATTCTCAGCCTGAGTGCCATTTCTCTGTAGAAGCACAACAGAATCTCTGCGAAGAGCGATTATTTTGAAAAGTATATTTAATTTTTAATGTAATGACTATTACTCTTATAATGTAGACTATAGAAATAGAGCAGTGCCGAGAAATGGCGGGGGGGGGGGCGGGGAGGTAATTGGAGGGGAGAATAAAGCCCAAGGACAGATTCATTGAGGGACTGACTGATTTTTTTTAAGACGGGAAGTATAATACTATAGTATTTTCCATCCTGATAAGAGTGATGCATCCAGAAGAGAAAATTGTTGATGCGAGAGAAGGATGGCACAGCAACTAGAGGCACGCCCTTAAGCAGACAGGAAGGAGGAGTGGGACCTAGTGCACTAGTGCAAGGGCCGGCCTGAGGCAGCAGCGGGGGCAGGGCTAGAAGGTACAGATGCGGGAGGTGGGTTTTGTGTTACGGTAGAGTCTGCGGAAGCCCCTTCCGACGCCTCCGTGTGCCCAGTGAGACAGGAAGGCCGTAAGGTAAGAGAGAGGGGGACCTAGAAGACGCTGGTGGTTTCCGGAGAAGTACAGAGGTGACCATTACGGAGCAAGGCTGCCACCGGCTGTGCAGTGTCATTCCTGTCGATGTGATGGGAGTGATGCCCCCGGAGATGTGCAGTGTGCTCGCCTTTATGGAGGACACACATACACACCTTTTAGATAAAAGAAGAAGCCAACTGTGCTGTTACATGGCTGGTTTCATGCAGTTCGGGATAAGATTTCAGTTAACAGCATCACAGTTAGATTCAGAAAGTACAGTACCTAAAATAACTGGGTTAGAAGTGAAGATGATGTACCATACGACCGTGGCTTTCACATTTTTGGCTTGTTTACCCCTCAAAAGAATTTTGGAAAAGTTTGTATCCCCTTGTATAATTTTATGGTGACACCTAAAACTGTTTTCTATAATTTTAAATTGTTGCAAAGGATATATTTTCCTGCATATGAGGTAGTATATTTTTACTATATTCAGCTGGAGTCACAGACTTAGCTCATTTAATTTATGGAAAATATGTGCCATAAAATCCAACTGGCACAGCCATTTCTTATTGTCGAACAGTCGGTGACATCAAACTTACTTTTTGGAAGAGGAAGACTTCGTTCAAATTTTGCTTGGTTCTCCCAGAGATTTTATACCCCAGGGCCGTATACCATAAGAAGATCTGGTACAGACGGGAGAAATGTCTTTCTCTTGTAAAGCAGGAGAAGGAAAAGTCATTTGTAGAAAAGTGCTCATATGGAAGTTGGGATCTGGAAATCAATTTTCTTAAAGCTGTAAATGCCCATCCACACCATGGAGAGTCTTAAGTTACCCCCGGGGGTAAGTGTATACCAGTTCACAGACCTCTGCTCTAGGACACACGGACGCTTCCCAAAGTGGCACCAATGAAGACTGTCATCAAGTGATGCCAAAAGGGGATGAATTTGTCCCGTGAAATGTGAAAATGAAGGGGGAAAAAATCAATTTTTCTTAGTCTTTCTAAAATATTTTAAACATGTTTGTTCAACTGAGTTAATTCCTGTTATAGACATTCTGTTATTTCACTTATATCTCTAGAATTTTATATATTCAAGTGGCCACAAAGTAGTATCTTCTCATTGGGAAAAGGAGGGACACCTTATATTTGACACAGAGGGTATATACTGTTTCACCTGGCTGTGTGTCAGTCTACACTCTTACCATCATTAGGATCCTTAAGTTCCAAGGAAGACAGGGAGCTTCTACCAAGGCTTCCTATGTTCTGGATTCACAGTAGTCCCCGCAATTGGCCTGTCTCTAAGAGTCTGAATTTCAGTGCACATAAAGTATCAAAGTTTTATTCTGGAACATTCCAGAACAAAATTCTCTGTACTACACACCCAATTCTAACGTGTCACCATTATTGATTTGTATCTTATTTAATTATCATATAAAATTTTGATTTTGCGTATACTAGTCTGAGCCAAATAGTACATTACTGTAATTAGAACATTACTGGTATTAAAGAGGTCAAGAATGTGGTTTCAGTACTTAAATGAGTTATTTAGCAAAGTATCCCAAGGACACAAGTCCTAAATTCACGTAGTTTACTGAAAAATAAAAATAATTAAAATAGACCTGACAAAAGTCTGTTGGATGGATCACAAAAATTCGTTACTTTTATTGGAAAAATCAAAGTGTTTATCCTCTTGACATCATGCTTAAATAAGGAGAAAATATAAGTAATATTAGGCAAGAGTCAAATGAAAACTTAAAGTAAAAAGTCAGCTTTAAAGGATTTAAATAGGGTGTTTTGTTTGTTTTTTTGGAAGAATATATGTTTCTTTGGGGAATAATCCTAAATATTGATGAATATCCTTTGGAAAGTAAAAGCGTCATGAAACACTTGTTATAGAATTTTAGCCCACCATATCCAGTCTCCCCCTAACCCCCAGACCACAATCCTTGCTCTCACTCATTGCAAACACACTTTTCTCATATCAGCACATAAACTACATATAAGGAAGCTGGGGATTTTGGTAGAGAATGTATAGAAATTTGGAGAAAGAATTCATCGGTTATTTAAAAAGGCATAAACTTAGTACTACCAAGGAAATAAAGTTTATGGTCACTTAATATGATGCTAATAAGTTATTTCAAATCTGGTTAATTATTGCACTGTAACTCAGTATTTTTTCTTCACAGGGCTTCACTATTTCAAAAATGTTGTACTAGTGGGCTCCCTGCAGGATCGCTACGTTCCTTATCATTCTGCCCGCATTGAAATGTGCAAGACAGCTTTAAAGGACAAACAGTCAGGTAACAAAGTAAATTAGAAGTATTTCAAAGAGCTAGGTCTACACATGAGTTTCTCCCAAAGTTTTCTTGCAGTTGTCTTCTCCCTTCTTTTTGTTGTCCTCTCTTTCCTTCGACTTCCTTTTACACCCACTGATAGTAACAGCTATCCTTCCTCCATTTTTCTTCCTTTCTTTTTCTTTTGCTGCGTAAGATGTTTTGGCCAATGACGCAGTAGTTGTTCTTTTGAAATCCTTTTTTCATCTAATTACCAATGCTTCTCCATTTTATTGCCTCAAAAGTAATCCATGCTTTAATTTCCTCCGGATGATTGGGATTGGTGGTTGCAGTAATGGTCATGCTGCATGTTTGGCTGTACTTTACTTTTAGTCAAAGATGGCAGCAAGCGGACTCATCAAGAAATGAAAGAGGAATAGTTACAATGTCTGATGCCACAAAAATACAAGTATCGTAAGAGATGACTAGTCATCAGTTCCCATATGTAATGCAAGGAAATGTAGACAACCAGCTTCCTGGGCAGGCTGTTCCGGCTGGACTCCCAGGGTATCCCGCTTTCAGCCCACTGCAGATGCTGTGGTGGCAACAGATGTATACCCATCAGTATGATACGCAATATCAAGCTGCAGTTTCAGCTCAGGCCACATCAAATGCCAGTCCAGCCCAGCCTGCTGCTTCACAGCCTCTAAATGTGGCACATGTTCCTGGAGAAGAACCCTCACCGGCTCCAAACCTAGTGGCCCAAGAAAATCGACCCATGGATGCGAATGTTCAGAGGAACGCACAGGGAGGTCCAGTGCTGAACGAAGAAGACTTCAGTGGAGACCGGCTAGGCTGGATGTGCACGTCCTCACGGGCCGCCGTGCCCCCTAGCATCGTGTACTGCTATTCCTCTTTTAGTCGCTTCGTCGTGGTAATGGGAGCCATGCTACTGGTTTATTTACACCGAGCTGGATGGTTTCCTTTTAGGCAAGAAGGAGGTCAGCAACAGGCTCCCAACAATAATTCCCAAGTCAACAATGATGTGCAGAATGCAAACAATCTAGAACTTGAAGAAATGGAGCTTCTTATGGATGATGGGCGTGAAGATGAGAGTGGAGAAGATGCAGGTGAAGATGCCAGTGCAATTCAAAGGCCTGGATTAATGGCAGCAGCTTGGTCTTTTATCACCACCTTCTTTACTTCACGAATACTAGAGGGGCCTTCCCAGGTTGCCAGTGAGACCTGAAAAATTGTGCCGGCTGCAAAGGAGGGTCTGAATTTGGGAAAGTGTTTTAAATAACAGTGCAGTTTCAAAACATTGATTACTTTATTTTCATCATCATGTATAGAGGTGTTTTTTTCCTTAAAGCTTCTCATGCATATGAGTATTTTAAGCACAAATGGACTACTAAATGTGGGATTTTTTTTTTTTGTTAAGATCTTAACGGAACATAGTGTAATAATATTGGTCTTCCAGGTTTTATTAATTTCAATTATATATATTATACCAAGACAGACCTGTTTGTGTGTCTTCTTTAAAGAGCTGCTTCACGTATAAATGTCTATAGCTAATATCTCAGCCCTTCAATGTATAATTTGAATAAATATATCTATTTTCTATGAATTATCCTGAAAGTTTTAAACAGAATGACCTCATAGTTTTTAACAAAGAATATTACTTACCTAAGATGTGCTAGTAGCATCTTGCCCAGCCATAAAGCAATAAACTTCTCAATAATCTTAATTTTGACATTTGAATAAATGGAAACTTTCTATTTTAAGGGCATGTATCCCATCAATTGGAATTAGTACCTTAAAAAAAAAAAAGGCAGCTCTTCAGTGGAATTAATAGTGATATAAAATGTTTGATATAGGCAGTACTTTTATAAAATAAGATTCTAGAAATTGCTCCCTGTAATTTTTTAAAATAAAAGGTCAATTATGAAAAATAAATAAATAAATAAATAAATAAATAAATAAATAAATAAATAAAATGGACAACCTAGAAGAAATTAATACATTTCTAGAAATGTAAAATCTCCATAGACTGAATCAGGGAGAAATAGAAAATATGAACATATGATTACCAGTAATGAAATTTAATCAGAAAAAAAAAAACAAACCCTCCCAACAAACAAAAGTGCAGGACCACACAGATTCACTGGTGAATTCTACCAAAAATTTGAAGAGAGATAACAACTATCCTCAAACTATTCTAAAAAATTGAAGATGATGAAAGACTTACGTTATTCTACAATGCCAGCATCACCCTGATACCAAAACCAAACAAAGGCACCACAAAAAAAGAAAATTATAAGCCAGTATCATTGATGAACATAGAAGCAAAAATCCTCAACAAAATATTAGCAAACCAAATTCAACAACGCATTAAAGGGATCATACACCAAAAGTGGGATTTATCCCAGGGATGCAAGGATGGTTCAGTATCTGCAAATCAGTTGATGTGATACACCACACTAACAAAACAAAGGATAAAAAATCACATGATCATCTCAATAGATGCCGAAAGGGACTTCCCAGGTGGTCCAGTGGCTAAGATTCCACGCTCCCAATGCAGGGGGCCTGGGTTTGATCCATGCTGAGGGAACTAGATCCCACGTGGCCACAACTAAGAGTTTGCATGCTGCAACTAAAGATCCCACATGCTGCAACTGAAGATCCCGCATGCCATAACTAAGACCCAGCACAGCCAAATAAATAAAAATAAATATTTTTTAAAAAATAGATGCCGAAAAAGCATTTGACAAAATTCCACATCCATTCATGATAAAAACTCTCATCACAGTGGGTATAGAGGGAACCTACCTCAATATAATAAAGGCCATTTATGACAAACCCATAGCTAACTTCATACTCAACGGTGAAAAGCTGAAAGCATTTCCTCTAAGATCAGGAACAAACCAAGGATGTCCACTATCATTACTTTTATTCAAATAGCATTGGAAGTCCTACCCACAGCAATCAGACAGAAAGATAAATAAAAGTCATCCAAATTGGAAGGGGAGAAGTAAAACTGTCACTGTTTGCAGATGGCATGATACTATTTGCTTTTCTATGTACTAATAATGAACTATGATAAAGAGAAAGCAAAAACAGAATCCTGTTTAAAATCGCATCAAAAACGATAAAATACCTAGGGAATAAACTTAACCAAGGAGGTGAAAGACCTATACTCTGAGAACCATGAAACATTGATGAAGGAAATTGAAGATGATACAAAGAAATGAAAAGATATCCATGTTCATGGACTGGAAAAATTAATATTGTTAAAATGTCCATACTCCCCAAGGCAATTTACAGGTTCAGAGCAATCCTTATCAATATACCAATGGCATTTTTCACAGAACTAGAACAAATAATCCTAAAATTTATATGGAACCAAAAAAGATCCCAAATAGCCAAAGCAATCTTGAGAAAAAAAGAAGAAATCTGGACAATCACACTCCCTGACTTCAGACTATACTATAAAACTGCAGTCATCAAAACAGCATGGTACTGGCACAGAAACAGCCACATAGATCAATGGAACAGAATAAAGACCCCAGAAATAAACCCACGCACCTATGGGCAATTAATCGATGACAAAAGAGGGAAAAACACGCAATGGGGAAAAGATAGTCTCTTCAATAAGTGCTGCTGGGGAAACTGGACAACTACATGTAAAAAGATGAAATTAGAACATTTTCTCACACCATATAAAAAAATTAGACTCAAAATGTATTAAAGATCTAAATGTAAGACCAGAAGCCATAAAACTCTTACAAGAAAACATAGGCAGAACACTCTTTGGCATAAGTCATAGGCATATTTGCATCTGGCTCCTCAGGTAATGGAAACAAAAGCAAAAATAAACAAATGGGACCTAAATAAAGTTTTCAGTGTGAAAGCTTTTGCACAGCAAAGCAAAGGAAACCATCAACAAAACAAAAAGACAACCTACTGAATGGGAGAAAATATTTGCAGATGATACGACCAGTAAGCCAAAATATGTAAACAGTTCATGCAACTCAACATCAAAAAAAACGAACAAACAGATTATAAAATGGGCGGAAGACCTAAATAGACATTTTTCCAAAGAAGACATACAGAGGCTAGCAGGCACATGAAAAGCTGCTCAACATCACTAATTATAAGGGAAATGCAAATCAAGATCACAATAACAAATACTGGTGAGAATGTGGAGAAAAGGGAACCCTCGTACATTTGTAGTGGGAATGTAAACTGGTGCAGCCATTGTGGGAAACAGTATGGAGTTTCTAAAAATTTTAAACATTATAGAACTACCATATGATCCAGCAATTCCACTTCTGGGCATATAGCCAAAGAAAATACTAATTCCAAAACTTATGTGCACTCCAGTATTCATAGCAGCGTTGTTTATAGTAGCCAAGACATCAGAGCAACCTGAGTGTCCATCAACTGATGAATGGACAAAGAAGATGTGTATCTACATAATGGAATACTACTCAGCCATAAAAGAGAATGGAATATTGCCATTTGCAGCAACATAGATGGACCTGGAGGGCATTATGCTAAGTGAAATAGGTCAGACAGAGAAAGACAAATACTATATGATATCCCTTATAGGTGGAACCTAAAAAATAAAACAAACGAACAAATATGATGAAACAGAAACAGACTCACAGATACAGAGAACAAACTAGTGGTTCCCAGTGGGAAGAGGGATGGGGGAGGGGCAAGATAGAGATAGGAGATTAAGGGATACAAACTACTGGGACTTCCCTGGTGGCGCAGTGGTTAAGAATCCGCCTGCCAATGCAGGGGACACGGGTTCGATCCCTGGTCCGGGAAGATCCCGCGTGCCACAGAGCAACTAAGCCTGTGTGTCACAACTACTAAGCCTGTGCTCTAGAGCCCGCAAGCCACAGCTACTGAGCCCACGCACCACAACTGTTGAAGCCCTCGTGCCTAGAGCCCGTGCTCCGCAACATGAGAAGCCTGCGCACCGCATTGAAGAGTAGCCCCCGCTCACCACAACTAGAGAAAGCCCGCTTGCAGCAACAAAAACCCAACGCAGCCAAAAATAAATAAAATTTTAAGAAAAGAAGAGATACAAACTACTATGCGTAAAATAAATAAGCTACAAGGATATATATTGTACAGCACAGGGAATAGAGCCAATATTTTATAATAACTTTAAATGGAGTATAATCTATAAAAATATTGAATCAATATGTTTGTACACCTGAAACTAATATAATATTGTAAATCAACTATACTTCAATTAAAAAAAAGTAAATTTCTAAAAACCGTTTTTTATGAAATCTAAATGATATTGATCCCTCTTTTAAACACCTCTCTTCTTTCTCTAATTATGCTTCTGTATATTATTCGCTTCTCATCATTCCTCAAGGCTACATCCTGCCTCTCCCCTGAAATTTAATACCTGCCTCCCTAAAATTCACGTTTGATGGATATGTGTTAGCATATCATCTGTTAGTAATATAGTAATGCATGAGCATTAAAAACTGTTTTGCCCCTTTTAAGGCAGTTTGTGCTTGTATGTGTATATGTATGTAACCTTTACCTTTTATGCTTTGCATGCCCTCAATAAATCCATTGTAAGAATTAACCAAAAAGAGGGAGAGAAGAGCACAACTTTGAAATTAAAAGCAAAACCAAGCATTAAATAAACCTGCAGGCAAAAAAAAAAAAAAATTCTCAATTTGACCTTTGAGCCAAACTCACATTGTTCTTCTCATTATGGGAAGTTGCTCTTCTTTCTCAAGATAATTTGGAAATATGTGGAATAACGTTGGCTGCCATGGAAACTTTTTTAAAGTATTTGCTCTTGACTCAAGTTTTAAATTTTGTTTTATCAGAATGTCTCAGCATGGCTCCTTTACTTTCATAGTGAGTCATAATTGACTTAAGGTTGAAGAAAACTATTTGCTCTGTTATATTCATTGCTTTTAATTAAAAATATCAAGTTGGCAAGAATAATGTATGATAAAGTTATTTTACTTGACTAGATAAATAATGTGGTTATATTTTCTCTAAAACAGTCTCAAAAGTGATATTCAAGTGATATTTTTAAAAAACCTTTTAAAAGACAATTTTCTGCTTTAAACGGAAATAATGTAACTAAATTTTATAAATTATATAAAAGTTGGCATCGAATTTTTTTTCAGTTCTTCTTGTGAACCGATTTTCCTTTTTTCTATTTGTTCCATAGGACAGATCTATTCAGAAATGATCCACAACTTGCTTCGCCCGGTTCTGCAAAGCAAGGATTGTAACTTGGTTCGATATAATGTCATCAATGCATTGCCCAATACAGCTGATTCACTCATTGGGAGAGCTGCACATATAGCTGTTCTGGATTCGGAAATATTTTTAGAGAAATTCTTTCTGGTTGCCGCCCTCAAATATTTCCATTAGGATTAAATGCATTGGTAGAGACTTGACAATTACCTCATTCAACAGTGATTCAGATAATGTATTATATTAAACTGTAGATGCTGATAAGTTCTAAGAAATATTTATACCTTTTTATATGGAAGATAATTTATATCATCCATGTTTAGAGCTTTTTAAACATCAACTTTACTTTCTAGGTAATGTGGCTGTGCAATATTTTTTTAATTTTATCTTTTTACTTTTCTATTACTTTTTCATATATTTTGCTACATAAGTATTTCAGTGAAACTCTAAGCCCATATGTATGTCTGATTGTTTATTATTGGCTTTCCACAATCCTCACATCAGACACATCGTATTAGAGGCCATTATTGCTAGAATAGCATGGGATTTTAAATTTTCTAGTATTGGGGTATTATTTAGTTAATCATAAATTTTACTTTTAACATTTTACTATGTTTTAACTGGAAATAAAATTGTGGCTGCTAAAATATATTTTTTGAAATCAACTCTTTTGCCCTCTCAAATCGGGTAGTTCATATATGACAACGTTATGAACATTTTCTATAAAAGAATCATTATTACTGTTGCTAGTAAACATATGTCATGCCTATTAAAATATATTTTCTACTGGTGATTTCAACATTATTTCTCATATTGACTTTTATTACTGGAACTTTTCATGTTCATTTTAGCAGCATCTAGAGATTTTTGAATGTTTGAATGCCCTCTGCCTTGATTTGGTTGGAATTTTGCTAAATTTGGAAATGTTGCTTGAACTTTCTGACTACATTTCTTTAACTTTTTTCATGGACTTCCTTGTATGTACATAATAATTAAATGTTGAAATTTATGAACTACTTTTATGAATTTAGATAATTTTTAAACATTGTTAAAATTTGTTGAACTAAAGAGTAATGTAAATAAAATAATTCATGTTTCAAATGGAACAAAATAATTAACTTTACATGTTTGGTGATACAGATGCAAATGTTTTGATATATGGAGATGTAAAGTCTTTTGACTTTATTCAAGGTGCTGAATAGCATTAAATTCACTATTTTCCTTTCTTGTTTTACTTGTGAAAAAATAATGCACTAAGGATAGATAGGCTTTTGTAAGTGTGTATTGTACAATTGATGCATGTTTATTTTTAGCGTTGTGTTGTTGCCTCTGCTGCTAATAAATGAACAAATGACTATCTGGAGGAACAGCTAAAACACTTGCTTATTTTCAGAATACTAGAGGTATATTTTTATTTTTGCTATACACATTTTTCATCTTCACATTCCTTGGTCCTGAGTTTGAAATACAATACTTTTTTTCTTTTATTTCTTTTTATTTCTTTTTTTTAACTAAAAAAAGAAGTTCAGCTTATTCTAAGTTTGAATAATCTTTCAGATTTATCAAAGTATTCATTCTTATTCATAATCATATCATTCTTTTTAAGGGAAGACTGCTCTTATGATCATAGTAGGTTGATTGGTTGTTGGTTGTTTTAATAGTTTTAAAAGCGCACCAGTGATTATGGTTTCAAGTCCAACAGATTTAACTTCTGATTTACCAGGGAAACTGTCATATGCTGTTCACCTCCAAATTCAGAGTGCAGGGGTGGGGTGGGATTCTGAGGGAGAGGGGCAGTGATCGTAACTGACTCTTAGAGAATAAATCTCACTGAAGTGTATACCAGTAAGAATTTTGGGTTGCAGACAACAAAAACCATTGGGATTAACTTAAGCAGAAAAAGAATTTATTGGAAGAATATAGGTAGCTCGCAGAATTGATGGAGAGGCTGGAGAACCACTCTTGGAAAACTGGTAGAAACCGAGGAAGCTAGACTATGACCAAAATTATAGGCAAGTTCCAACTCCAGGGGAGCTGGAGGTTCGTGTATGTTTCAGCCTCTGAAAACTGGATCCCAGACATCCACTTACTTGCATCACTCATTCCAGATTCAGAGTCTGGTGAGATCATACGACTGACAGGCTTAGTCTCGTGCCAGCACCCAGGCTGTCAGGCACCCAAGACAGTGAGTATATCGGACTTCGTCAGCTTCCCCAGCAGAAGATGGGACTGTTTCTCCTGCCAGAATTCACTAAACCTGTGGAATGGGTTTGATGACTGAGCACCAAATAGAAAAACACATCAGAGGTCTAATACAGTCCATCTCTTTGCCTTTCCAACGTCACAAATAACCGTATTCACACATTTTTTAAATGCTTCGTCCTGACATACTGCTATTATCCCCCATCCAGTTTCAAGTCCAGGATTTCAGTGTTATGTCCATTTCTCGTCTGGTTTTGTAATGATCTTGCCTCAGTGGTGTGCAGCCCACAGACAAAACTGTGACTTCATCACCTGCCCCGCCAATATACCAGGAGAGAAAAGAAATTATTAACTACATAAGCACACGCATGAGCCAGTGAGGAAGAAACTACAGCTAGAGCAGTGCTTTGCAAGTTTCCTTGATGAACTTCAGGGCCCCAGGACAGACCAACTGAAGCAGAATCTCCAGGGTAGGATGTAGGGAGCAGCATGTTTTATGTCCCAAAGCTCTCTGATTTCAAACCAAAACGAAACTGTGGTAAATTAGAGCCCTGAGTTCTGCCACTGGCCATTAAGCTAGATGGCTATGACGTGTCACCAGTGCCACTTATTCCCTGTTTTCTTTGTGCTCAACCAGCGCCTCAGCCAATCAGATTTCTTTACCTTTTGGGTGACCCAAGGATCTGAGGCTTGGGTGGCCTTGCCTCTATATGGTTGCAATAGTCTTTGCTTAATGTTTACAATTCAGCATGGTGTGAGAGGTTATTCCAGGAGACGAGGTCCCCCAAGTTCTAGACGGAGTCCTCTCCCCACTCCCTTTTCCCCCGTGGTCATCAGGGCCCATCGCCACAGCTAGCACCTTAACCACTTTTTCTAACTCCTTACCTAGGGGCATGAGCTACAAATGGCCAGGAGGCAATCCCAACTTCCAATTCAGAGAAAACACTATCTATCCCCTTATACCCCACTCTGGGTACAAAAATTAGCATACCAGCAGAAGCGGGAATCGTGCAGACGGATGGCGAGCAGCGCAGGGTCTGAGATTGTATCTACTTGTCTCGCTTGCAGTCTTGCTGCGGTTTCATGGATGCATGGAGACAGGGGACCTTATTACAGCAAAGTCGTGGCCAAGCTGTCAGCACGTTCACACCAGCTCCTAGAGCCTCATTTCCCACGCTGATGCCGAGGGCCAAGTGAGGCGTGTACACGCGATGCAGGACCAGGGCCAAGCAGTTTGGATTGCATGACAGGAGAAGAATCCAGAGCCAAGGGCCAAGCCATTTTTGAACAAGCAGCACACAAGCCAGTTCTTTCCCCCAGGAGAGCAGCAGTTAAATGGTAGCAATGCTGTGGTTGCCTTGACCTACTTAGATGCCCATACGACCAGCTACAGAAACTGCCCAGGATCAGGCAATGAGTTGCAGTGGCGATACTCAGCAATAATCTGCATGGGACCCATGGCAGACTGTTTCTCTCCATAATGGAAAGCAAAATACACGGGCAGGGTGTGAGACGTCACAACAAGATGTCAATCCCTCTGCTGTTCTTTGGAGCCTGTTATTCTGTCAACAGCAGAGCTATCACTGAACACTGTTAACTCATTTGGAGCGTATGCCAAATCCTTTAGGACAGCATCCCAAAGCATTTTCTCACCTAGTTCCAAGAGTAAACCTTTAACAGGGCTGTCCTACAAGACCAGCTGCTTCTGATCTGATGGGATACGTGATGAGACTGGTTTATCCCACAGGCATCTGTATCCACAGGAAACAATGTTGTATGGGATAATACATAAAGTGTATGGAATATAAGGTATTCAGTAAGTCCACAGGTGAAGTGTTAAAAGAAGCATAAGTCAGGGAAAGCAATCCAAACCCAGAATAATTGTCTATTCCTATAGAACAAATTGCTATCTCCTTCATTATAGTAGAGTCCCTTGTAAGCATAGCTGCCACCAGGCTATTCCATATTATATCAGGGATCGATCGGGTTGGTCACTGCAAGTAGTGGTGCTAGCCCATCAGTCTTGGCAGTGGGGAAACTGTGTTAACACATGCATGTCTCCGTGCCACCGTGGCTCCCTTGTTGGGGGGGGGGGGCACTGAGCAAGCACAGCTGGGGAGAGGGGAGGAGGCTAAGCGATGCCTGCAGAATGGTCATGGTGGTCAGCAGCCTCTAAAACGCCCTTCAGTGATCCCCACCTGCTGGCATTCACCCCCGGTGTAATCCCCTCCCGTTGAGGTGGGCTGGATCTGCTAATTCATTCATTTCTAATGACACAGTTCAGCAAAAGTGATGGGCTGTCACCTCTGAGGTTAGATTACAGAAGGACTGTGGCTTCCATCTCGAGCAGTCTCCCTTGTTCTCCTGCTTGTTCATTCTGTGGACACCCAGCTGCCATGCTGTGAAATGACCTTTGGAGAAGCCCACGCAGCATGGAACTGAGGGAGGCTTTCAGTCCAAAAGCCACAGGGAACTAAATCCTGCCAATAATCATGTGCGTGAGCTCGGAAGCTGATCTTCCCCTAGTCAAGCCTCCATGCGAGACAGGAGCCCCGGCTCACAGCTTGACTGCAACCTCATTTAACACCTAGAGCCAGAGGCACCCTGGCTCCTGGATTTCGGACGCACAAAAACTGCAAGAGAATAGATGTTTATTGTTTTAAGCCCCAAAATGTTGGTATAATATGTTAGACAGCAGTAGATAACGTGCAGTAATCTTGTTCTGATTAAGAGCCCTTTTGCCTTAAAAAAGGGAGCCTTCTTTTGAGCACTCAATGGGACCCAAATGTTCTCATGCTTTGGGGTCATTTGGAGAGGTCCTAATTCCAAAAAAAACCTATTCCAAAACCTTTACATTTTCTCAGTCCCTGGCCACTTGATTTCAGTGCCCATGAACTGATGTAGATCTTTATCTCAAGCTATATCTCCTTCCAGGCAAAGAGTGTAAGATAAAGTTCTGCCCTCTGGCAGGATCTTTTTTCTCTCTGCTGTTCCTCGAGGGCCTCTGTTAAATGCAGCTCGAAATGCCAAAGCAGTCATTTGCCAGCTGGTCAGTACATTGAGCAAAGCCCTCTGTAATCCAGCTTTGAACTTTTTCCTCTGTCAGCTGGTCACAAGGAACTCATCACTAAGCTGTAGATATGAACTAAGGGTGAAAAGTGTGTATGCAAGCTACCGAGCTACCTGCTAATGAAAACTGCTTGGGTTTTGGCTCTGGCTGCGTTCCGAATATACCACTGCCTCCCGGTGAAAGGAGTCCTTATCTAGGGGGACCAGATGACTCCGGTTCGTGATGAGAAACTCAATTGTATAGCCACCTGATATTACTCGGTCAGACATCACCAGAGCCCGAGAGCTGGCCAAGAACTTTCCTAAAAAAGAAAGGAAGGAGTGAAGGAAGAAGAAAACAAACAAAAACCCGAAGTACTCCACTGTGATTCTGCGTAGACTTTCCACAGGTCCCGTGAAGCCTCCTGACCTGCCACAAGTGCTCCGAGCACGGCAGGAGCCGCTGGAACCGGAGGGCGGACGCGCAGCGCTCCTTCCCAGCAGCGGGACCAGATGAGAGCCTCCTGCTCTGCGCTGCACCCAAAAGTCAGCTTCCAGGCCACCCGGTCAGTGGGTCAGAGTTCCCTGAACAAGCAGCAATGTAAAAAAATAAAGACGGGGAACTGAGGGGAAAGAAGCCTATTGCACAGGCAGAAGAGTAGAGGTGCCCGCTATTTGTGGACTGGAACAGCGAGCTTCCAAGAGACCTTCGCCTCAGATTGAGAGGAACAAACGGAAGCATTCCCTCATCCAACTTCAGCCAGGATTTGAGGTTTTCATCAACACGAGGTTCAGGGTAGTTTGGGTTGTTCTTCATGAGAAGGCCGAGCCGCTCCACTTTTTCCTGCAAGACAGCCAGGTGCGGGAGCGCGGATTCCCAGCGCTGGCTACGGAGGCCCCGCTCGCCCGCCCCGCGGAGGCCCCGCCTCAGGCCCCACACAGGCCCCGCCCACCCGCGGAGGCCCCCGCCCCTCCACGCCCCTCCCGCGGGGCGTGCCGGGAAGACGCGGCTGTTGCGGACGCCGCGGGAGCTGGCGTCATGGTTGTGCTGGGCTTCGCCTCGTTGCTGGGCCACATACTGGCCACAGCGTGGAGAGCGGCAAGTAAGGCGCCCGGCCCCGGGGCCGAGGTCGCGGGCGGGGTCGCGAAGGCATGGGTGCCGCGAGAAACGCGTCCTGCGGGGCAGCGGCGTGTCGCGGGCTCGGGGGCCCCGGGCCTGCCGAGCCTTCGTGTCCGGCTCGGCCACCGCGCTCGTCCCCGGCAGGTCCTTCCCGCCCGAGCTCAGGGCGGGACCGGAGCTGGACAGTCGCTGGGCCCCGCTGGCCGGCCGCCTGCTTCCCGGCGGCCACCGCGATGGCCACGAAACGGGGCGGGCGTCCTGGGTCCTGGGGGGTTCTCAGGGCGCGCGGCATGTGGTGCGCGTGGAGAGTGTGGAAAAGCGGGCCCTGCGGCAGTGGAGTCACCATTTTCTTATTTAGTTTATTTACAGCGAAAAGCATCTCTGCCAGTCTACAGTACTAAAAGTGGAAAAGTGCAGAATTTTGGAAAAGTGGGCCGAAGGCAAATAAGTATAATAAAAATTAGGTGAAGCCAGGAATTGTTGCTGAGAAAGTATGCGTGCTTTCAGTAAAAACCAATCTTTTGTAAAACCCATTTTTGCTGGAAAATTTTCTCAAAATATTACAGCCTTAACCCACAGAGTATGCTAAGCCTAGTTTTAATTTAGGACATCCTGGAGAAATTGTGTTAAATTGAAGACAATTCCGCCCCTCCTCCTGATGGGCCCTAGATTCCTATAAAGTTTGTTTTCCTTTCTGTAATCATCTCTCCCCAGACTACCTGTTAGTTGTAAAAATTTTAGATGATCCAGAAATGAATAATATATAAAGTAAAAGTCCCATACTATCCAAACCTCGAGGTAATAACTGTGTAAAGCTCCGTTGTGTGTTCATTCAATATCCCTTTTTCGCTAATGTTCAAAGCTTAAGAATGAAGTGTTTCATACCAAAAGTTTACATAACACATGCGAGTTATGAAGGAAAGCCAACGTTTATGAATCCATTCTCCAGTTTAAGAAATAGAATATTTCCATTGCCAAGGGGCTACCTGCTACCTGCTTCCTGCTTCCTGATGCAGTAGTGTAACTGCAAGCTTTTGATCTTTATAGAAAGGGCTTCATGCCATTTGTATTTATTTTACTTGCTTTTTTCAGCTAACAGGTTTGAGATTTCATCCATGTTGGTATGTGATGCTGTAATTAATTATTCATTCAGTTGTGAGAGTGTATCATACGTTTTTCCTTTCCCCTTCTCAGTGGACGTTGTGTAACTCTAGAAGCACCAGGATTGACTGCTACACATCTTGTGTACATTGTAGGTGTACTTGCACAAGGGGTTGAATTCCTGGAATACGTGGCATAGGCCTGTTCACTTTTACAATATGATGCCAAGCTGTAAAGGCATTTTCCATTCCTACTGGCAATTTATACTTCTACCAGCAGTATTAGAGTTCCTTTTGCTCCATGTACTTGCCAACATTGGATAGCATCAGAAAATTTAATTTTTGTCTGCCTATAGGGTGTTGAAATGGTATTTCATTACGATTTTGCATTTCTCTGATTAGAGAAGTTAAACATCTTTTCGAAAGTTTTTCGCTTTTTTTGATGAAATATCTCTTCATTTTCTTATTGGGTTGTTTGTCTTTCTTATTTATATTCTTTACGTGTATTTGACCACTATACCTTTTTTACTTATGTAAATGGCAAATAGCTCTGTCTGAGGGCGGAGGGAATAAAAAGTGCTTACTGAGCTGAGAAGGCATCTTGAGACTGAAAAACACGGCAGGCAGGTTCATACAATTGGTGAATCAGTTTATCATAGGGTAACTTACCTGTAAAGGCTGAGAGCAGGCAGACAACCATCAGGAAGAATTAACAGCCGCACTCCAAACCGCTAAGGGGGCCATTGGGACAGTTTTATAGTTGACCTAGACTATGGAGGTATGTGCTTGGAAACAGGAAGTGCGTTCCTAAGATTTATGAGTGGGTAACTGGTCTTGTGGGTGCCCGGAATATGTCAGCGAAGATTTTCCTCATTGTCTGGGGACTAACAGAGTATAGAGGCCACCTGATCCGAATGATTATTAAACAATGTCGATTAACTGCTAAGCCCTTGACAACAGAGAGTGAATTACTTCGCAGTACAGTCCTGGGTAGGGTCAGCAGAAAGCCTATATGGGCCCAAGATGGCCTCACTTATGCTAACAGCCATACAAGCTCAAGCTCAGTTTGTGGGCTGCTTTTGTTGCTCTTATGGTGTCGTTTTTTAAAAATCATCTTCAGCAGTAGACAGAATAAAATAATGGATCTGATTGTACAATCACACAGATTCAAAGGAAAGGTGTCTTTTGATAAACAGGTATTCATAATTTTATTATAATCTTGTCATGATCCTTTTGTGTATTGTCTGTGCTTTGTGGTCTTTCTTAAAGCCTTCCCTACCCTAAGGTCGTAGAGATATTCTTCTGTATTTTCTCCTCAAAGGTCTGTAGTTTGGCTTTTTATATTTAAGCCTTTATTTTACCAGGAATTGATTTTCATGTATGGTGTGAGGCAGGAAACCAATTTCACTTTCTAAACAATGTCAATAACCAGTTGTCCCAGGTCCATATATTGGACCTTTCCCCTCTGATGTAACGCAGCTGTCATAAATCAAGTTTACATATGCATATGCACGCGGGTTTATTTCTTGGCTCTCTTCAGTTCCATTGATCTATTTGTCTGTTCCTGTGATGTAACACCTATCTTAATAACCATACCTTTGTAACAGCTCTTGATATTTAGTAGGTTAAGTCCTTTCATCTTGTTTTTCAGAAGTGTCTTGGCTATTCTTGGATATCTGCTTTCCATATAAAATTCTTTAAAAAAAAAAAAAGTTCCTGTTGGGATTTGGTTACAACTGCTTGATATTTTTTAAGATTATCATTTTCTGATTGCTGCTTATGTATAGAAACACAGTTGACTTATTTATTGATTTTGTGTCCAGTAACCTGGCTAAATTACTTTATTAATTTAAATAATTTATTTGCAGATTTTGGTGGGGCCGGTGCTAGGTAGACACAAATATTGCCTGCAAATAATGAAAGTCTAGTTCTCCCTTTCCAATCTTTATATCTTTTTCTTTTCTCTTGTTTTTCTGTCCTTGTTCAGACTTCCAGTACCATGTTGACTAGAAGTGGTGATAGGCATACTTGTTCATAATTGTAAAGGGAATATGTTCATATTTCATCATGTAATATTAGCTGTAGATGTGCCCTTTATTAGGTTAACGAAGTCCCTTGCCATTTCTAGAAGGATTTGGGGTTTTTTTTGTTTATGTAGTTGTCTGTTTTTTAAGACAGAATAAATCTTGAAATTTACTAATTCATTTTTCTTCATCTTGTTTGTTAATTCATTTTTCTCCTTTAATATGGTGGGTTGGTGAATTATAAATTTTTCTAGTGCTGAATCACTCTTGCATTTCTAGAAAATATTCAAATTGATCAGGTTGATTATATTATTAATATAATGTTCGGTTTGGTATGCTAATATTTTGTTTAGAAGTTGGCCTGTAATTTTCCTGCCTTGCAATTTCCTTTTCTGGTTTTGAAATTAAAGTTATTCTAGCCTCTTACAATGAATTCAAGAGTCTTCCCATCTTTTCTATATTAGATTTTTTTTTTTTTAAGATTGAAATATTCCGTTCCTTGAGTGTTTGCTACAATTTGCCTACAAAACTGTCTAGACCTGCCCTTTTCTTTGAGGGAAGATTTTAAATTATTGTTTATTTTTGTAATGATTATTGTGGTATTTATCAGATTTTCTTAAGTCAGTTTTGATAAGTTAAATTTTTTGAGAAAATTGTTCATTTTGTATACTTTAAATATATAGGCATAAAGTTCCTGGTTTGGGGTTTTGAAAAAACTTTTGTTCTATGTAGCTATGTACTCCTCTTTTACTCATATTATTTATTTTGCCTTCTCTTGGTTTTTTTGGGTGTTTTTGTTTTTGTTGTTGTCATTTTCATATTAGCTTTACCAAAGACTTCACAGTAGTTTTAGTCTTTTAAGAGAACCAACTTTTGGTTTTGTTGATCCTCTTAGTTTTATGTCTTTTATTTATGTTATTATTTTTTCTCTTATTGTTGTTATTTTTCTTTCCATTTTCTGTGGGTTCCCCTTTTTTTCAGAAGATGTGGAAATGGTGCATCTCACATGTCTTGGCTCAGGCTGCAATAACAAAGTACCATAGACTGGGTGGCTTAAACATCAGACATTTGTTTTTCACAGATCTGGAGGCTGGAAAGTCCAAGATCAAGGAGCCAGCACATCTGGTCTCTGGCGTGAGCCTGCTTTCTGGTTCGCAGGTGGCTGTCTTCTTGTTGTATCCTCATGTGGCAGAGAGCAGACGGCCCCTGCAAGCTCTCATAGCCTTTCTTATAAGGGCACTAATCCACCATGAGGGCTCCACCCTCATGATCTACTTGCCTTCCAAAGGCCCCACCTCCTAATATCATCACATCAGGGGTTAGAATTTCAGCATATGAATTTGGGGTGGGGTGGGGTTGGGCACAAACCTTCCATCCATAACATTGGTCCTTTTTTTTTTTTTGAACCATTGTAATGGTTCTCTTCATATAAACAGCATACGGCTAGATTTCGGTGAGTTTTTATTTTGAAGTCCGACAGCATACCTTTTAACTGGAGAGTTCAATCCATTTACAATTATAGTTACTGATAAAATTGACTTTATTTCTACCATCTTATTTTTCACACCTTCTATTTGTCATACTTTGAATTCAGTGTTTGCTTTTTTCATTTGTTTCCTCTGCTGGAAAAAGAGGAAAAAAATGAATATACACACTGCTTTGGAAGATACACATTGCTTTTTATTGGTTACCCTTGAAATCTAAATGCATGCTTAAGGAAGTCAAAAGTTAATTAATATCTTTATTCTCCTCCTAAACAGTACAAAGCTTAAAAATGCTTTGAATTCACTCACCCTCCACCTCTGTTGTTCAGCCTTTTAGGGGTGTGTGTGTGTGTGTGTGTGTGTGTGTGTTTTCTCGTGTGTGTGTTAGGGTGGAATTGTGTAGTAACACAAATCAATATTGTTATTACACTTTTATACAGTCAACACATAAAACTTTCATCTTCTATTTTATCTCACACTTTACTTTTTTGATCAGTTTCTTTTTATAAATTTATTTTCTTTGTGATGAGAACTCTTAGGATTTACTCTTTTAACAACTTTTTAAATTTTTATTTATTTATTTATTTATTTATTTATTTATTTTTGGCTGCGTTGGTTCTTCGTTGCTGCATGTGGGCTTTCTCTAGTTGCATCAAGCGAGAGCTTCTCTTCATCATGGTGCCTGGGCTTCTCATTGTGGTGGCTTCTCTTGTTGCAGAGCACGGGCTCTAGGTGCGTGGGCTCTAGAGTGCAGGCTCAGTAGTTGTGGCGCACGGGCTTAGTTGCTCTGCGGCATGCGGGATCTTCCCGGACTAGAGCTCAAACCTGTGTCCCCTGCATTGGCAGGTGGATTCTCAACCACTGCGCCACCAGGGAAGTCCTTGGATCAGTTTCTTAAAGTACATTGTTTAGAAGTTCCCTTTGGTGACAATCTTGTGATAAAGTTCTGTGGTTTTTCCTAAATATATATTTTATTTTTAATCTGAAAATATGGTTTGTTTTATTTCTCTCTTGTTCTTGAAAGGTGGTTTCAATGGCTGCATCATTTTCTCACAGCTCTATCTCTTCTGGCTTTCATTATAGCTATTGGGAAGTCATCTGTCTAATTTTTGTTCCTTTATTAGTAATATGTCTTTTATCTGACTGCTTTTTTAGATCTTCCTTTAATGTTGAGTTCTTCATTATACTTTGTGTCCAGGTGTTTTTTTGTTTTTCTTGTTAATTTAATTTATTTTTTATACAGCAGGTTCTTATCAGTTACCTATTTTATACATATTAGTATATATATATCAATCCCAATCTCCCAATTCATCCCTCCACCACCCCTGCTGCTTTCCCTCCTTGGCGTCCATATGTTTGTTCTCTACATGTATGTCTCTATTTCTGCCCTGCAAACCGGTTTATCTGTACCATTTTTCTAGGTTCCACATATATGCGTTAATGTACGATGTTTTTCTCTTTCTGACTTACTTCACTCTGTGTGACAGTCTCTAGACCCATCCACGTCTCTACAAATGACCCAATTTCGTTCCCTTTTATGCCTGAGTAATATTCCATTGTATATATGTAGCACATCTTCTTTATCCGTTCGTCTGTCGATGGACATTCAGGTTGCTTCCATGACCTGGCTATTGTAAATAGTGCTGCAGTGAACATTGGGGGTGCATGTGTCTTTCTGAATTATGGTTTTCTCTGGGTATATGCCCAGTAGTGGGATTGCTGGGTCACATGCTAATTCTGTTTTTAATTTTTTAAGGAACCTCCATACTGTTCTCCATAGTGGCTGTATCAATTTACATTCCCACCAACACTGCGAGAGGGTTCCCTTTTCTCCACACCCTCTCCAGCATTTGTTGTTTGTAGATTTTCTGATGATGCCCATTCTAACAGGTGTGAGGTGATACCTCATTGTAGTTTTGATTTGCATTTCTCTAATAATAAGTGATGTTGAGCAGCTTTTCATGTGCTTCTTGGCCATCTGTATATCTTCTTTTGAGAAATGTCTATTTAGGTGTTCTGCCCATTTTTTGATTGGGTTGTTTGTTTTTTTAATATTGAGCTGCATGTGCTGTTTATAAATTTTGGAGATTAATCCTTTGTCTGTTGATTCATTTGCAAATATTTTCTCCCATTCTGAGGGTTGTCTTTTCGTCTTGTTTGTAGTTTCCTTTGCTCTGTAAAAGCTTTTAAGTTTCATTAGGTCCCATTTGTTTATTTTTGTTTTTATTTCCATTACTGTAGGAGGTGTATCAAAAAGATCTTACTGTGAGTTATGTCAAAGAGTGTCCTTCCTATGTTTTCCCCTAAGAGTTTTTTAGTGTCCAGTCTTACATTTAGGTCTTTAATCCATTTTGAGTTTATTATTGTGTATGGTGTTGGGGAGTGTTCTAATTTCATGCCTTTACATTTGGCTGTCCAGTATTCCCAGCACCACTGTTGAAGAGACTGTCTTTTCTCCATTGTATATCCCTGCCTCCTTTGTCATAGATTAGTTGACCATAGGTGCATAGGTTTATCTCTGGGCTTTCTATCCTGTTCCATTGATCTATATTTCTGTTTTTGTGCCAGTACCATATTGTCTTGATTACTGTAGCTTTGTAGTATAGTCTGAAGTCAGGGAGTCTGATTACTCCAGCTCCGTTTTTTTGCCTCAAGACTGCTGTGGCTATTGGGGGTCTGTTGTGTCTCCAGACAAATTTTAAGATTTTTTGTTCCAGTTCTGTAAAAAATGCCATTGGTAATTTGATAGGGATTGCATTGAATCTGTAGATTGCTTTGGGTAGTATAGTCATTTTCACAATATTGATTCTTTCAATCCAAGAACATGGTGTATCTCTCCATCTGTTTGTGTCATCTTTGATTTCTTTCATCAGTGTCTTATAGTTTTCTGAGTGCAGGTCTTTTACCTCCTTAGGTAGGTTTATTCCTAGGTATTTTATTCTTTTTGTTGCAGTGGTGAATGGGATTGTTTCCTTAATTTCTCTTTCTGATCTTTCATTGTTAGTGTATAGGAATGCAAGAGATCTCTGTGCATTAAATTTGTATCCTGCAACTTTACCAAATTCATTGATTAGCTCTACTAGTTTTCTGGTGGCATCTTTAGGATTCTCTATGTATAGTATGATGTCATCTGCAAACAGTAACAGTTTTACTTCTTCTTTTCCAATTTGTATTCCTTTTCTTTTTCTTCTCTGATTGCCGTGGCTAGGACTTCCAAAACTATGTTGAGTATTTGTGGCGAGAATGGACATCCTTGTCTTGTTCCTGATCTTAGAGGAAGTGCTTTCAGTTTTTCACCATTGAGAATGATATTTGCTGTGGGCTTGTCGTATATGGTTTTTATTATGTTGAGGTAGATTCCTTCTATGCCCACTTTCTGGAGAGTTTTTATCATAAATGGGTGTTGAATTTTGTCAAAAGCTTTTTCTGCATCTATTGAGAGGATCGTATGGTTTTTATTCTTCAATTTGTTAATATGGTGTATCAAATTGATTGATTTGCATATATTGAAGAATCCTTACACCCCTAGGATAAATCCCACTTGATCATGGTGTATGATCCTTTTAATATGTTGTTGGATTCTGTTTGCTAGTATTTTGTTGAGGATTTTTGCATCTATATTCATGAGTGATATTGGTCTGTAATTTTCATTTTTTGTAGTATCTTTGGTTTTGGTTTCAGGGTGATGGTGGCCTCATAGAATGAGTTTGGGAGTGTTCCTTCCTCCCCAGTTTTTTGGAAGAGTCTGAGAAGGATGGGTGTTAGCTCTTCTCTAAATGTTTGATAGAATTCACCTGTGAAGCCATCTGGTCCTGGACTTTTGTTTGTTGGAAGATTTTTAATCACAGTTTCAATTTCATTACTTGTGATTGGTCTGTTCATATTTTCTGTTTCTTCCTAGTTCAGTCTTGGAAGGTTATACCTTTCTAAGAATTTGTCCATTTCTTCCAGGTTGTCCATTTAATTGGCATAGAGTTGCTTGTAGTAGTCTCTTAGGATGCTTTGTATTTCTGTGGTGTCTGTTGTAACTTCTCCTTTTTCATTTCTAATTTTATTGATTTGAGTCCTCTCCCTTTTTTCTTGATGAGTGTGTCTAAAGGTTTATTAATTTTGTTTATCTTCTCAAGGAACCAGCTTTTAGTTTTATTGATCTTTGCTGTTGTTTTCTTTACTTCTATTTCATTTATTTCTGCTCTGATCTTTATGATTTCTTTCCTTCTACTAACTTTGGGTTTTGTTTATTCTTCTTTCTCTAGTTCCTTTAGGTGTAAGGTTAGATTGTTTGAGATGTTCTTTGTTTCCTGAGGTAGGCTTGTATTGCTGTATACTTCCCTCTTAGAACTGCTTTTGCTGCAGCCCATAGGTTTTTGGATCATCGTGTTTTCATTGTCATTTGTCTCTAGGTATTTTTTGATTTCTTCAGTGATCTCTTGGTTATTTAATAATATATTGTTTAGCCTCCATGTGTTTGTGTTTTTTATGTTTTTTTCCCTGTAATTGGTTTCTAATCTCATAGCGTTGTGGTCGGAAAAGATGCTTGATATGATTTCAATTTTCTTAAATTTAACGAGGCTTGATTTGTGGCCCAAGATGTGATCTATCCTGGAGAATGTTCCATGCGCACTTGAGAAGAAAGTGTAATCTGCTGTTTTTGGATGGAATGTCCTATAAATATCAGTTAAATCTATCTGGTATTGTGTCATTTAAAACTTCTGTTTCCTTATTTATTTTCATTATGGATGATGTGTCCACTGGTGTAAGTGAGGTGTTGAAGTCCCCCACTATTATTGTGTTACTGTCGATTTCCTCTTTTATGGCTGTTAGCAGTTGCCTTATGTATTGAGGTGCTTCTAAGTTGGGTGCATATATATTTGTAATTGTTGTATCTTCTTCTTGGATTGATCCCTTGATCATTATGTAGTGTCCTTCCTTGTCTCTTGTAACATTCTTTATTTTAAAGTCTATTTTATCTGATATGAGTATTGGTACTCCAGCTTTCTTTTGATTTCCATTTGCATGGAATATCTTTTTCCATTCCCTCACTTTCAGTCTGTATGTGTCCCTAGGTCTGAAGTGGGTCTCTTGTAGACAGCAGATATGTGGGTCTTGTTTTTGTATCCATTCAGCAAGCCTGTGTTTTTGGTTGGAGCATTTAATCCATTCATGTTTAAGGTAATTATTGATATGTATGTTCCTATTATCATTTTCTTAATTGTTATGGGTTTGTTTTTGTAGGTACTTTTCTTTTCTTTTGTTTCCCACTTAGAGAAGTTCGTTTAGCGTTTGTTGTAGAACTGGTTTGGTGGTGCTGAATTCTTTTAGCTTTTGCTTGTCTGTAAAGCTTTTGATTTCTCCAACGAACCTGAATGAGATCCTTGCCAGGTAGAGTAATCTTGATTGTATGTTCTTCCCTTTCATCACTTTAAATATATCTTGCCACTACTTTCTGGCTTATAGAGTTTCTGCTGAGAAATCAGCTGTTAGCCTTATGGGAGTTCCCTTATATGTTATTTGTCATTTTTCTCTTGTTGCTTTCAATAATTTTTCTTTCTCTTTAATTTTTGTCAATTTGAGTACTGTGTGTCTCGGTATGTTTCTCCTTGGGTTTATCCTGCCTGGGACTCTCTGCGCTTCCTGGACTTGGGTGGCTATTTCCTTTCCCATGTTAGGGAAGTTTTTGACTATAATCTCTTCAAATATTTTCTTGCGTCCTTTCTCTCTCTCTTCTCCTTCTGGGACCCCTATAATGCAAATGTTGTTGCATTTAATGTTGTCCCAGAGGTCTCTTAGGCTGTCTTCATTTCTTTTCATTCTTTTTTCTTTATTCTGTTCCGGAGCAGTGAATTCCACCATTCTGTCTTCCAGGTCACTTATCCGTTTTTCTGCCTCAGTTATTCTGCTATTGATGCCTTCTAGTGTATTTTTCATTTCAGTTATTGTATTGTTCATCTCTGTTTGTTTGTTCTTTAATTCTTCTAGGTCTTTGTTAAACATTTCTTGGATCTTCTCGATCTATGCCTCCATTCTTTTTCCGAGGTCCTGGTTCATCTTCACTATCATTATTCTGAATTCTTTTTCTGGAAGGTTACCTATCTTCCCTTCATTTAGCTGCTTTTCTGGGGTTTAATCTTGTTCATTCGTCTGGTACAAAGTCTTCTGCCTTTTCATTTTGTCTGTCTGCTGTTAATGTGGTTTTCCTTCCACAGGATGCAGAATTGTAGTTCTTGCTTCTCTGTTTTTTGTGGGTTTTTTTGTTTGTTTTTCTACATGCAATTCTCTGTGCTTCCTGCATCTGAAGATTCCTGTCTGTTGGACATCTCCTGGTCTTTCCATTATCTCCTTCTGGAACTATGAGTAAAGAAACATTTGTTAGATCTCATTTTATCCTCCAAATATTTTGACATCTCTTTTATTATTTTCATCTTTTTGTCTCTATGCTTTTTTAGGTACGATTTCTTTAGAACTTTATTCCAGGTCACAGATTCTCTTTTCAACTGTATGTATTCTGCTATTTAGCCCTTTTATTGAGCTTTAAATTTAAATTGTTATCTTTCTAAATTTTTGTGTGTGTGTTTTTAATGTTGGCCTAGTCATTGTTCACAGTCTCTTACTCCTTTCTCTGTTTGGCTCCTTTTTTATTTCCTTAAACACATTAAGTAGTTATTTCTGACTTCAGTTATTTCAGTATATAGATCTTTATGATCTTGCTTATGATAGCTTGTTTCCTTGAATGTTTTACTGGGATTCCCTCTGCGAGACTTCCATAAGACATGGGTTGAGAGAGTATTTGTCCTCAGAGGATTTGCTTCTGCTTTTGCCATGTGTCTGACAGCACTTCAACTTTAGACTTGGATCCACTTTATAGTGAGATGCTCCCGTGGGTCTTTGGACCATGCAGATAGTGTGTAATCAGGCATAAACACAGGTGTGGTCAACTAGTGGCTTCAAAATATCAGAAGGGTCTTTCTTTTTTACATCTCCAGTCAGAATGAAGGTTGAGATGGACACTTTTTCTTCCTTAACTGTTCTCTTTGTTGACTAGATGTTGTCTTCTAGTTCCTTGCTCTTTGGGTCAGCAACTCGAGCATCACCTTGTAGCTTGTTTAAATGCAGAATCTCCGGTCTTACCGGACCTACTCAGAATCTGCATTTTAACAAGATCTCCCCCAGTGGTTTATGTGCACATTTTAAAATCTTCCAAATCACTCTTTACTCAATGCGTGAGCCTCCCTGAGTCATGGCCTCTAACAGGCTTTTTGTTTTGCTCAGGCTCATAAGACAGTGCTCTCTCCCTGCTGTCCTGAGAGCCTTGTAACGTAAACTCTAGGGGAGAAAGACACAGGTTATGTAGCAGCTTAAGTATTTGTTTATCTTACAGGACTGCTTTGATAGCTTATCATTATTTACTTCCTTAAAGGTTCTTCCTCTGATTTAGAATTGTTTTGTATTTTTTTTTTTACCTTTTTAGATGTTTTAGGGCTATAGGGTTTTGACATCTCTATCAAATTACCACAACAGAAGTTTTGAACAACTGTTTTTATTTTTTAGTGGTTATTCATTCTTTTTCCTTTGCTTTTATTAGTTCTTCTTTTAGAATGCCATCTTCTTGCCTGTAATGTACTTGTAAACACAATTCTGAATAGGCCCTGGATAAGGCCAAACCACCCCTTGAAAAAGAAGACATGGGCTTTATGGTGCATTTCCCTGTTTCTCAAAAGGAGCGCAGTATCCCATCTGATCTTGTACTGTGCAGAAATGAGGGAAATTCTTTTCCTCTGCATTTTGACACATGCTTACCTAACTACAAAAATAGTTCTGTTTATGGTTCCATGGTCTCAGAGTCCTTTGAGAAAACTGGTCTTTTGGCTTTTCCTTGTTACCCTTCTTTATGTAGATAAAGTTCCTTCAGAACTGCCCAAAGCCAGACTGAGGGACCAGTTTCTCAAACTTATACTTTGCTACTCTTCCTTCTTTCCCCAAGGTACACTCACGTTTCTGTTCTTTACTCAAAACCCTTGTGCACATTGACTTCTGTGTCCCACAGTTAGGCTCAAGTTATTAATACACTCAATGTGTGCACATGAAGACATACGCATTGCTTCATTTCTCTGAACTACCCTACAAGGTAGGAGATATATCCCCATTTTTCAGATTGGAAAACACACTCAGTGAGATATAGAAACCTTCTTTGCATCATATTGCTATTAAGTGGTATGGCTGGCACTGGGACCCAAGTGTGACTGTAGTGCCCTTAGTTTGCGTTTTCTACTCCTCCATTGTATTACTTAAGGAGAGGGCCTAGCTGCTCTGACAGCCCTGCCGATGGGACAGGAATCAGGATCTTTTCATCTTGTTACTTCACCATCTGTAAAGCAGTGCCAGTAGTCAACCCATACACACTAGTAGCGTTTTACTAGTTATTTACAGCCTGTGTCAGTTCTGATTGGTTGGACATATATTATGATTGAGCAGTGTCTATATCATACAAGTTGTTAAATATTTTAAGTATCACTTGGCCCTGGGTTTTGTCCTCATCCACAAGGTTACAGCTGGGTCACTGCCATGTCCACATTACAACCTGAGGGAATGGAAAAAGAAATCTAGGGCAGTTGGTTTGTTGCAAAATTGAGGCGATCTAAAATTTGCACGTGTCATTTGTAGCCACAGCCCACTGGCCGTAACTTGGACACGTGGCTTCGTGGCTGCAGGGAAGGCTGGGAAATGTGATCTCTAAGCGAGTGGCCTGGTGCTCAGCTTGATCACAAGCCAGGCAGGAGTGGGCATCCTAGAACTCAATGGAAGAAGGGAAAGTGGCTACTTGTGGCACTTAGCAGTCTCTACCCAATCTGCCTAATGTCACTTTTCCAAAAATGACCGTGTTCATACTGAACAGAATTACTGTAAAATACAGTTATACACATCTCATCAGTTTATTGTGAGGTTTAAATAAGCTGACATATTTTCAGCCCCTAGCACAGTGCCTGGCACACAGGAAGCAACTAAAACCTAAAATTACTTTTCTTATTTACAGTTCGTATATCTGCATCAGTTAAGAAGCAAAATTTTTAGCGTCAGATTTTATCTACATTATAATTGACAGCCAGGGATTTTGTGCCATTTTCCTGATTTTTCATAAATGCTTACAAATTTCTACAGATTTGAAACATACCCAGGTTACTTTTTACACTGAATATCATTTCAAGTTTCCAATACAGGGATTTTTTTTTTTTTAACTTGCTAAAACAGCCAAACCTAAAAGAAGAATTACGAATTTAATTGTGTTGAGTCAAGGCTGAGTGCACAGTAGCAATGGCTACTGGTATCTATTAAATATTTGCTGAATTTTAGGCTTCAAAGTAAGTTATTTATTTATTTATTTATTTATTTATTTATTTATTTATTTATTATTTTTGGCTGTGTTGGGTCTTCGTTTCTGTGCGAGGGTTTTCTCCAGTTGCAGCAAGCGGGGGCCACTCTTCATCGCGGTGCGCGGGCCTCTCACTATCGTGGCCTCTCTTGTTGTGGAGCACAGGCTCCAGACGTGCAGGCTCAGTAGTTGTGGCTCACGGGCCTAGTTGCTCCGCGGCATGTGGGATCTTCCCAGACCAGGGCTCGAACCCATGTCCCCTGCATCGGCAGGCAGATTCTCAACCACTGCGCCACCAGGGAAGCCCCAAAGTAAGTTATTTAAAGTACAGTAAAATAGATTTAATTAGTAACCAAATGCAGAAACTACTCATTAGCCAGAGTAGATGTAAAATCTGTCCACATTCAGAATCTATTTGTTAAATTCTCCTTTCTGTCTATCTGTATTAATTATTACTAAACTGTCATGACTTAGCAAACAACCTTTAACACTTTACAAATTGCTAATAGATTTGTTGATGGATAGAAAGTTGGACACCATATGATGGATAGAAGTTCCTATTGTGGAGGCTGGCTGAAGTTGCTAAATTGGGATATAATATTGTCAACTTCTACAGAATCCTGTATTTCGGATAGCAAATGACTGATACAAACCCTGTGATTTGGGACTGAGAATGTCTTTCAGTTGTGCATGGTTTATATTCACCAACATTTTCAATATAATATTTTTCTAAATAGTCAACCACAAAAACCAAGAACAGATTATTATATGAAATATATTAGTACAATCAGAAACTCATATTTCTGTTACCCATATAATTTTTTTTAATAAATTTATTTATTTTTACTTTTGGCTGCGTTGGGTCTTCGTTGCTGCACGCACAGCTTTCTCTAGTTGCTGCGAGCGGGGGCTGCTCTTTGTTGCGGTGCACGGGCTTCTCATTGCGGTGGCTTCTTTTGTTGCAGAGCACGGGCTCTAGGCATTCGGGCTTCAGTAGTTGAGGCATGTGGGCTCAGTAGTTGTGGCTCACGGGTTCTAGAGCACGGGCTCAGTAGTTTTGGCTCGCGGGCTCTAGACCACAGGCTTTAGTAGCTGTGGTTCACGGGCTTAGTTGCTCCACAGCATGTGGGATCTTCCTGATCCTGTGCTCAAACCCATGCCCCCAGCATTTGCAGGCGGATTCTTAACCACTGTGCCACCAGGGAAGCCCCCATATAGTTTCTTAATAAAAATAAATGCCGCCTTACAAGATGTTATTGTTGCAGGTTTTTCTCTTTTGATTTTTAGCAAATGCTTAACTAAGTATTATTATGAGGACATAATTAAAAGTAAAATATGCCCTTAAATATTGTAGTGGAAGTTTGAAGGCAAAATGGTCTGTAGTCTAACTCAATAAATACATTAAAACTTTAGGTAAGTGTTTTTATTTTAATATGTATAGAAATTTTTATTGATTCACAGATTCTTCTCAGCCAATTAGTATCATAAATGTGAAGTATTTTATGTAAGTGAGTATTTAGATGGGAGAAGTCTATATTAATTCTGTAAGTCGTTGTAGCTTTATTAATACATTCAGTTGTATATTTATTTTCTTAATCCTTGAATTTTGTTGGCCAAAGACTAATTTGCATTACAATTGGACATTCAGACAATCAGCAGTGTTGCCAGACACGGAGATATATGCAGTGGACGTGCAGATTAACAGCCTGATGTACTATTTTGAAATTGTTAATGCAGTTTGTATGTAATGTTAACTTTATGTAATCTTACAAACAAGTCTTATGTAAATTCCAAATTGGCTGTGGAGGGTGTATATATATACACAGAGACATATATACATACAAACAGATACTTGTGCATATATATTTGCATGTGTGTATGTGCATGTGTGTGTATATATATATAATTTTTTAAAGCGGGGGGGTAGGGTGATGTAGTCATTGTTGGAATATGAATAAAATACATGTAGTGAAAGAAAATTCTAACTACATGTAATGCTATCAGGAGCTTCCAGATAATTCTATAATAATAATAATAGATACAGTCTGTCACTGTGCTAAGTGCTTTGCATGAATTGTCCTGTTTAATCTATTTAGTAACCTCATGAGATAGATACTGTTATATTCAATTTAGAGGGGAAGAAATGGATTTAGAAAGGGTAAATAACTTGACAAAGGTCAAACAACTAGTACGTATTTGTTTTAGTTTCTTATTGCTGGTGTAACAAATTACCACAAACTTAGTGGCTTAAAAATCCTTACAGTTCTGGAGGTGAGAAGTCTGAAATGGGTCTCTTTGTGCTGAAACCAAGGTGTTAGGGTTGTGTTTCTTCTGGGTACTCTAAGGGAGAATCTGTTTCCTCCCTTTTCCAACTTCCAGAGGCTGCCGAAGTTCCTGGACTTGGTGGCCCTTTCCTCCATCTTTAGAGCCAGCAACATCATCAAGTCTGTCTCTCACTGCCACCTCTCTGGTTCTCTCTTGCAGTTCTCTCTTCCCCTTTGAAGGACCCCTGTGATGACAGTGGACCCACCCAGATAATCCAGGACAGTCTACCTAGTTCAGGGTCATCTGATCAGCAACCTCAGTTCCATCTCTTACCTAATTCTCCTTCACCATGTGACCTAGCCTGCACATAGTTTCCAGATATTAGGTTCTCACCCTCTTTGGGGGCCATTACTGTGCCTGCCACAGTGGTGTGACCAGAACTGGTACGTACCTCTGTCTACCTCTAAAGCCATTCCTTCAGGAAGTTGAAGACCCCAACCCTGAGGTCATTTTTCAGAGTGGTTTTGCCCTTATTGAACATTATCTCAACAAGGGTTGGATAACTTTCATAATACTGAAAGCTTACCTTTCTCATTGTAACCTAGAAAGTGAGATCATTTATACATTGCAGGTGCCCAACACATTTTAAGATGTTTAATTGGCAGAAAAAGAGGGCCATGATTAGGATTTAAATATAAAAATACTAAATACAGTGCCTTGTGACTTATAGAGATTTAAATACTAAATATTGTTATTGAAAAGTTCCTACTACTGAGTTACTCTTAATGATCTGATTCCTGGTATTTTTGGCACTGCTTCAGACAGGAATCCGTATTTAATTTAATTTAATTTATTTATTTAAATTTTAAAAAATAAATTTATTTTATTTACTTTTGGCCTCGTTGAGTCTTCGTTGCTGTGTGCAGGCTTTCTCTTGTTGCGGCGAGCGGGGGCTACTCTTTGTTACGGTGCACGGGCTTCTCATCGTGGTGGCTTCTCTTGTTGTGGAGCACAGGCTCTAGGCCCGCAGGCTTCAGTAGTTGTGGTGCGTGGGCTCAGTAGTTGTGGTGCGTGGTCTGTAGAGTGCAGGCTTAGTAGTTGTGGCACACGGGCTTAGTTGTTCCGTGGCATGTGGGATCTTCCTGGACCAGGTGTTGAACTTGTGTCCCCTGCATTAGCAGGCAGATTCTTAACAACTGCGCCACCAGGGAAGTCCCAGGAATCCGTGTTTTATATGTTTTTGCAATTTTGATAATGGTTAACTAATTCATTTCAAAGCTCTTCTTTTCAAACTGATAGCATTGGTTGCCTCCAAGGAAGGGAACTGGCCGTCTGAAAGATAGGGGCAGAGGGAAGGGTTGTCACTTTGTCCTTCTGTACTTTTTAATTTTGATAAATGTGAATGTGTAAGCTTAACACAAGTAAATAAAAGTATTACATTTTGAAGTAGAATAAATGAACAGCTCCTATTTTTTCACTGTCTTCACTCTGCTAGGATCACCCATTCTGTGTCATTCTTTGAGGAAAATAAGTTCTCAAGGAGAAAAATCCGAACCCATCAAACAACCCCTTAAGAAGCCAAAGTTACCAGAAGGTCGTTTTGATGCACCAGAAGACTCCAATTTAGAGAAAGAACCACTGACAAGTGAGTAGAGTAAAGCTCCTCTCTTAATTTTTGGTCTCAAAGAAAGTGTTTCAGTCATTGAGAAGCAAATGAAAGGAAGGAAGCATGTTATTGTTTATAATTCTTCATTGACAGTAATAAAGAATATTTCAACAATGAATAAAATTACCATACAGTAAGTCCACTATATATAAACAAGTTCTGTTCTGAGAGCGCATTCGTAAGTCCAATTTGTTTGTAAGTCCAACAGAGTTAGCCTAGGTACCCAACTAACACAATCGGCTATATCGTACTGTACTGTAATAGGTTTATAATACTTTTCGCACAAATAATACATAAAAAACAAAGAAACACAAAAAACAAAACATTTTTAATCTTACAGTATGGTCCCTTGAAAAGTACAGTAGTACAGTACACCAGCTGGCACACGGGCTGGCATCGAGTGAACAGGCAAGAAGAGATACTGACTGGAGGAGGGAGAGGAGGTGGGAGATGGTAGAGCTGAAGGATCGTCAGCAATGGGAGACAGAGGGCAAGCTGCGATTTCACTCACGCGTGATGTTGATGGAATGCACGTTCGTATCTTTGAAAGTTTGCAGCGTGAAGGTTCGTATGTAGGGGACTTACTGAATTGACTATCAATATGTATGGGTTAAAAAAAGATTTCCAGGCCCCTGGCAGTGATTGATTATGTTTGATTAATTTATTTATTACACCCCATTATTCTCATGGCAAAATATATGAATTAAGATGCAAATAACAGAAACCTACTTGAACAGACTTAAGCAGAAGGTAGGGTATGTTGTTATTAAGGTACAGGGAACAAGTGAGGCTCCCTAGGACAGTAATGCTGCTGGGCCTTAGAAGAAGACTGGGACCTCAGGACTAAACACTGTATGGAAACCAGGGTGTTCTTCCTTCTCTTGTCTTTGGTACCTACTCTTCATTGTTTTCTGTCTCCATACGCCCTTCTGAGTCAACTGGGCAGAAAGTAACTGCTCCTAGCAGCTACTCAGTTCAAGAGAACAACAAGATTGAAAATACAATTTCTTAGCCCTGATTTCAAATTCCTTAAGAAGAGAGCTCATTGGCCTACCTTGGATCAGATGTCCACAGCTAAATCAACCAGTGGCCAGTGGCCTGGGTCACAGGTGAAAATGTGGTTGTTCTCACTGTAATCACATGGCTGGGGAAAGAGAAGGGGACGTTTTGGAGAATAAAGAGGTTTTGTGGGGGGAGGAGAGATGATAGACTAAACATTATTTTGTATTCAGTATATATAAAATTTGGTTCATGTCTTAAAGCTTTTTTTTTTTAAGTACTACTTTATTTTCATGCTGTATCCTTTTGTACCTTTGGATTGTGGAAAATGTGCAAATATTAGCTATTCAAAAAATAGCATTTCATACAGCATAAATGTAAACATACCAGTCTGAAACTTTGGCAAGGCTGCCCTGCTTGTCTGGTTTTTCCAGTCTCATGAGCGCTAACCCATCTATGAAGTGAAGCATCCTAGGCAAGAAGATACCAGTAGAGGATACAGGGACCTGTGTCTGGAATTCTCCCTAGAATATAAAAGCTTTTGGGTTTTGCTCATTCATTAAATATTTCAGATTATAGCACTCTACCAAGCCCAATCTAATAACCAGATCAACCAGCCAAGGTGATGGAGGCTTTTAAAAAGTTGCCGTGAATCTAGAGGTAAAATTTTTCTTCAAAGATTTTAGCTAAGCATAAAAATCTGAGAGGAAATATTTCCTTAAAATGTCTCACACAAAAGCAGCAGTCTCAGAAATAAACACTCACGTATATGCTTAATTGATTTTTGACATGGTTGCCAATACCATTCAATGGGGAAAAGGACAGTCTTTTCAATAAGTGGTGCTGAGAAAACTGGATATCCACATGTAAAAGAATGAAATTGGACCCCTTACCTTACACCAGATTCGAAAACTAACTCTAAATATGTCAAAGACCTAAACTTAAGAGGGAAGACTATAAAACTCTTAGAAGAAAATTGGGCAGACTCTTCATGTCCCTGGATTTGACAATGATTTCATGCATATGACACCAAAAACACAAGCAACAAATATAAAAATAGATAAATAAGACATCAACAAAATTAAGAAATTTTGTTCATCTGAGAACATTATCAAGAAAGTCAGAAAAATAACCTTCAGAATGGGGGAAGATATTTGTAAATCATATATTTGAAAAGAATTAATATCCAGAATACATAAAGAACTCCTACAATTCAACAACAACGAAAACAACCCAATTCAAAAATGGGCAAAGGACTCAGACATTTCTTCAAAGAAGATATACAAACGACCAACAGGCATTTGAAAAGATGCTCAATGTCACTAATCATTAAGGAAATACAAATCAAAACCATGGTGACACACCACTTCACACCAACTCAAATGTCTGTAATTTAAGAAAAACTGGAAAATAACAAGTGATGGTGACAACATGGAGGAATTGGAACCACACGTGTTTCTGGAGGGAATGTAAAATGATGCAACTGCTATGGAAAACAGTTTGGCAATTTCCCAAAAAGTAAAATATAGAACTACCATGTGACCTAGCAATTCTACTTCTAGGTATAAATCCAAAATAATTGAAATCAGAGACTTGAACAGATATCTGCACAGCCATGCTTTATTCACAGTAACCAAAAGATAGAAACAACTTAGATGTCCACTGATGGATGAATGGATAAACAAAGTGTGATATGTACACACAGTGAAGTACTATTCAGTCATAAAGAGGAATGGCATTTTGATATATGCTACAACATGGATGGACCTTGAAATATTATGCTTGGTGAAATAAGACAGTCACAGAAGGAGAAACATTATATGATTCCACCTATATCAGGTACCCAGAGTAGGCAAATTCATAGAGATAGGAGGTAGATTAGAGGTCATCAAGGTCTAGAGGGAAGGGGAAAGGGAAAGTTTTTATTTAATGGGTACAGAGTTTACACTTGAGATGATGAAAAAGTTTGGGGTATAGTGTAATGGTTACACAGCATTGTGACTATTTAATGCCATTGAATTGTACACTTATAAATGGTTAAAATGATAAATATTATATATATTTAATACAAAGAAAAAGGAAAGCATATTTCAAAAGGTAATCATCTATCTGACACAAGGCTAGGCATCCATCTTAATTTTCAAGTTACTGAAGTTTTTGTTGAAGATACATTACCAAATCCAGCAGATGCTTTGCAATCCTCATTTTATCTGAACTATCCACAGGCTTTGACAGTATTAACTACTGTTTCTGGAAATCTTCTGTTTTGGTTTCGGTTATGCTTTCTTCAGTTTCTCATCCTATTTCTTCAATCATTTCTTCCTGGGCTCTTTTTTAAGCTCCTCTGCATCGGCCCAACTCTCAAATGTATGTATATGCCAAGCCTTTGTCCTGAGCCCCCTAAGCATTCCTAGGAGAGCTCATATCTTCCTGAGATTATCTGAAATATCACGTATGTGTTGATGATTCACACATTTATACCTCTAGTCAGACCTCTCTCCTGAGCTGCTCCTATCTACAACTGCAACATCTTTGTTTGCATATTCCAGGTACATCTCAAATTATTACGTCTAAAACTAAACTCATCCTTTTCTCATTGTTCCCTCCCACCAGCCCTACCCCAATCCTCTTCCTTCTGAATTCCCAGTCTACCCCACCTACCAAGTCATCCAAGCCTGAAATCTGGGGATAATCCTTCACTCCTGCCTCTTCCTGTTTCCTGGATCCAATCACTAACCAAGTCTTGTTGGTTCTACCTTCTTATCTCTCAAATTCATCTCCTTTTATCCATCCTATTAATAAAGCCTAAATTCAAGCTGTCTCTAGTTCTGTTGGTCTCCTAACAAGTCTGTAATTCTTCTTTGTTGTCTTCCTTCTAATGTAGTCTCCCTGACTCTACTACATACTTCATTCTAAGAAAAAAATTATAGGTTACCTTTGCAGAGAGTAGTTTTTGTTACTAAGATGATATGCTTGTTTGCAGCTAAGCACCCTGTTTGATGCAAAGATGAGTAAGGAAAGGAAAATGGAATGCCTGCATAACTATGAACAGGACATTGTGTGGTAAATGATGTGAGAGATACACAGAAAGAGGTTAGAGAGAGGTAGACAAAAGAGAGAACATTTGAGTTGGGGTTTAAAGGATCAATGAAATTGTAATGAGTAGATAAGGAGTTGTGGGGAGATGTTTCCAAAAAAAGAGAGAAAGAAGTGATCAGAAAGAAAGAGGCTGGGAACTTGACACATGCAAGACTTAGCCGGTGCGTAAAGTGTGTATAGTGGATTAATGGAAAATAAGGCCAGAAAAGTAGATTCATTTCAAATCTGAGAGGGCCTGAAATATATGGGCTTTTTGCAGTGTACAGTGAGGAAAACACTGAAAGTTCTCAGATGGAGATTGTTTAATGGGCTTTCTTAAAGTATAATCTGCATGTAATAAAATTTACCCATTTTTAAATTCACCCATTTTAAGTGAACAGTTCAGTGAGTTTTAACAAATGAGTACAGTCATGTAACCAACACAAAGTATAACACAGTTCTCTCTCTCAAAGGCTTCCCATGCCTCTTTTTAAAAATTAATTAATTTATTTATTTATGCATTCATTCATTCATTCATTCTTGGCTGTGTTGGGTCTGTGTTGCTGTGTGCGGGCTTTCTCTAGTTGCAGCGAGCAAGGGCTACTCTTCGTTGCGGTGCGCGGGCTTCTCATTGCGGTGGCTTCTCTTCTTGCGGAGCATGGGCTCTAGGCGTGCAGCCTCAGTAGTTGTGGCACGTGGGCTCAGTAGTTGTGGCTCATGGGCTCTAGAGCGCAGGCTCAGTAGTTGTGGTACACGGGCTTAGTTGCTCTGTGGCATGTGGGATCTTCCCGGACCAGGGCTTGAACCCGTGTCCCCAGCATTGGCAGGCGGATTCTTAACCACTGTGCCACCAGGGAAGCCCATGCCTCTTTATATTTAGTCTCATTTTCACATCCCCATGGCAACCATTGATCTCTTCTCTGTCACTATAGTTTTGCCTTTTTTTAGGATTTTAACTGAATTAAATCATACAGTACCTAGTCATTTATGTCTGGCTTCTTTCCCTTAATAGGGTATGGAGGTGGGATTCTGTTTTAGAAATATTAATTCAGCATTCTGTGCGGGTTAGGCTGGCGCCATGAGAGTCAGAAAACAGAGATGAATTAGAAATATTGCATTTGTCTAGAATGAGACTCAGCATGATTCAGGGTTGAAGTAGTGGGAATAAAAAGTTTTAGAAAACTACAGGATATAATGAGGGTGAAGATTAGGTTAAACACACATGAGGAAGAGGACGATGGAGGGATGGATAGGAGGTTGTGGTCAGAAAGAAGAGAGCTCAAGAGTGTGGGATTTGGAGAAGGAACATATGCAAGAAATAATAAAACCCAAATGGATGGCAGAAATGGAGATAAAGATTGCTAGGAAAGAGGATTGAGGACATTTGTGGCCCCAGTATGTGATGTTCTTAATGTGGATGTTGGTATTAAGGACAATGGGAAGAGAAATGAAACTACCTGCCCAAGACGATAGAAGAGTCTTTGAGTTTCTTACGAGACTGGAGAAAAGCACTGGAGAGTTGAAGTTTGGAATTCAGAAGAGGAAGGGCTGTAGAGGTGCGGTGGCAGAACAAGAGGCTGGGAGCAGCAGTGAGCAGCAGGGACATCTTGACCCTCTCCTTCTTCCCTCCTGCTGCGGGTTGAATTGTGCCCCTAAAATCCGTATGTTGAAGCCTTAACCCCCAGTGTGATGGTATTTGGAGTTGAAGGCCTTTGGGAGATAATTAGGTTTAAGTGAGGTCATGAGGGTGGGGCCCCATGATGGAATTAGTACTCTTATAAGAAGGGACAGCAGAGGCCTTGCTGTCTTTTTCTCCCTGCCACGTGAGGACACAATGAGAAGGGACCATCTGCGAGCCAGGAAGAGTCCTCACCAGAGCCCAACCGTGCTGGCACCCTGATCTCAGACTCCCAGCCTCCAGAACTGTAAGAAAATTAATTTCTGTTGTTTAAACCACCCGGTTTCTGGTATTTTGTTATGGTAGCCCAAGCTGACTGAGACACCAGTGAGCCCCAGAGATATGGGAGAAGAAAAGCTTCCGCTAGAGAGGCTTTCAGAGGAAGTCAAAGCAAGGAGTCCTTTAGAAACAGAATAATAATGAGGGTGGGGACAGTTTATTCACAGTGGAGATAGAATTTTGAAATGAATAAATGTTTGAAATTTTTCAAGGTAAATTCCGTGTCTGCTTTCTTTTGCCGACATGATTTTGGTGATGTTCGTTTAGTTTTCTAAAGAGACGCAGTTTGGAGAGATTGATCAAGATGGTGGAGTAAGAGGATGTGGAGCTCACCTCCCCCCACGAACACATTAAAATACATCTACATATGGAACAATTTCACTGGAAACTAGCAGAAAGACCCTGGTACAACCAAGACTGTAAAAAAATATCCACACATAATTGGGTAGGAAGGGAAGAAAAGTGATCAGGTCAGGACCTGTGCCCCTGGGAGGGGACTCAGAAGAAAAGGGAGAATACATGGCGGAGACCCACCATGGGCAGTGAGTGCTGAGAACCACAGATTGGGTGCCCTAGTCCTGGCGTCCTCCACAGGGGAGACAAGCCCCCTTGGCTGGTTGGAGGGCAACTGGGACTACCAGGAGGGCAGAGGGACACCTGGACTTCGCTTGTGAGGAGGGCGCACGCAGGCTTGGCCCAAAGGCAGTGCAGAGAGAGGTCTGCTCCAGCAGCTGCCAAGTCCTGCAGCTGCCTCATCATGCACCCCAGCCCCAAGCCAAGCCAACTCTCTGGTCCCACTCATTCCATTCTGGGGCAGCCACTACCAGGAAGAAGACTCAGCCTTGGGACGCAGAGGTGGCCCAGTCCCAGGGTGGAGCCTGGGAGGGGTAGTGGCAGCCATTGTCGGCACTTACTCAAGTGGCACAGCAGAAGCAGCCCAGACCTCTGACAGCAGCCGGCCTGCCACAGCTCACTCCTGGTACATGCCGAGAGTCCACACGGGCCCCTGCAGCTCTGCAGTGTGGCTCCACAGCCAGATGGAGGTGACGGGCTGGGGGCAGTGATCGGCTGAGAGGGTCAAAGTGGACTTGTACCGAGGCTGCATCTGAGTGGAGCATGAGAAACAAATATGTGCACCTGAACAGGCAGTGAATCAGAGACAGCTCAGACCTCTGTCTGAGGCTGACATGAGCGGAGAGCCCACATAGGCCCCACTCACTTCAGCACTTCCTGCTCTGGGGCAAGGAGAGAGGAAGAGACCCACTTAAAGGGAACAGAGGCAGCTCATGCCTGACCGTCAGGGCTTCTGCTGCAGCAACCTGGGATCAGACCCCACCCCTGATAGGGCAGTGACAGCCACCTAGCAGAGGGGAAGTCCTGCCCCACACCCGCCTCCAGCTCTAGCCCCTCCACCAGCAGGCCCACCTCCTACCAAGGAGATAGCTATCAGCACACACTGAGGAAAGACATGATTTGCGTCCATGTCAAATTCAGTTCTGCCACAAAAGGCATTGGGCACACGCAGTCTGTATAGGGACACTCCTACATAAGAACACTCCTTCAAGGTAACTTTCACCTAAATTCACAGAGGCAGGAAAAGTTAAGCAAAATGAAAAGGCAGAGGAACTTCTCTCAATTGAAAGAGCCATAGAAAACCCCTGAAAAAACTACTAATGAAACAGTTGACTAGATAAAGAATTCAAAGCATTGGTTATAAGGATGTAAACTGAATTAGGGAAAAAAATAACGTCTACACAGCAATGTTTTTAACAAGGAACTAGAAAATATAAAAAAGACCCAATCAGAAATAAAGAATTCAATAGTTGAAGTAAAAAACACACTAGAAGGAATGAATAGCCGGCTAAGTGACACAGAAGAACACATAAGTGATCTGGAAGATAGAATAATGCACATCACCCCATCAGAACGGCAAAAAGAAAGGCAGTTTTTAAAAATGGAAACAGTCTAAGAGATCTCTGGGATAACATATAAGGGGCCCAGAAGGAGGAGAGAGAGAGAGAAGGGAATTGAAAATGTATTTGAGGAAATTGTGACTGAAAACTTCCACAGTCTGAAGAAAGGAACAGATATCGAGGTACAGGAAGAGGGTCCAAACAAGATGAACTCAAACAGATGCACACCAAGACATATCATTATTAAAATGGCAAAAGTTAGAATTCTGAAGGCAGCAAGAGAAAAACAAAGCGTCATACACAAGGGAATCCCTATAAGTCTGTCACCTGATTTCTCTGCAGACACTTTCCAGGCCAGAAGGGAGCAGCATGATATATTCAAAGTCCCGAAAGGGAAAACCTGCAACCTAGGGTACTCTACTCAGCAAGATTATCGTTAAAATAGAAGGAGTGATAAAGGGCGTCTCAGATAAGCAAAAGCTAAGAGTTCATCAATACTAAACTTACCCTAAAAGAAATGTTGAAGGGACTTCTCTGAGTGGAAAAGAAGTAAGCTGTAGGAAAGGGGAAATCCTGATAGGAAAGGCAAATATATAGTAAGGACTGAAGATCAACCACTTAAATAAGCCAGTACAAAGATTAAAGACAAAAAATTGTAAAAGCATTTGGTTAACTGTTGCCTGCAGTGACCTGGGACATAGACCCCACATACCTAATGAACTTGTAGCTGTAAGGGAAGGGCTGGAAAACAGAACCTTAATAATATCTGTTGGTTATTACTATTTGGCAAGGAATTAAAAAGAAAGAGATGAACTTAAAAAAAAAATCGTAGAAGCAACTATAACTACGATAAATAGTTAAGAGATAAACATGAAGATCTAAACTATGACATCAAAAACAATGTAGGGGAGGGGCGTAAAAAACGTAGATCTTTTCAAATGCATCTGAACTTAAACGACTATCAGTTCAAAACAAGTAGATATAGTTAAACGTCAACATGTATGAATCCCATGGTAATCACAAATCAAAACTACAGTAGATAAAACTAAAAAGAATACAAGCATACTACTAAAGAAAATCATCAAACCACAAGAGAAGAAATGAACAAAGAACTAGAAAAACAACCAGGAAACATATAATAAAATGGCATTAAGTACATACCTATCAATAATTACTTTAGACAGCAACAGTCAGCTCTACCCACCACCAGAGCCTCCCATCAAGCCACTTAGATAGCCTCAACCACCAGAGGACAGACAGCAGAAGCAAGAAAAACTACAATCCTGCAGCCTGTGGACCAAAACCCACAGTTACAGAAAGATAGACAAGATGAAAAGGCAGAGGGCTATATATCAGATGAAGGAACAAGAAAAAACCCCAGAAAAACAACTAAGTGAAGTGGAGATAGGCAACCTTCCAGAAAAAGAATTCAGAATAATGATAGTGAAGATGATCCAGGACCTCGGAATAAGAATGGAGGCAAAGATTGAGAAGATGCAAGAAATGATTAACAAAGACCTAGAAGAATTAAAGAACAAACAAACAGAGATGACCAATACAATAACTGAAATGAAAACTACACTAGAAGGAATCAATAGCAGAATAACTGAGGCAGAAGAACGGATAAGTGACCTGGAAGACAGAATGGTGGAATTCACTGCTGTGGAACAGACTAAAGAAAAAAGAATGAGAAGAAATGAAGACAGCCTAAGAGACCTCTGGGACAACATTAAACGCAACAACATTCACATTATAGGGGTCCCAGAAGGAGAAGAGAGAGAGAAAGGGCCAGAGAAAATATTTGAAGAGATCATAGTCGAAAACTTCCCTAACATGGGAAAGGAAATAGCCACCCAAGTCCAGGAAGCGCAGAGAGTGCCATACAGGATAAACCCAAGGAGAAACACGCCGAGACACATAGTAATCAAAATGGCAAAAATTAAAGACAAAGAAAAATTATTGAAAGCAGCAAGGGAAAAACGACAAATAACATACAAGGGAACCTCCCATAAGGTTAACAGCTGATTTCTCAGCAGAAACTCTACAAGCCAGAAGGGAGTGGCATGATATACTTAAAGTGATGAAAGGGAAGAACCTACAACCAAGATTACTCTACCCGGCAAGGATCTCATTTAGATTTGATGGAGAAATCAAAAGCTTTACAGACAAGCAAAAGCTAAGAGAATTCAGCACCACCAAACCAGCTCTACAACAAATGCTAAAGGAACTTCTCTAAGTGGGAAACACAAGAGAAGAAAAGGACCTACAAAAACAAACCCAAAACAATTAAGAAAATGGTCATAGGAACATACATATCGATAATTACCTTAAACGTGAATGGATTAAATGCTCCAACCAAAAGACACAGGCTTGCTGAATGGATACAAAAACAAGACCCATATATATGCTGTCTACAAGAGACCCACTTTAGACCTAGGGACACATACAGACTGAAAGTGAGGGGATGGAAAAAGATATTCCATGCAAATGGAAATCAAAAGAAAGCTGGAGTAGCTATACTCATATCAGATAAAATAGACTTTAAAGTAAAGAATGTTACAAGAGACAAAGAAGGACACTACATAATGATCAAGGGATCAATCCAAGAAGAAGATATAACAATTATAAATATATATGCACCCAACATAGGAGCACCTCAATACATAAGGCAACTGCTAACAGCCATAAAAGAGGAAATTGACAGTAACACAATCATAGTGGGGGACTTTAACACCTCACTTACACCAATGGACAGATCATCCAAAATGAAAATAAATAAGGAAACAGAAGCTTTAAATGACACAATAGACCAGATAGATTTAATTGATATTTATAGGACATTCCATCCAAAAACAACAGATTACACGTTCTTCTCAAGTGCGCACGGAACATTCTCCAGGATAGATCACATCTTGGGTCACAAATCAAGCCTCAGTAAATTTAAGAAAATTGAAATCATATCAAGCATCTTTTCTGACCACAATGCTATGAGATTAGAAATGAATTACAGGGAAAAAAACGTAAAAAAGACAAACACATGGAGGCTAAACAATACGTTACTAAATAACCAAGAGATCACTGAAGAAATCAAAGAGGAAATCAAAAAATACCTAGACACAAATGACAATGAAAACACGACGACCCAAAACCTATGGGATGCAGCAAAAGCAGTTCTAAGAGGGAAGTTTATAGCTATACAAGCCTACCTAAAGAAACAAGAAAAATCTCAAGTAAACAATCTAACCTTACACCTAAAGAAACTAGAGAAAGAAGAACAAACAAAACCCAAAGTTAGCAGAAGGAAAGAAATCTTAAAGATCAGAGCAGAAATAAATGAAATAGAAACAAAGAAAACAATAGCAAAGATCAATAAAACTAAAAGCTGGTTCTTTGAGAAGATAAACAAAATTGATAAGCCATTAGCCAGACTCATCAAGAAAAAGAGGGAGAGGACTCAAATCAATAAAATCAGAAATGAAAAAGGAGAAGTTACAACAGACACTGCAGAAATACAAAGCATCCTAAGAGACTACTACAAGCAACTTTATGCCAATAAAATGGACAACCTGGAAAAAATGGACAAATTCTTAGAAAGGTATAACCTTCCAAGACTAAACCAGGAAGAAACAGAAAATATGCACAGACCGATCACAAGCAATGAAATTGAAACTGTGATTAAAAATCTTCCAACAAACAAAAGTCCAGGACCAGATGGCTTCACAGGTGAATTCTATGAAACATTTAGAGAAGAGCTAACACCTATCCTTCTCAAACTCTTCCAAAGAATTGCAGAGGAAGGAACACTCCCAAACTCATTCTATGAGGCCACCATCACCCTGATACCAAAACCAGACAAAGACACTACAAAGAAAGAAAATTACAGACCAATATCACTGATGAATATAGATGCAAAAATCCTCAACAAAATACTAGCAAACAGAATCCAACAACACATTAAAAGGATCATACACCATGATCAAGTGGGATTTATCCCAGGGATGCAAGGATTCTTCAATATACGCAAATCAATCAATGTGATACACCATATTAACAAATTGAAGAAGAAAAACCATATGATCATCTCAATTGATGCAGAAAAAGCTTTTGACAAAATTCAACACCGATTTATGATAAAAACTCTCCAGAAAGTGGGCATAGAGGGAACCTACCTCAACATAATAAAGGCCATATAAAAAAAAATAATTACTTTAAATGTCAAAGGACTAAATATTCGAATCAAAAGACGTAGGGTGATGAGGCCTTTCTATTTGCTGCCTACAAGAGACTCACTTCAGAGCTAAAGACACAGACAAAGTGAGGGGATGGAAAAAGTTATTTCATGCAAACAGAAATGACAAGAAAGTGGGGGTAGCAATACTCATATCAGATAAAGTAGACTTTAAACAAAGACTGTAACAGAAGACAGAGAAGGGCATTATATAATGATAAAGGGATCAATACAAGAAGAGGATGTTATCATTAACATAAATACTTGATACAGGGGCACCGAAATATATAAAGCAAATACAGACAAAAAGGGAGAAATTCACAATAATAGTAGGGCACTGTAACACCACACTTACATTAATGGGCAAATCATCCAGACAGAAAATCAATAAGGCAACACTGGTCTTAAATGACACAACAGACCTCTTGGACTTAACAGATATGTACAGAACATTACATCCAAAAACAGCAGAATATACATTATATTCAAGTGCACATGGAACATTCTCCAGGATAGATCACATGCTAGGCCGTAAAACAAGTCTCAAAAAATGTGAGAAGATAGAAAGTATATCAAGCATTTTTTCTGACCGTAGCAGTATGAAACTAGAAATCAATTACAGAAAGAAAAATGGGAAAAGGACAAATACTTAGAGACTAAAACAACATGCTACTAAAAAACCAATGGGTGAATGAAGAAATCAAAGAGGAAATCAGAAAATACCTCAAGACCAAAGAAAATGGAAATGCAACACTCCAAAATCTATGGGGTGCAGCAAAAGTAGTTCTAAGGAGCAAGTTTATAGCAGTACAGGCCTTTCTCAAGAAAGAAAAATTAACAACCTAACCTGCCACTTAGAAGGATTAGAAAAAGAAGAACAAAGCCCAAAGTCAGCGATAGGAAGGAAATAAAGATCAGAGGGGAAATAAAATAGAAATCAACAAAACAATAGAAAAGATCAATGAAACCAAGAGCTGGTTTTTTGAAAAGATGAACAAAATTGGTAAACATTTAGCAAGGATCACCGAGAAGAAAAGAGAGAAGACCCAAGTAAAATAAGAAATGAAAGAGGAGAAGTAACAACAAAAACCACAGAGATACAAAAAATCATAAGAGAACACTACTAACAGTTATATGTCAGTGAATTGGACAACCTAGAAGAAATGGATAAATTTCTGGAAACATACAACCTGTCAAGACTGAATCAAGAAGAAGTAGACAACTTGAACAGACTGATCACTAGTAGTAAAATTGAATCTGTAATTTAAAAACTCCCAGCAAACAAAAGTCCAGGACCAGACAGCTTCCAAGGAGAATTCTACCAAACATATAAAGAGCTAATACCTAACCGTCTCAAACTATTCCAAAAAATTGAAGAGGACGGAACACTCTCAAACTCATTTTACAAGGCCACCAATAATTACCCTGATACCAAAACCACACAAATATACTATAAAAAAAGAAAATTACAGGTCAATATCATTGATGAATATAGATTCTAAAATCCTCAACAGAATATTAGCAAACTGAATCCAAAAATATATTAAAAGGATTATATACGATGATCAATTTGGATTTATTCCAGGGACACAAAGATTGTTCAGTATTTGCAAATCAATTAATGTGATACACCACATTAACAAAAGGAAGGATAAAAACCAAGTGATCATCTCAATAGATGCAGAAAAACCATCTGACAAAATTCATTATCCATTCATTATAAAACTCTCACCGAAGTGGGTATAGAGGGAACATATCTCAACATAATAAAGGCTATTTATGACAAATCCACAGCTAACATCATATTCAACAGTAAAAGTTGAAAGCCTTTCTTCTAACTCAGGAACAAGACAGGGATGCCCACTTTTTGCCCCTTCTATTTAACATAGTATTGGAAGTTCTAGCCACAGCAATCAGACAAGGAAGATAAACAGGTATGCAAATGTGAAGGGAAGAAGTAAAACTGTCACTATTTGCAGATCCATGACACTATATATAGAAAACCCTAACGTCTCCACCAAAAAACTATTAGCACTAATAAATGAATTCTGTAAAATTGCAGAATACAAGATTAATATACAGAAATGTTTCCTTTACATACACTAATAATGAACTATCAGAAAGATAAAGTAAAAAAAACAGTCCCCATTAAAATCACACCAAAAAGAATACAATACCTAAAACTTAAAGGTGAAAGACCTATACTCTGAAAACTATGAAACAGTGATGAAGGAAATTGAAGATGATAAAAGAAATGGAAGGATATCCTGTGCTCTTGGATTGGAAGAATTAATATTGTTAAAATGGCCATACTAAAAGCAATGTACAGATTAAATGCAATCCCTATCAAAATACTCATGACATTTTTCACAAAACTAGAACAAATAATCCTAACATTCATATAGAACAACAAAAGGCCCCAAATTGCCAAAACAGTCTGGAGGAAAAAGAACAAATCTGGAGGTGTCAAGCGCCCAAACTTCAGACTATACTACAAAGCTACAGTAATCAAAACAGCATGGTACCAGCACAGAAACATACACATAGATTAATGGAACAGAATAGAGATCCCAGAAATAAACCCATGAACCTTTGGTCAATTAATCTACAACAAAGGAGGTAAGAACATAGAATGGAAGAAGACAATCTCTTCAATAAGCTGTGCTGGGAAAACTGGACAGCTACATGTAAAAGAATGAGATTAGAACATTTCCTCACACCATATACAAAAATAAACTCAATGGACTAAATATCTAAATGTAAGACCTGAAGCCATAAAACTCATAGAAGAGAACATAGGCAGAACACTCTTTGACATAAATTGTAGCAATATTTTTTTGGATCTGTCTCCTAAGGCAAAAGAAATAAACAGATGGGACCTAATTAAACTTAAAAACTTTTGCACAGCTAAGGAACCGTGGACAAAATGAAAAGACAACCGGTGAATGAGAGAAAATATTTGCAAACGATACGGCCAACACAGGGTTAATATCCAAAATATATAAACAGCTCATACAACTCAATATAAAAAAACAATCCAATCAGAAAATGGGCAGAGGACCTGAATAGACATTTTTCCAAAGAAGACATACAGATGGCCAACAGGCACATGAAAAAATGCTCAACATCACTAATTATTAGAGAATTTCAAATCAGAACTACAATGGGTTACCACCTCAGACTGGTCAGAATGGCCATCATCAAAAAGTCAAATAATAAATGCTAGAGAGGGTGTGGAGAAAAGGGAACCCTCCTACACTGTTGGTGGGAGTGTAAATTGGTGCATCTAATATAGAAAACATTATGGAGGTTCCTCAGAAAACTGAAAATAGAACTACCATATGACCCAGCAATTCCACTACTATGTATATATCCAAAGAAAATGAAAACACTAATTTGAAGAGATACGTGCGCCCCAGCGTTCATAGCAGTATTGTTTACAATAGCCAAGATATGGAAGCAAGTGACCAGCAGATGAATGGATAAAGAAGATACACACACACACACAAACACACACAAAATGGAATATTACTCAGCCATTAAAAAGAATGAAATCTGCCATTTGCAACAATGTGGATGGACCTCGAGAATATTATGCTTAGTGAAAAAATCAGAGAAAGACAAATACTCATCACTTACATGTGGAACCTAAGAAATAAAACAAACAGTGTATATAGCAAAACAGTAACAGACTCACAGTATAGAAAACTAACTAGTGGTTCCCAGTGGGGAGAGGGAAGGGGGGGCCAAGATAGGGGTATGGGATTAAGAGATACAAACTACTGTGTATAAATTGGAGAGGCAACAGTGATATATAGCACAGGGAATTATTGCCTTTATCTTGTAATAACTTTTACTGGAGTATAATCTGTAAAAATAACTGAATCACTATGCTGTACACCTGAAACTAATACAATATTGTAAATCACCTATACTTCAAAGAAAATGAACGAGTGATTAGACATTGTTTAAGAATTGGAATTCTTTCTAATAGCTGGTTCCTCTCCTGATCTTCCTGTGTACAGATCAGTACAGTGTATGTGCTAAGAGCAAGACTGCAGCCAGAATGTGTGAATTCAAACTCAGTTTCATCACTTAGTCTCATCTTCCTCACCTATAAAATGGAAACAAGGGCTTCCCTGGTGGCGCAGTGGTTGAGAATCTGCCTGCTAATGCAGGGGACACGGGTTCGAGCCCTGGTCTGGGAAGATCCCACATGCCGCGGAGCAACTAAGCCCGTGAGCCACAACTACTGAGCCTGCGCGTCTGGAGCCTGTGCTCTGCAATGGGAGAGGCCGCGACAGTGAGAGGCCCGCGCACTGCGATGAAGAGTGGCCCCTGCTCACCGCAACTGGAGAAAGCCCTCGCACAGAAACGAAGACCCAACACAGCCAAAATAAATAAATAAATTAAAAAAAAAATGGAAACAATAATTGTTCCTATCCCAAAGGATTATTATGAGGGTTAAATGAATTAATATGTATAAAGTCCTCAGAATTGGGCCTGACTCAAAACAGATATTCCTATTATGAACATACATACACTGTTATTATTAACAATAATAACAGCTGTTATGCCCATAAATGGCAGTTTCAGGGAACCAGTTGCTGAAGCCAAAACCGTATGATCAGGAAAATTTATACTCATAGCTAAAATTAATTGAGCATTCTTATGTACCTGGCACTGTGCTAGACCTTTTACATGCATTTCTTTTTTTATTTCTCAAGATAGTAAGGCAGGTATGATTGTTGTCCCCACTTCACTGTTAAGAAAAATAAGGCATTGAATCAAAGTAATCTTCAAAGTAATCTTGTTTCAAAACCTTCCAAACCCTGTGGATTTGTACTCTGTATTCTCTGCACCCCTTTCCTTCTGTTCTAACCCAGCCACTCCTCAGATGAGGGCCTGAGAGTCCTCTGAGAATTCTGTCACTAATGCCGGAAATAAAGTAGATTGGACATGAAGATTGGATGCTAAGGTGATTTCTCAGACTGGGGAGAGGAACCGCTCTCTGGGGAGAGTTTGTTTAAAGACTGCATAGTAGTAGCCTCTTCAGTAGCATGCATCCTGTTAACTGTCAGCTCTGCAACCTCGTCTGCAGAATTGACCATAATGCTTTTCCCATCTCCACTGACTGCTTTTTTTTACATCTCTGTCTTTCTTCAGAATTTCCAGATGATGTTAATCCTGTTACCAAAGAAAGAGGTGGACCCAGGGGCCCAGAACCTACCCGATATGGAGATTGGGAACGAAAAGGACGCTGTATTGATTTTTAAGCCACATATTCGTTAACTTCAGTATCTTTTTCTGATTGTGTACATCTGAATTAACTTATTTTTGATTATTTTCTTTCTGTATATCCTTTAAGTCATCTAATTTCTATAATGTGTTTAAAAATATATATGATAGCTTTGGAAGAAAATATGCTGCTATAAATCAGGAAAGAGGAAATATTAGCACATTAATTTTAATTTAAATGTATTGGAGTATTTAAGTGATGATTAGAGCTGCAAACTTTTATTTATCATGTTTCAGTTTAAGTTAATCAGTTGCTTATAAGATACAAATGTAAATAAAACAGCTTTTTTTTTTTAATGATTTTATTGCCATGTGCTATGTAATAGTGACATTTTAAATGTGAGTTCAGTAATGCATTATAGTTTGGTAAGGCCACAGTAACAGCAGAAAATCTTTAACTCTGGAGCCAGATTACTTGGGTTCAAATCCCAGCTCCACTACTTACTAGCTTATGTGACCTTGGGTAAGTTATTTAACTTCTCTGTGCTTCAGTATCCTTATGTGTAAATTGGAGATAATACTAGTTCCACCTCATAGGACAGTTGAGAAGATTAAATGAGTGAATGAATACATGTAAACCCCCTGGAGCAGTGCATACTAGAAGAGCTGAAAGGAGTTGCCTCTGGAGGCGAGTTGGGTGGACAGGCACTGCGGTTTCTCATTAGATGCTCTCTTTCTTGAAATAAATGAATATATTAGGTACTATTTTAAGGATTTGTACAAGTTCACTGGGGAAATTTAGAAAACAGTATAAAGAAGAAAACAAAAATTGTGTATAAAACCTCTACACCATGGGCTTCCCTGGTGGCGCAGTGGTTGAGAATCTGCCTGCCAATGCAGGGGACACGGGTTCGAGCCCTGGTCTGGGAAGATCCGACATGCCGCGGAGCAGCTGGGCCCGTGAGCCACAACTACTGAGCCTGCGCATCTGGAGCCTGTGCTCCGCAACAAGAGAGGCCGTGACAGTGAGAGGCCCGCGCACCGCGATGAAGAGTGGCCCCTGCTCGCTGCAGCTGGAGAAAGCCCTTGCACAGAAACGAAGACCCAGCACAGCCAAAAATAAATAAATAAATAAATAAATAAATAAATAAATTTATTAAAAAAAAAAAAACCTCTACACCTGGGCTTCCCTGGTGGCACAGTGGTTGAGAATCTGCCTGCTAATGCAGGGGACACGGGTTCGAGCCCTGGTCTGGGAAGATCCCACATGCCGCGGAGCAACTAAGCCCGTGCACCACAACTACTGAGCCTGCGCGTCTGGAGCCTGTGCTCCGCAACGGGAGAGGCCGCGATAGTGAGAGGCCTGCGCACCGCGATGAAGAGTGGCCCCCGCTTGCCGCAACTGGAGAAAGCCCTCGCGCAGAAACAAAGACCCAACACAGCCAAATAAATAAATAAATAAATAAAGTAGCTATAAGATCCAGCTCTTCCCTTAAAAAAAAAAAAAACCTCTACACCTGCTTATTACCCTTTGATGTATTGTCCTTCAATAATCTAAGTAAATATACATGTTTTTTGTATCTGTTATCCTAACAATTTCGTAGTGAAAATGATGTTTCACTCTTTGAATCTTCACTTTCTTAATCACAAGTGATGTTAAACACTCTTCTCTGTTTATCAGCCTTTTGTATCTTCTATTAATTGCTTTTTCTTTTGCTCATTTTCTGTTGGATATTGGTCTTTTGTTATCAGTTTGTATGAGACTTTTGCTTTTCACTTGTGCTTGTTTATGTTGAAATTTTTCTTATTTTTGTGGCGTCAATTTTTTATCTTTATATAACTTGGTCTCTGTGACCTTAATGTACTCATATCCCTTCACACGTTCCTTGGTGGTTCCTGCCCTGATGAAGTCTTAAGTTCCGTGTCCTTCCTGTTCTGCCCCTTTACATCTGTTCAGGCCCCTCCTTCCCAGTCAAGCCCCACTACTCACAGCCTCTTAGACAGGCTTTTCATCGCCTCCATGTGTTGGTGGATAAACATGCCTTCTGCCTGAAATGCCCTCTTCTTTACTGTCTGCCTAGAAAACGCCTATCAAGCTATACCTCACTTCCTTGACTATCTTTTCTGTGTCATTTCCACATTCAACTATCACAGACATACTAACTTGTTTTAGAATTAATTTTCAATTCTGCATCCTCCATTAGTCTGTGGGCTTCCCTATCTGTCTTATATTCCTGATTTATTTCATTCAGTTTTGTACCCCCAATTGCAGCATGGTGCTGGGCATTTAATAAACACTCAACAAACGTAGGCTTAGTTTTGAATCATCCAGCAGAACTCCACAATGGCCCGCGAGATTCCCTCTCCCTGGTGTGCATGTGAATATGATGAGATAGTCATTCCCTTGATTAGGTTACATTATATGGCAGCGATGATGGAATAGTCATTCTGGGGCTCAAGTTACCTTTGTAAGAATCCACTGTGGCCAACTGGAGGAAGGTTCTCCTGCTGGATTTGAAGAAGTAAGATGCTCTGTTGTGAAAGTGCCATTGGCTAGGTCCTGAAGGCAGCTTTCAGGAGCTGAAAGTGGTCCCCTGCTGACAGCCAACGAGAAAACAAGAACCTCAGTCTTCTTAAAACCACAAGCCTCTGAATTCTGCGAACCACATGAATGAGACTGGAAGCAGATTCTGAGCCTCAGATGAGATCCCAGCTCCAGCTGACACCTTGATTTCAGCCTGGTGAGACCCTGAACAGAGGACCCAGCTACCCAGTACCCAGACTCCGGACCCAAGGAAGCTGTGGGTAGTGTTGTTTTAAGCCACGGGGTTTGCGGTAATGTCTCACGCAGCAACAGGGAACTGTTACAGTATTCGAGCTGCTATTACTGGGCGTTGGCCTTGACTCTCAGGAGCGATGACTAGGCTGGTTTTAAGACCTTGCGGTTGGATTAAGTGGATCCTTGTCTTCATTATTTGTGCACAAAATTCCTCTCAGACCTGCTTTGCCAAGCTGTTGCCCTGTCTTTCTTAGGAGAAACGAAGCCCTACTACCTTGCAGGCGTTCTTCCCTGTGCCACCTCCCTAGTGATCGACAACTAAGTTTAGTTCCTGCTCGCAGGTTCCCTCTTGCCATGTTCTGTCTGCACATGATACCACTCCTGCTACTTTATGGTGAGTCTCTTTCCCTGTGGGACCGCATGTGTGTGAACTACACCTATTTATTGTGACATTTTTGTGTGCAGTGTCAAGCCTGCTGGACCTTCCTTCAACACCTGCAGCCTGGTCTCATTCAGTGCCCAGAAGCTGGGATTGTTTCCTTCTCACAGTGTCCCCTGTAATAAGTTTCCTGGCCTGGTATTCTAGAATTGGGCCAGTTGGGTCCCTCAGGCGAGATAAAATAATCCTAAATCAACCTTAAATTGCTATAAAAATGCCCCAAATTCTTTTAGGAATTTATTTATTAAAGAGTAATGCATTTTTCTTTAAACCACCCAAAATACTAAAAGATTTGGAATCTTCTGAGGTTTCTAATGTTGAAAGAGACAAGTAGCAAAATGTTCACTTGGGTTGCAGGGGCATGGGATTAGAAAAGGTAGGCGGCGGTTAAGGAAGACGAAGTGGGGCAGGTTGAGCCAGGATGCAGCCCAAGGGGAGACAGGAGGAGGGCTGGGAGGCTTTAACCCAGAAACAAGCTTGGTCACAAAACGTCTGAGACTGGTCCTGATCTTAGCGTAATTTTTATAAGGATGTAAGCTGAGCCACAAGGCATTGCCCTCATGTTCTGCAAATGAACCAAGAACTTCAGGCTATGTAAGGCTGACCCCACGTACTTTTTAGAACCATTAAATTCACTTAAACTGCCCACATTATTTACATTTAATCTTTATTGAGGAAATCTAAACAGAATTACTAGAAATGGGCATCGGCTTCAGCAAGTGCCAAAATAACAGAACAAAACTCTTTACCATGTGCAGATACTTGCCAAAATTTAGAGTAATTAAAATGTAAAAGGCAAGAAGAGTTTCAGACAAGAATAACGTTGACATTTTCAGACGCTCTGCCAAAGCGAAGCTCCTCTCCTGGCACCGAGCAGGCCGGCTTGGATGATCAGCAGTGAGGGGTGAGCTGCCGAGCAGGCCGGCTTGGATGATCAGCAGTGAGGGGTGAGCTGCCGAGGACGGCCTGCCAGGCCCCTCCACCCCACCTGCCAGCCCCACTGCAGGCATCAGGCAGGCCTTGTCACCACTCGGGTCGGGTCACTAAAAAAGATGCTTAGGCGTGAAATGTCATAGCTGTTTCAGTCATTGAAATGCAAGATAGTTCCCGTTTTTCTTCAAAATGGACATACTAGATAAATCTTTCAGGGCACACTCAGAACCAGTTCAAGACCTACATATCATGGTTTAATTTAAGCCCTCTCCTGAAATTTGCTTTTCCCCAGTCTTTCCCCACTACACTCTCCGATACTCCTCACATTCGAGTCACTCCCAAAGGCCCTCAGGGTCCTTACTGGTCACAGTTAAAGGTATTAAGGGGCGAGTTAGCATGTGTAGCTCATTAGAAGGTGTTCATTACTTTTTAAAATTTATTTATTTATTTTTGGCTGTGTTGGGTCTTCGTTGCTGCACGCGAGCTTTCTCTAGTTGCAGTGAGCGGGGGCTACTCTTCGTTGCGGTGCGCGGGCTTCTCATTGCTGTGGCTTCTCTTGTTGCAGAGCACGGGCTCTAGGCACAGGGGCTGCAGTAGTTGTGGCATGCGGGCTCAGTAGTTGTGGCTCGTGGGCTCTAGAGCGCAGGCTCAGTAGTTGTGGTGCACGGGCTTAGTTGCTCTGTGGCATGTGGGAATCTCCCCAGACCAGGGCTTGAACCCGTGTCCCCTGCATTGGCAGGCGGATTCTTAACCACTGCGCCACCAGGGAAGTCCCAGTGTTATCTACTTTTCACACATTCATTGCCACTGGGCATTAAGCATCCCCTGTGGAAAGTGACCAGACATGTCATCTTTGTTATTGTTGCTTAAGCTCTTATTATGGAAGTTTTCAAAATACACAAAAGTAGAAAGAATAATACAATGTGTCCCCCATATACCCATCGTCCAAGTTTATCAGTTATTGATATTTATCAGCAGTTATTAATTTTGTTTCATTATCCCCTTACACTTTTTCTCCCCTCTGAGATATTTTATGGCAGACAGCTTCAGACTGAATGTGTAGTTTTTATATAGAGGAGTTAAGCAGGTTTCAGAGGATTTCAGAGAATGGGTTCCTGGCTGAGCAGCCAGTCTAGCTGGGGGGTGACACGGGGGTATCAGCGTGAAGGAGGCATGAGCCCAGGGCTAGGGTAGCAAAAAATCGATGGATGTTTTTAAATACATCTTTTCTGAGAAAGAAACAATTGATCTTGACTGCAAACCAAAAAAATGGTCTTGTCCTTTTAAGGTTTTGTTTCACCTACAGTATAGGAAGATTGTGCTTATATTCGCTTCAAGATATTTATTTTAGACATAACATACTTGCAGTTACTCTGGGTTTAAACATCCTGTTGTAAGCGCGATGATAGCCCATTGGTTCTCTGTTTTATAGCCTGCTCTTACAGACCACGGACGATGATTTCACAGATTTTAGAAAATACATTAAAAAGTTTCATCATCGCTTACATTCAGGAAAATTATTATTATGGGTACAGTCCTCTTTGATTATGTAGTATATTTCCATCTCTTTTCCTTTGGGAAAGTGGCAGTTGAAGTCTTTGGGGCTGTTGTGTTACTTACGCGAGGCTCCGTTTCCAAATCCTCAGCACGCGTCGTTCAGGGTAGCCCCCCGTCTGCCCTGGAATGTGACTGTAACCCGGCGAATGCGTCCCTCTCGCGCGGGTGTGTCCGGCAGGGGGGGGTGTGTCCAGCGTCCTGTGGGGCTCAGCCCTCGGCGCGGAGGCGTCCTCGCTGCTGTGGCTCGCAGCCCGCCCGCGCCCCCCTGGGGGACGCTGAGGGCGCGGCCGGGGAGCGCCGACCTCCTGCACCTCGGCGTCCTTAGCCCTCCGGCTCGAGCCGGCCTCTCCCGCGGGCGCGGGTGCCTGACGCTGCGGTCGGGATGGCCCGGGACGGGGAGCGGCGGCACGCTGACGTCATCCGTTGCTCAGGAACAAATCCACTGGGCTTTGTTCTCAGGTTTCTGTTTCCCTGCATTGTGGTGGCCTCGCCAGCCTAGTAAGGCGAGGCCAGGATTGTGTTCTTAGGGTCTTTTTCGGCTCTGGGAGGGGCACTCGACCCGACCACCGCTGAAGGAGAGGGAAGGAGAGGGGAGGAGCGCGCAGGCTTTGGCTTCCGTTAGTACATCCCCGCGCCCAGCCCCACGCTGCGGCCGGAGGAAACTCCCGGGGGGAAGCAGGGAGGATACCGGACGCAATGCCGCGCCCACAGGCTGGAAAGCTGCATTTGTCTCCTCGGGCGGACATAGCAAGCAGCACAAACTGGCTTAAAACAATAGGATTTTTTTTTTTTGACGGGGGGGGGGGAGGGGGGACGGTAAGCTGGGAACACAGTAGGACTTACGCTCTCACAGTTATGCAGGCTGGAAGCCTGAAGTCCAGGTGTCAGCAGAGCCACCCTCCCTTGCCCCTTCCCAGCAGCTGCTGGCACGCCGGCAGCGCTTGGCGGCCCTTGCTTCGCAGGTTCACGACTCCAGCCTCTGCCTTCGTGGTCACATAGCGCTCTCCTTGTGTGTCTCTGGTTTCACAAGGCCATCTCCTTGTAAGGACACCAGTCATGTTGCATTAGGGGCCCACCCTCCTCCGGGACGACCTCATCTGGACAGATGACACCTTTTTTCCAAATAAGCGCACATTCTGAGGTACCAGGGGTTAGGACGTCACCGTGTCATTTTGGGGAAACACATTTCACCCGTAAGAAGAGCACGAGGTACCTGTACCGACCTGGTGCGAAGGAGGAGCCAGCGGCCTTGGACTAGGCCCGGCGAGCCGGCAGCACGCGGACTGTCCTGGGCATCAGCCGGCTGAGGACCAGAGGCTCTGCCCGACTGCCCTGGCTGTAAGCATCTAGAGACACTCACACAGCTCAGGACACTTGCACAACCCCACTGCACCCTCCCACGGAAGAGGGCTGTGCTTGCGTTTCCGGGGCGGGGGGCCGGGGTGGGGGGGACGTGGAGACGCCGCCCTTGAGTGCCAGGGAGCGGGGGGGCGGTCCGGACCCTCGCACTGGACGTGCGCGTTCTCAGCGCTCCCCGGGCCGTCCCCACCTCCCGCCACTTCCTTCCACCGGCTGCTGCTTCTCTTCAGGTGCCTCATTCTCTCACTCACTGACCACGCTGGCCGGTGTTCTACCTTTAGAATACTCTCCTTTGATTTTGCCGTTCGAAACTTTTATGGCTTCTGTACACATAGACAAAAAAAACAAGGTCACTTCCTGGTCAAAGGTGCCACCTCCTCCTGGTCGGCAGGCTTAGTAATAAAACATGTTTGCAGTGACCATTTTTCTTTAATACATCCTATATAAAACGTGTAGGAAGAACCCGTTCCCCTGCCAGACGCTATAAAAGCAGCAGGGGAGGGGTAGAAAAACATTCCTCAGAGTCAGCCCCTAGGGGTTGAGAATATGGGAGGCTGGATTTTTTTTCTTCCAGTTACATAAAAATCACAGAAATGCCCCATTTCTGCTCAAGTTCATTTGAGATATCACCCCTCTGATTTTTCCGTTTAAAAACTAAAATCTGCAGTTTTTTAAATAGCATAAATAGCAACCTCCCACTCAGAGACAAAATGGAAACCTCTGTACACTGTTCTCTAATCAAAGCATCTTCACCCAGTGGCACAGAGGGAAAAAAAAATCCAAGAAATAAGGTACATCAGGCAAACTATATTTATAAAATCATAAAAATATTATGTAAAAGCATTTTAGTTATATTTGATAATACAACTAATTATCAATAAAATTGCTAAACCACTTGATTTATTGAATACTTTAAAAAAGTTTTCCTTTAAAACAATGAGAAGGTATGGCTGTAGGAAACTGCCCTGCACCTTCCCTTAGTAGAAATCATTAAGGCGGTTTTAGCCATCTGAATGCAGGATCATTTTACAAAGAGGAAGTCTATTTTATAGTTATAAAATTTCACATAGATAAAATTTTTCTTCAGGGCTGTGCTTGTTTGTGATCCATTGCCTGAATTACACCTGTAGCAGCCCAGAGAAAATGACTGATTCACTGACTCATTCCTCTAAAGCTTTATCAGCCATAACCTATTAAAATGTCAAGGAGGCCGGTGGGAACCAGAGGACGATGCCGGATTCTGTTGAACTGAGAGCAGTGCCTTGAGTCTGCTGTCGCAGGTGGAACCAGCAAGGCGCAGATGGCCTCTCTTAGGAATGGGACTCTGGGTCTGAGGAAGGGTGTGGGTGAAGGTAAGATGCTTATCTTGGAATCACAGCTGTTAGATCCCAACCACAGGCTGTCATCTGGAAAGTGCGCGGAGCTGATCTCGGGTGCAGCCTCGTCAGCAGAGGTGCAGAGCCTAGTGAGAGCCCGGGCTGAGGTCGCCCTGCTGCTCACACGCTCCGGGGCCAGGACTGAGGTGTCCTCACCCCCCAGTCGGTGCTCAGGACCTCCTCCCACCCCGACCCCATTGCCGTTCTTGAAACTAACTTTCAAATGTCACTAACTTGGAAGAGCAGTTTTCGGGTTTGAATTTGTTTTATTGGAGGAGTCAGTGGTAGATCGTTAATGTAATCTTTTCATCCACATGTAGCCATTTCAAAGATTAAAACATGGCATAGATGAAACTGATAGTCAAGCAGATACCTTCTTAACTTTAGAAATGAGTTGCTAACCTCCATTTCAAACTTCTCAGGAAACCTACTTGCTTTTTTTTTTTTTTTAAATGGGTATTAATGTATCATCTTTTTTTTTTTTAATTAATTATTTATTTATTTTTGGCTGTGTTGGGTCTTCGTTTCTGTGCGAGGGCTTTCTCTAGTTGTGGCAAGCGGGGGCCACTCTTCATCGCGGTGCACGGGCCTCTCACTGTCGCGGCCTCTCTTGTGGCGGAGCACAGGCTCCAGACGCACAGGCTCAGTAGTTGTGGCTCACGGGCCCAGCTGCTCTGCGGCATGTGGGATCTTCCCAGACCAGGGCTCGAACCCGTGTCCCCTGCATTGGCAGGCAGATTCCCAACCACTGTGCCACCAGGGAAGCCCCTACTTGCTTTCTTAACTGCTTAGAGGACTTTAAAGGGAGGCCCTCAAGCACAGCGTTCTCTGCCTACCTGCCTGAGTCTGCTACCCTGGCCTTCAGCATCTGGGTGACACTGTCAGCACCCCCGCCGCCCTTTGCAGCAGCAGCGGTGGCCGTCAGCCTGAACTCACCCCCCGTGCACCCATCACCCTCAGAAAGGCTGGGAGCGTGTGTCACTCTAACGCCAGGAAGCACAGGCATCGACAGTCTAGTGGCCTAGTTTCACATCATTTCCATCTAGTTTATCCGTTCCTTCTTGGTTTTAAAAGTATGGATACAAACTAAATTACATTTTGGTGATTTTTTTTTATGAAACCATCCATTTTCCTTTATCTATTTAACTGTCATTACTACTAAGCAAAACAAAAACAAAAAGCCCGGTACTCGTTACATTTTGTTAGGTCAAAACAAGTTGTTAACAGGGTGAAGAGTCAGTATACAGAATATTCAGTGAAAATCACGTGAAGCCACTCTAAAAAATGCCATTGCTTTTACGTGGAATCTAGAAAAAATGGTACAGATGAACTTATTTGCAAAGCAGAAACAGAGACACAGATGTAGAGAACAAACTTGCGGATACCCAGCGGGGCGGTGGGGGGCGGGCGGGTAGGATGAACTGGGAGATTGGGACTGACACATACACACGACTGTATATAAAATAGACAACTAATGAGAACCTGCTGTACAGCACAGAGAACTCTACTCAGTGCTCTGTGGTGACCTAAACGGCAAGGAAATCCAAAAACGAGGGGACATATGGATACGTAGAGCCCATCCACCTTGTTATACAGCAGAAGCTAACACACCAGTGTAAAGCAACCGCACTCCAATACAAATTTTAGAAAATGTCATGGCTGCCAACCAACGTGTGGTTCGCATTCCTGAGAACAGGTCGCTGGTGAGAGTGGAGGACCAGCCCTCCTTCACCCTGGTGACTTTGACGGTGACTGAGCGGTGGCAAACCTTTCCACTCCTCCCTTCAGCCTCGGGGCGGCCATCCCAAGGGAGGAAGGACCGGGACTGGGGAGGGTCGCGGGGTGGCCTGAGACGCTGCGGTTGGGACAGCACGTTCGAGCTTCCCCACGACGGCCGCCCGTCCGTCCCGAAGTGGTGACCGTGAAGGTGGACGGACTCTCCCTGGCGCGCGCGCACGGAGGCCCTCGGCCCTCGTGCTCAACGTCCCCGGGAACCTCCACCTCGTCCGCGTCGCAGGCGCCACGCGCTGCCCCGGGCGCAGGCTGGAGCGGGCGGCACAGGTGCGGGACGGCGGGGAGCTCGCCCTGTGGCCTGGCCCGCGGCTGCCTGCCCTCCCTCCCCAGGGGCACCCCAGCTCTCGTCGGAACTCAGAACAGGACCCTGCCCGTGCGTGACACACCCGAGACAGCCAAAGCCCACGAGGACCGTTAGCAGATTAAATCGTTTGTATTCATCCTGACGATGTCAGGAAGCTCTCCGCCCCAGAGGCGCTTGCGAAGCAGCTGTGACCGAAGGCGAACGGGCGCGACACGTGCGTCCTCCCTCCGGTTCCTGCAGCCAGGAGCCCAGGCTCATCACATCCTTGGAGGATGAGATTTCTGATCGAGGTGGACCGTCTAAGTAACCTGATGTAGAAGGATCGTAGAACTTGGCACCTGGCTCAGAGAGGGTGAGCATGGGAAGCCCAGGATCTCGGCGGTCTCCCACCCTCCAGCGAGAGGATAAAGGGGCACAACCCACCAAAGCAGCCTCCCTCCCCTCAGCCGTCCTTCCTCAGGGGTCCATGGCCAGGTCAGAGGGCTGACCTCTACCAGGCGGGGAAGACTTGTCCACCAGGAAGCTGCTGGCCCGTGCACATCCCAGGGGGCTTTCGGACATTGGCCTGCGTTCTAGTTTATGGATTTTTTCCTGTGATTGTGAAATAGCCCTTTCCACATGAAAGATTGACATATTTATTTATCTGCAGAACTGATACGAAGAACGCCTTGCTGTTTCTGCACACGGTTTGGAAACTATGCTTTCACTAGTGTTGGTTAATATGCTTTGAAGGATCTCAAATTTGAACAGCAAATTACCAGTCCAAACCAACACATTCATTAACTCCAAGCAGAATTAAATCTCAGTTTGTGAGAGTGGTAACATTAGCTTGAAAACAGGATATGCTAAAATTATAAAAATAAAAATAGACTGTTACTTTTACTTGGTTTGTACACATTTTCTTAGAATTACAAAAAGGAATCCATATGATAATTCTCCCTACTAGCAATATACATATGTATGCATATGTAATGCTCTCAAGACAGCTTGGATAGATTTTAAAATGTTGTATATATTCATATATATGTGTGTGTATGTTATATGTTATTTTCCTAAGCCTGAGCAGGGAATTATTCTTAGGGAATAGGCTGGGACAGGGAAAGAACAAGACGAGCCTGGAAAATCTAGTTTTGTCAGAAAGTAAGGCTGTGTTCAAAGACTAATAAACAGAAGAACACAGGCGCCAGCTTCAAAACAAAGGTCTCCCACTGGCCAGATGGAAACATTTTGAGGATAAATGGTGATCTGTGTTATGCTGTGGCAAAATACAGTGTTGGCTCGGAGAACTCGGCAGGCAGATGCTGTGTCTCTGGACTTGTGATTTTAGGGGAAGAGATTGGTTAATATTTGCCGCATTTCACAAATTACCACAAAATGGATGGGTTCAGAGACGACTGGCTACTTTATAAGCAGGAAGAAAAGAGAATAGACAATCCAGAAATTCAGAACTTGTAGCATTGAGAGAGGCAGCTGCTACTTAACTGCAAATAATAAAAGATGAAAATAAGAGAAGTACTAAGTTTGCAGCAAGGATTAGACCAAGGATATGGCTGTCAAACCCATGGTTTACATCTCTAGATGGATAAAATGGCACCCAGTAATTTCTTTCATTTGGAAAGAAGGGCTCAGGAAAAACAGACTGAAAGGAGTGGCTCTCTAGAACTCCCCAGTGTTAACGTTGTACCACAGCGACCTTATCATATTCACTCTCTGCTATCTCTCTCTTTCCCCATAAGTGCACGCACACACACGTATCACTATTGCACTTTCTGTACCCTTTGAGAGAGTAAATTACAGATGCGATGCCTGTTATCCCTAATACTTTAGCATTAATCTGTGAAAACCCGCAGCTAACATCATACTCATGTTCAAAGACTGAATGCTTTTCCCCTAAGATCAGGAATAAGACCAGCATGTCAGCCCTGCCCCTTCTATTCTGCATCGCCCCGGAAGTTTTAGACAGGGCAACTAAGCAAGTAAAAGAGATAACAGTCATCCAACTCAGAAAGTAAGACGTAGAGTTATCTCTGTTTGCTGATGATATGATCATGTACATGAAAAATCTGAAGGAATCTACTAAAAAACTATGAGAACTAATGAACAAGTTCAGCAAGGTTGAAGGCTACAGGATCAATATACAAAAATCAATTGTATTTTTATCTTAGCAATGAACAAACCAAAATGACATCAAGGAAACAATTTTATTTACAATAGCATCAAAGAGAATAGAGTACTTATGAATAAATTTTTGAAAGGAAGTGAAAACTGCTCTGAGAACTGCAAAACATTGTTGATAGAAACTAAGAAAGACCTCAACAAATGGAAAGACATCCCCATTCATGCACTGGAAGACTTAATGCTTTCAGTGTGGCAGTACTCCCCAAATTGATCTATAGGTTCAATACAAACTCTCTCAAACTGTCTTTTTTTAATAAGTTGACAAGCTGATTGCAAAATCCCAGTGGAAGTGCAAGAGACCCAGACAAGCCAAAGCAACTAAAAATAAGACAAAACAAAGCTGGACGATCCATGCTTCCTGACTTCAAAACTTACTAAAAGCTGCAGTAATCAAGACTGTGGTACTGGCATAAGGATAGACATATAGATCAAAGGGATAGAATTGAGGGTTCAGAAATAACCCTCACACGGTCAGCTGATTTCTGACAATGATAGCAGGACAATTGAGTGGAGAAAGAATCATCTTTTCAAGAAATGGTGCTGGGACGACTGGATATCCACATGTGAAAGAATAAAGTTGTACCTGTTCCTTATAATGTATACAAAAAATTAACTCAAAATTGATCACAGACCTAAATGTAAGAGCTAAAACCATTAAGCTCTTAGAATAAAGCCTAGGAGTACATCTTCACAACCTTGGGTTAGGCAATGAATGGTTTCTTAGATATGACACGAAAAGAAAAGCTGGACTTCATCAAAATTTAAAACTTTCGTGTTTCAAAGGAAAATATCATGAAAGTAATGGGAAAAAATATTCGGAATGTATATATCTGGCAAAGGACTTATGTCCAAAATATATAAAGAACAACTTAACTCAATAATAAAAATACAGGGAGCCCTGGTCTGGGAAGGTCACACATGCCGTGGAGCAACTAAGCCCGTGCGCCACAACTACTGAGCCTGCGCTCTAGAGCCCGTGAGCCACAACTACTGAGCCCGTGTGCCACAACTACTGAAGCCTGCACGCCTTGAGCCCGTGCTCCGCAACGAGAGAAGCCACCACAATGAGAAGCCCACGCACCGCAACGAAGAGTAGCCCCCGCTCGATGCAACTAGAGAAAGCCCACGTGCAGCAATGAAGACCCAAAGCAGCCAATAATAATAAATAAATAGATTAATTAATTTAAAAAAAGAAAAATCACTGTTAAAAAAAATTTACAATAATAATAATAAAAATACAAATAGGCAAAGGATCTTAATGCACATTTCTCCAAAGAACATATACAAATGACCAATGAGGATGTGGAGAGATGCTCGACATCATTGACCATTACGGAAATGCAAATCAAAACCACAGTGAGATGCCACTTCACATGTACTGTGAGGGCTATAATAAAAAGTAGACAATAGCAAGTGTTGACGAGGATGTGGAGAAATTGCCACCCTCATACACTGCTGTAGGAATGTAAAACGGTGGAGCTGCTTTGAAAAAATGTTCCTCAAAATAGTAAACAGTTTAACATAATTACCGTATGACCCAGCAACTGAAATGAAAGCATGTCACACAAAAACCTCTAAATAAATAGCCATAGCAGCATTCTTCATAACATAATTGTTATATTTTAGATTTCTGCTAATTAGGCTAGCAAGCGTGGCACTTTGGTTTGCTCTTAACTGATTTCTAGGCAGGTAGAGCATTTCTATGTTTATCACTTTTTATTTTGTTTTGTTTTGGTTTTTTTTCTCCATGTCTTTTGCCCAGTCTTTCATTTTATTTCTGTTGAGGTGTCTTTTTCTTATTGATCTGTATGTGAAGCAGATCTTACTAAAAAATGAGCTGCGTTTGACATGATGGGTAGGGAGGTCTGAGATTCAGGGATCCACTTCAATACTTGGCCCAGAATTAATGGTGAAAAATCATGAACAAATAAGGATATCTGCTCTCACCACTTCTATTTAACAATTTAAATAGTGGGCACAACTGCCCCCAAAAGTGGTAGCAACCCAAATGTCCAATTTGATGAATGGATAGATATACTGTGGTATATACAGAAATACTGATACCTGCTACAGCATGGATGAGCCCTGAAAACACTATCCTACAAGAAAGAAGCCAGTAACAGAAGGTCACATGTAGAGTTCCATTTATATGAAATGTCCAGAATAAAATCTACAGAGACAAACATCAGTGTTTAAGGCTAGAAGGGAGATTGGGGTGGTGGGGAGAATGAGGAGTGTTTGCTAATGGGTCTCTTCTTGGGGCGATGGAAATGTTCTAAATTAATTCTGATGATGGTTGTACAACTCTGTGACTATACTGAACACCATTTAATTGTTTACATTAAAGGGTAAATTGTATGGTCACGAATTATATCTTAAGCTGGGTTTTTAAAAAATATGTGTTTATTAAAGTGAAAATTTTTTTAAATACTGAAATTTCCAACCAATTACAGAGTTTAAGATCTGTTGGCATTTCTTTTTTATTTTTACACTGAGGGTAAAAGACTGTGTTCAAAATTACCTGGATTCATTTATTTTTTTCTCTGAAGTTATGATGTTGATTTGAAATACAACAAGGTTAATTTGTTTCTGTTTATATTCAGTTTTAGAGTTGTATCTACATCCTTACTGATGTAATTTTAGTTTTGAATATTTAAAACTTTTATGTTTCCAGAATAAAAACTATACATGTTATACCCAGAAAAGTGTTGCTCCTTCTCTTATTCTTTCAACTTTGTTCCCACCCAAGTTCCATGTATCATTATGATCAATATCATTAGTTTCTTGTTATCTTTCCTAAGTTTCTTTTTGGGAGAAGATTTTTGAGAAGCAACCAAGTAAAACATGAAGCAGTAAAAACTGAAAACATAATAAAATTGGATGATAGAACTAAAGTAAAATGGATAGACTCGCTCATTAAAGGATAAAAATATCAATTTCGGACTTCCCTGGTGGCGCAGTGGTTAAGAATCTGCCTGCGAATGCAGGGGACATGGGTTCAAGCCCTGCTCCGGGAAGATCCCACATGCGGCAGGGAAACTAGGCCCGTGCACCACAACTACTGAGCCTGCGCTCTAGAGCCCGCGAGCCACAACTACTGAAGCCCGCGTGCCTAGAGCCGGTGCTCCGCAACAAGAGAAGCCACCGCAATGAGAAGCCCGTGCACCGCAACGAAGACCCAACACAGCCAAAAATAAATAAATAAATTAATTAAAAAAAAATCAATTTAGATTACAAAGCAAAACCTAAAAATAAGCACCGAATAGGACACACACATTAAAAAAGTGACTCAATTTGAAAGTAAAAGAATGGTCAAAGATATATCAAACAAATTCACACAAAAAGAAAATAGAGACCCCAATACTATTATCAGACAAGATCGAATTTATAGAAAAAAAACATTAAACTAGACAAAGAAGGTGACGTTACAATGATAAAAGGGTCCCCTGAAAATGTATGCACATTGGCCCAGCAATTCCGCCTTTATTTAAGATGTATGTAAGGTTATGACTGTGTTATTGTATAATAGAAAAAGGCTAAATATAGTCCGCTACCCTCAAATTTTGTCATTAGGACTGGTTGAATGAATTGTAGTATGGAATACTGTGTAGCTCTGGAAGATGATGCCCTGCTAAGTGACAGCCTCCAGGATATACTGTTAAGTGAAAAACGCAGGACACAGGACAGTGTGTGCAGCTCGCTCGCTCCTGTCTGCGGTCATGGTCTGTGCCTGGACGGCCTCGGGGTGGGCTGCGGGGTGTCTGTCATTGCTCTGCGGAGGAGGAGTGGGGAACGGAGCTCGAGGGGAGGAGATGTTAAAAATGGGCGTTTTTTTTCAAATATTGAAATAGGGTAAGAAAATGCAAATGAGCTAAGAAAGTATACAGGTATACCCGTAAATAAGAAGGCATATACCTTCTTACTGTATTTGAATTCTTACCGTATATGCATGTATTACCTTTTCAATTAAAAAGAGCCCATTTTAAAAGGCTTAAAAGATGAAAATCCCTTCCAGACCCAAAATTCTATTATATCATCATTATGCATTACACCGTTCAGTAGAGAATCTTCAGGAATCCACTGTGAATTGAGGTATGACCATTAGAAAATGGTTGTTCATGTGATTTGAGACTTAGGTACTGCTGCGTATTTTGTAAACCACGTGTTTAATTTTGTCGCCAGAGGTTTGGATATCAGAATGTACCATAGGGTAAGTCTGGTTATTTCTTTCCAAGATGAAGTGGATCGTCTGCAAAGGCCAGCATCTTGAAGTCCGTGGGAAAGTTTTAGAGGAACGCCCCCTTCCTCAACGCAGAGAAGGCATCGAGGTGGAGTAGAAAGTCCCTTGCTGTTTGTTTCAGGCTGTTTGAATCCTGGCTGACCGCTTCCTTTCCGTGTGATCGTGAGCAATTCACCTTGTCTCCTGCAATCTAAGATTCCTCCTACGGAATGGGGGGTGGTTACTTCTGCCCCACTGGTGTCCTGGGGGGTTGCAGGGAACCAGTGAGGGATGGATAAGGAGAGACTGATCACGTCTAAGGGGTTATTTATCACGTCACTACTCAGCACGTGTAGGTCACATTGAAAACACCCCCAAAAAGGAATAGCCCGATACTCAGCTGTCAGCTTTCTGGAGTCAGGAAGATAGCCACCGTGGCCCGGCTGGCTCAGAACACGTGGGGACAGCTGCTCACTGACGTGTGTAAGCTGAAACTGTCCTGACACGTGCGAGGCGACTTCAGGGCCACGGGGCAGAAACACTCAGGCTGAGATCAGAGGAACAGAAAGGACGGTGACCTCAGAGACTCACAGCTGTCGTGGCAAACCTCCCACGCCATCTTGCTTTGGAGAAATTGCCATTTCAAAGGCGGGTAAAGACGAGTGGGGATCAAAAGGCAATGTTAATAACTCAGAACCCAGATTAACGGCCGGGAGGGCCCTTTCCGCACGTGAGCCCAAAGGAGAGGAATGAAGGGAAGTTTTCCTCCATCAGGTAAGGACTGCGGGTGGATCAGAGCTGGCCCGGCTGGTTCCCGAGGGCCTCGCTCAGAGGCAGGAAGGGGGACACACGTGTGACTTCCCGTGCAGTTGGCAGGCGGGCACTCACACACACACCCGTGTCTCCAAAGAGGACCCAAAGCTGTTATGCATTACCGAGGTATTAGTATGGCAAAAGGTATTGCTTAGTAATTCAGCACACGCATTAAGAACGGTCTAAAAGTCATTTATTGGAAAGAAAACGCCCATTTTCAAATGGTAATTTTATTACCATTTTATGCCGAAGGTTATCATTTGTCTTTTTTGTATTTTCTTTTATATCCGATTTAATATTTTTATGAGACAACTTGAATAATAAATCATAAGATATGTCTTAATTATTTTTGACCTTTCTGAGTTTTCTCACTTCTCTGCTGTTCCTATAACAGAATTTCATCAGCAACAAGAAATTAAACAGGTTTAAAAGGAGATGTTTCTTGTGTGATGCAGGCTCAGGAAGACTTACTAGAAAAGGAACTTGTGTTAAAAAGAAAGTGGGAGGGCTTCCCTGGTGGCGCAGTGGTTGAGAGTCTGCCTGCCAGGGCAGGGGACGCGGGTTCAAGCCCTGGTCTGGGAGGATCCCACATTCCGCGGAGCAACTAGGCCCGTGAGCCACAACTACTGAGCCTGCGTGTCTGGAGCCCGTGCTCTGCAACAAGAGAGGCCGCGATAGTGAGGGGCCCGCGCACCGCGATGAAGAGTGGCCCCCACTTGCCGCAACTAGAGAAAGCCCTCGCACAGAAACGAGGACCCAACACAGCCAGAAATAAATATATAAATAAATAAATTAAAAAAAAAAAAAAAAGAATGGCAAGGTACAAAAACAAAGGTTTAGAATGCTCTCTTATCCAGGAGTTAAGAAAAGCACATAGGTTAAAAAAATTTAAAAAAAAAAAAAAAAAAAAGAAAGTGGGGACTGGATGAGCTTAATACGCACCACAGAATGATAGATGCTTAAAAAAACCCAAAAGGCAAAATAAACTTAGGTTCCATTTATGGAAATAAAGTGCTCGAAGCACAGGAAAGTAGTAGTTCTGTTTTCTGCTGATCAAACCACAACCGAGGTAAAGAGCTCAATCTGGGGGGACACCATCTAGGAGGGATACGGAGGAGGGCCTCCAGAACAGGAAGAATCTGGAAACAGCCACGGGAGGAAGCACAGAAGGCATTGGGAGGATTAGCCTGAGGAAGAGGACAAGACAGGGACACAGGACAATAGTCTGAACTTAGACAGGGAGCCACCAAGTGGAAGAAAGTGTAAACTTGGGTTCTGTTCATCCACAGAACTAGGGTCCCTATGCAGAAATCAGAGGGAGGCACGTTATGGGATAAATTATCTAAAATTATGTTCTCGCAAGTAGATCTCTCTGAAAATGGAACATGCTGTCTTGGAGAGTAGCCGGTTCCCAACACTGAGGTGCAAGATGAAGGGACATCTGGGGCTTCCCTGGTGGCACAGTGGTTAAGAATCCTCCTGCCAATGCAGGGGACACAGGTTCGAGCCCTGGTCCGGGAAGATCCCACATGCCACGGAGCAACTAAGCCCGTGCACCACAACTACTGAGCCTGCACTCTAGAGCCCACAAGCCACAACTACTGAGACTTCATGCCACAACTGCTGAAGCCCGCGCACCTAGAGCCCGTGCTCCACAACAAGAGAAGCCACGACAATGAGAAGCCTGCACACCGCAACAAAGAGTAGTCCCTGCTCGCCGCAACCAGAGAAAGCCTGCACGCAGCAACGGAGACCCAACGCAGCCAAAAATAAATAAATTAAAAAAAAAAAAAGATGAAGGGACGTGTGTCAGGCGCACTGGGAGCAGCGCCTTCTAATGGAAGGAGACTCGTGCAGGGTGGAAACGTCCTAGGTCCATCCTGCCGAGACCCGAGCCCCTACCACAGGGGCAAGAGCCCTAGAAACAGACTGGTGTGACTGAGGGGCTGAATTATTTTGTTGTAAGTAATTGTAATGTAAACAGTCCTATGAGGGTAGAGGGGACCACCTTGGAAAGTGCAGCCGGAGAGTCTAGAAGAAATCCCTGCGTTGAGCTGGCATGTGGACTAAACCACCTAAGGGTTCCAATCTGACCTCCTAATGCTTCCCTCACCCCACTCCACTAACACGAATTGGCTCGTGTCTCCTTGAACCCGACGTGCTGTTTCATGTTGGTGAAGGTTTTGTCTGCGTGGAACGCCCTCCTCCAGCGAGGTCTGCTTTTCCTCATCCTTCCTCACATTCTCAGTGACTCTTCTGGAAGACCTTTCCGCCTACCCCCAACACTTAACGTCTCCTGTGTCTGGGAAGTGTATCTCTTAGTGATGGCATCATGCAATGTTCCAACCATCCGTTGACATATCCCGCTCACCCGCTAGCTTGAGACTCTTAAGGGAAGGGCAGCTTCGTGTCTGCAGCATCTTGGGCTCCCATAGCTATGCTGCTGAGCAGAGATGGTGCGTGAACATGCCTGATACTCCACCAAACACACGTATTTACAGAATGACACCCAGAAATCTCCATATAAGGGGGGATGTTACAACTTATCCATTAGAGGTAAGGATAAAGAAGTCGAGTTAGTAAAATAATTTGCCCAAGAGAGAACTAACTGGTGGTTGCCAAGGGGGAGGGGGTTGGGGAGGGATGGAGCGGGAGGCTGGGGTCAGCAGATGTGAGCTTTTATGTATAGAAGACAACAAGGTGCTACTGTACAGCACAGGGAACTACATTCAATGTCCTATGACAAACCATAATGGAAAATAATATAAAAAAATAATGTATATATATGTATAACTGAATCACTTTGCAGTACAGCAGAAATTAACACAACATTGTAAATCAACTATACTTCAAAAAATATTGATCAAATAATATGTCCAGGGACTTCCCTGGTGGCGCAGTGGTTAAGAATCTGCCTGCCAATGCAGGGGACACGGGTTTGAGCCCTGGTCCAGGAAGATCCCACATGCCACGGAGCGACTAAGCCCGTTCGCCGCAACTACTTAGTCTGAGCTCTAGAGCCAACGAGCCACAACTACTGAGCCCGCGAGCCACAACTACTGAAGCCCGCGGCGCACTTAGAGTCCGTGCTCCACAACAAGAGAAGCCACTGCGATGAAAAGCCTGCGCACCGCAACGAAGAGTAGCCCCCGCTCGCTGCAACTAGAGAAAGCCCGCGTGCAGCAACAAAGACCCAATGCAGCCAAAAGTAAATTAAATTAATTAATTAATTAATTAAAAAAAATAAAAAGCTCAAATTTAAAAAATAATAAAAATAATATGTCCAATATCATGCAGAGAAAAGTAAGTAGAAGACACTGGCACATGATCGTATTTTAGAGCTCATCTCACCGCCTCATTCCTGAATATCGCCGTGTCAAGTTAAATACAGTTACTTTGGAAGAATTTTAATTAAAGCTCTTAGAGCCACGAGGGATCTCAAAGATAGTTCCTGCCTTTTAGCAGTGAGAGCCAAAAAGGCTAAATAAATTTCCCAAGTTTATTCAGCTAGGAAGTGTCATAGTTGGCTTTAACAGCAGATCTCCTATCTATTAAGAAGGTATGCCTCTGATATACTAGCTGTTATTTTAAAATTGAATGTGTTCAAATTTTCCTGATTCCAAAATACTACTTGTTTTTTTACAGAAACATTGGAAAATACAGGGAAAAAAACAGAATAATGTAAGAGAATAATGATCATCTATAATTTCCAAATGCAAAGGTTCAATCATTCTGTCCTTCTGTCAACACCCACCACCAAAGACCACCAGGAACACAGCTGAAGTTGAAATAAGTTGAGCTTGTGACTCATGGCAGTGAGCGGGGCCATACGCCATGGAGAATCATGGGGTTTCTCAGTAAGAGAGTGTTAGAGAGAATGTATAGCGTCTTGGTTGAGTGATGCGGGGGACGGTCTAAGGACGGGGACAAGGGGTTTCGCTCTAGGCTGGTTCCTGTCGGAAAGCAAGACAGTTGTGTGATTGGGTAGCTCAAGTCTTTATAAGGAGGGCAGGCTAGAAGGAGGATAAAGTTGTCATTTGTAAAGAAGCAGTCACTCACTTTGTCCAGGAGAGGGGCATTTGGGGGCAGCTCATTGGTCTTGCTTATGTTTGTCCTTAGATAAAATTATGAAGTGGCCTTACTTGTCCCATTTCATCGTGATCTCAGAGTAAGCTTGCCTGAGGCTGGTGCTCTCTGAGATGCTTTTTGTCTGATTGGAATATAGCACAGCCCAACCGTGTCAGGCGAGCTCTGAATGTCAGGGTGCTGCTTTGTGTCTTTCTTTCTCCATTCAACTCTTCATTCAATAGATATTGATGGAGTACTTACTTGTAACTCAGATAAACGAGTCAGAATGTAGCGAATAGAGCCTGGTCCGTGTTCTCCTGAGGATTATATTCTAATGTGGGGACTTAACTAAGCAAACAAATAAATACATAAACCAAGGTCAGGTCGTGCTGACCATCAGGGTCAAGTGCCGGGAAGAAACCTAAAGCAAGGGAGGAAGGCCCAGTGGTAGAGGTTCTGTTTTGGGGAAGCCCCACTTTGGGGCTGATCTGAGCAGATATCTGAATGAAAAGAGGGAGTAAACCCTGAAAGGTCTGAGGGAAAAGAATTCCAAGCAGAAGAACAGCAATTGAAAGTCCCTGGTGGGGAGAGTATGCATGTTTATGTCTGAAGAACAGTCAGGGGGCCAGCGGGGTGGCAAAGAGTGGCGAGGGGTCTGTGGTAGGAGAGAAGATCCCAAGGAGGGGCCGGGAAGGAGGTCAGATCATGCGGGGCTTTAAAGCAATGATGATGCATTTGGACGTTATTCTTAAGTGCGATGGAACTCACTGGAGGGTTCCGGGCAGGCCATGGACGTGACCTTGCTTACATTTTTAAAGGATCGTTCTCGTTGCTGATAAGGGGAGAATACCTGTGGGAGGGCAGCAGAGGAGAGGCGTGATGTAAGCTGGGAGACCAATTAAAATACAACCAGTGCGTCCAGATGGGAGATGACGCACCGTTCAATAGGGCAGCCGCGCGTTACGTGTAGCGACTGAGCGCCTGAACTATGGTTAGTCCGAAGTGAGATGTGCTTTAAGCATAAAATACATGTGCGATCTGGAAGACAGCTGAAAAATGATGTAAAGTATCTCTTTCATAATGTGTATATTTATTACGCGTTGAAATGATAAAAATTTGGATATGTATGGTTAAATAAAATATATAAATAAAATTGATTTCATTTGCTTCTTTTTTTATCGTGTTGATATGTATTGCAAAAATGAGTTTTCTACTTTTCCATTTTTTATTTTTTTATCTTTTAAATTTTTGTCATCATATGGTTGATTTATAATGTGTTAGTTTCTGCTGTACAGCAAAGTGACTCAGCCATACATATACATGTATCCACCCAATTTTAGATTTTTTTCCATACAGGCCATAACAGAGTATTGAGTAGACTTCCCTGTGCTATACAGTAGGTTCTTATTAGTTATCTATTTTATATATAGCAGTGTGTGTATGTCAATCCCAATCTCCCAATTTATCCCTTCTCCCTTCCCTCCTGGTAACCATAAGTTTGTTTTCCACATTTGTGATCACTTGCTTCTTTTTTAGCTTCTTTATATGACTGCTAGAAAATGTAGAAATATACCTGAGGCTCGCATTATCTTTCTATTGGAGAGCACTGGTCTGGAGTGACGGGGTGAAGGTGCTGAGGAAAGGTCAGATACGTGATATATTCCCAAGGCAACGTTGGCCTGGTTTGCTGGTAAACTGGGTGTGAGAGAAAGAAGGGAATCCAGGATGAGTCCGGCGTTTGACCCTGAGCATCCGGGTGAATGGAGGTGCCACTTACCCATCGAGGGGGTGTTGGAGCATGAGCAGGTTTGGGGGGCAGAGAATCAGGGTTCCACTGTGGACATAACTGAATTTGAGGCGTCTACTAGAACCCCCAGTGGAGATGTGTAGCAGGCAGTCCAAGGGGAGGAGGCAGAAGGGGTACAAGTTTGCAAGTCGTAGGCCTAGAGATGATACTTAAGTCAGGCACCAGGTGAGGTCACCACAGAAACGAGGATGATGGGGGAAAGGAGCCGGCTAAGGGCTGCGTCTAGAGGGTCCGTGGGGAAAAGCCCACGGGAGCGGGACATCCCAGAAGTCAAGCGAAGAAGGTGTTTGAAGTCTGTGGGCGCGATGCGCTCTATCAAACGCCGCCGGGAGACTCAGTTCGAGGCGGGCTGGGTTTGAACACGTGGATGAGACCACGGCCAGTACTTTCCGGGTTGAGTCCGGGCGCGGGTGAGTGCAGAGAGGGTGGCGGTGAGGAGGAGGGCGCGGTGATGCCAGGACGGCCTGGAGTTCTGAGCGGAGGAGTTCGCGGCGGCCGTAGGGCGGGGAGGAGGCTGGGAGCGCGAGGGCGGGCCCGGCGCCACGTGCAAAGGCTGCCTTGGGGAGCGGCGCGCTGGCCTTCCTGCCAGCGCAAGGGCGGGCGGAGGGCGCGGGGCGCGGGGCGGGCGCCTGCAGGTCCTCTCCAGGCGGCTTTCATGTTCGCGGGGCAGCGAGAAGCGAGCCATCTGCTGAACTAACACGGGAGGCGAAGCTGACAGCCTGAGAAACAGTCCCCTTGGAGAGTGGGAGAGAGATGTTCTGAAGGAAGGTTTCAGCGCCCGGGTCACCGTCACGCTGTCCCCAGCGAGTCCTTCCACGAAAGGCAGAGACTCCAGCACCCTTCCGAGGCTCTGGCCTCCCAGTCCTTGCTCTCCTCTGGTCCGGCGGTCTTTTCCTCCGCTGACCGCCGTGATACCCCAGACCCTAGATACCGGGGGTCGTCATGTACGTGGTTAACATTTACATCAAACTGCCGCGCCGCCGGGACTTCCGTTTCAAGCCCTCCACTTTCCAGCCGCCGCCTTCCAGCTTCAGCTTATTTCCTCTGGTGCCCGAGTCCCGGCCAGCCTTCACTCGGCCCCTGCAACCCCTCACTGGCCCTCACTCCGCTCCTGTGTCAGCCCCCGCCTTTCATTTTCCTTCTCTTCTTTTCTTTCATTATACAATACATGCTGTACTTCCTCCCATCTTAATAAACACCATTTTTTTTATCCAACTGCCTCCACTGCTGTGCTTTCTCTCTTTCCCTGTGTAGAAAAAAAAAAAAAAAAATCTTAAAAGAGTTGCCCTGCATTCACTGCGGCCAAGTCCTTTGCTCACGTTTTCTCTGGAGCTCTCTCTACTCAGTCTTCCCTTACCACCCACTAATTCCATCCTGCAACGTCTAATGATTTATTCTCAGTCCCCATTTCACTCCATCTATCAGGGGTTTCATCTTATCTCATCCTTGTCTTCACTCGACTTCCAGGACGTTGGAGTTTTCTGATTTTCTTCTACCTCACTGGCCGTTCCTTCTGTACATCAGAGAGCTCAGGCCTTGAACTTCTCCTTTTTAACCTCCACTCATTCCCTCGGTGATCTGATTCAGCCTTTTGGCATCAAAAGGCTCATGCTTCTGACTCCCAGATTTTGTCTTGGACCCAGGTCTGTCTTCTGAATTCCAAGTTTATCTATAACTTCCTACTCCCCATCCCGCTGGAGTGTCTAATTGCATCTCAGATTTGGCCTATCCCGGACCATCCAGGCTTCCTCAGCCAGGGTTGATGGCAGCTCCACCTTCCCAGTTGTCAGGCCAGAAGCCTCAAGTCATCCTTGTCTGCTCTCCGTCTCACGTCTCACATCCGATGTGTTAGAAAACCTGCCCATCTCTACCATCCTGGGCCACCCCCGGGTCTTCCCTGACTGCCCCAAAGTGCGTGGCTTCCTATCTCATGCCCTGTTGGTCTGTGATACGCTATTTGATAAGCCCTAAGCGTATGGAGGAAAATAAGGGTGTAAGGGAACACGGAGAAGCTTTCTAAGCAAAAGAAGATAAAAGTGGGAAAGAATAAAGAGACCTATTTGGAGGACCGCTAGGAGTTCAACACAGCCAGAGCACAGAATGTACAGGACGAGGCTGGAGAAACGCACAGCGGCCAGACCACGGAAGGCCTCCTGTTATTAACGAGGGAGTGTGAACTGAGTTTTGCATGCAATGAGGCGTCCTTGAAAGGTCGTCAGTAGGGGAGATGTAGGCAGATGTGTGTTGGAAAAATCACTCTGACAGCAAAGTGTAATGTAAGGAAGGCAGGACACACACCTGGAACAGGGGTCGGGCAAAAGGAGGACCAGGGCCCGGAGTAAGGCAGGCCCTGCGAAACAGAGAAAGAGAAGATAAAGCCAAGGAACTGGAGAAATGCAGCATCGATTAGGTGCAGCATTGAGCCTGGGGAAAGGGGAGTCCGGGCGATTCAGTTTCCTGCTGTGGGTGGGTTTGGATGGCGGATGGGGCAGGAGTGGGAAGCATGGAGCAGGGACGATGAGTTTCTACCGGGCAGACTGTTCCAGGTCCAGGGACACCCCGCTGAAGACGGCCAGGAAGTTGTGCATTTTATGGGTCGGGAGAGCTGGAGAGAGGCTTGGGCTGAGGTGTGGGCTGAGGAGTTACTTGAACACACACCCCTTTGTTCCGGCCTGAGTGCTGGAATTGCTCAGCAGTAGTGCCTAAGGGAGAAGAAGAACCCTCCCAGGTGAGATGAGGGACGCGTGGAGGGAAGGAGTCCCTGGGGGGTCAGAGGGCTGGAGGGAAGGTGAGAACCAAGGCGGGATGGTGTCTCGGAAATTAGGGGAGGACCTTCCAGAGGGGAGTGATCATCAATAAGGCGAGGGGTGTCTCAGTCAGCTCAGGCTGCTGTAACTAACACCACGGACCGGGGGCTTTGTCAACAGACATCTAGTCCTGTCCGTTCTGGAGGCTGGGAAGGCCGAGATCAAGGTGCTGGCAGACTTGGTTCCTGATGAGAGACCTCCTACTGGCCTGCAAACAGTTGCCTTCTCCATTTGTCCTCACATGGGAGAGACAGACAGAGACAGAGTGCAAGCGAGCTCTGGTTTCTCTGCTGCTTCTTAGGAGAATCCTAACCCCATCATCGAAACCCAGTCACCTCCCAAAGGCCCCGCCTCTGAACACCATCCCGTTGGGGGGGTGCAGCTGGAACATAAGAATTTGTGGGAGACAACATTCAGTCCATCAGAAAGATTAAAGGGGATTTTTATGGCAGTCAAGAAGCATTTGGTGGCCTTGGTCGCAACAAACTTTGGTGAAGTTGTGAGTTTAGAAATCTGATGGCAGATCAAGGCAAAGGTCAGACGATCAAGGCAAAGGTCAGAAGACCAAGACACCGATCTCGGTCCCGTGCTCCGGTACCTGCAGAGAAGGAGAAATATGGGCATGTATTTCTCCACAGAGCTGTTTGGAGATGGGGAGATTTGAGCATGCTCACAGGCATCTAGGGGGTCTCAGCAAAGAACAATATTTAAATTTAAAATATTTAAATTTATTTAAATTAAATTTAAATATTTGAAAAAATTAAATTTAAAAGTGCTGGAGAGAAAAGAGATGCCTAATGGAGAAGGTCTTTCAGTAACGGGAGAGAGGAAGAAGAGCTGGACAGAAGACAGGTTGCTTCTGCTGGGATTAGGGAGGAAGGAAGGCTGGACGGAGACAGTAAACGTGGAGGTGTGAGCAGGGCCAGCTTCCGGGGCCTGCGACTGTGCAGGGGCCGGCCTCACTCTCTCCAGGAGCCCTAGGCTTGTCCACTTTCAAATTCTTTTTCTTTTTCTTTTCTTTTTTTATGTTTGGAAGAATCATTAATATTCAGATTTTTAATTTTGATTTCAAAGCCATTTGTACTGAGAATAGAGAAGAGTTTTTGCTTTTCCAAAGTCAGACTATTAGACCACATCGTTGCTGGATTTATTTATTTATTTATTTATATTATTAATTTCTACTGGAGTATGGTTGCTTTACAATGTTGTGTTAGTTTCCGCTGTACAGCAAAGTGTAAGAATCAGCCATACGTATATATGTATCCCCTCTTTTTTGGATTTCCTTCCCATTTAGGTCACCACAGAGCACTGGGTAGAGTTCCCTGTGCTGTACAGTAGGTTCTCATTAGTCAAATTCTTAATAATGTTCTCTTTGAACTTGCGTCTCGTGTGTGGAGTCCAACAGGACCATGGAGCATGCACATGAACAGAGAAGGTATGCCTGGCGGCCGTGTGCACACACTCAAGTTCAAGCCCACAGACATGACAGGCAGCAGCAATCCACTGATTTGCATTAAAGCATATTGGGGAGTTATTAGAATATTTCTAAGAGTTCAGAATTTCTGGCTTTGAAAACTACTGCAGCACTGCCAAGCACATTTCCATGGTATAAATTTACATTTACAATTAAATTCAGACTTAACACAGAACTGATTTGTATGAAGGGTTAAAACTTTTTAGAAAAATTGTCCCACAAGAGTCACCAGCTCTAGATGTACTAAAATTTACATTTCAAAATAATTTGTCAGAAATTTATCTCAATGTTGTCATAGCTTATAAAATACTCTTTTTTTAATTGAGGTATAGTTGATTTACAATGTGTTAATTACTGCTGTACAGCAAAGTGATTCAGTCATATATATACATATATATATATATATATATACACACACACATTCTTTTTTTATATTCTTTTCCATTATGGTTTATCACAGGATATTGAATAGAGTTCCCTGTGCTGCACAGTAGGACCTTGTTGTCTATCCATTCTATATATAAAAGCTCACATCTGCTCACCCCAGCCTCCCAATCCATCCCTCCCACAACACCCTCCCCCTTGGCAACCACAAGTCTGTTCTCTATGTCCATGAGTCTGTTTCTGTTTTGTAGATAAGTTCATTTGTGTCATATTTTAGATTCCACCTATAAGTGATATCATATGGTATTTGTCTTTCTCTTTCTGACTTACTTCACCTAGTATGATAATCCCTAGGTCCATCCATGTTGCTGCAAATGGCATTATTTCATTCTTTTTTTTTTTAATGAATTAATTAATTAATTTATTTTTGGGTGTGTTGGGTCTTCGTTTCTGTGCGAGGGCTTTCTCTAGTTGCGGCGAGCGGGGGCCACTCTTCATCGCGGTGCGCGGGCCTCTCACTGTCGCGGCCTCTCTTGTTGCGGAGCACAGGCTCCAGACGCGCAGGCTCACTAGTTGTGGTGCACGGGCTTAGCTGCTCCGCGGCATGTGGGATCTTCCCAGACCAGGGCTCGAACCCGTGTCCCCTGCGTTCGCAGGCAGATTCTCAACCACTGCGCCACCAGGGAAGCCCTATTTCATTCTTTTTTAAGGCTGAGTAGTATTCTGTTGTATATATGTACCACATCTTCTTGTTTCCATGTCTTGGCTATTGTGAACAGTGCTGCTATGAACATAGGGGTCCATGTAGCTTTTTGAATTATAGTTTTGTCTGGATATATGCCCAGGAGTGGGATTGTTGGATCGTATGGTAATTCTGTTTTTAGTTTTCTGAGGAGTCTCCGTACTCTTCTCCATAGTGACTGTATCAACTTACGTTCCCACCAACAGTGCAAGAGGGTTCCCTTTTCTCCACCCTCTCCAGCATTTGTTATTTGTAGACTTTTTAATGATGGCCATTCTGACTGGTATGAGGTGATACCTCATTGTAGTTTTGCTTTGCATTTCTCTAATAATTAGTGATGTTGAGCGTCTTTTCATGTGCCTATTAAAATGCTCTTAAGAGCTAATAGTTGCATCAGCAGAAGGATCCTTCTCAAAATGGAGAATTAGCAAAAAGTATTTGCAATCTTGCATTTGAACAGAGCAACTGATGTTGCTTTCAATTATATCAATTGAAAATGAAGCTGCTGAGGGCAGAAACAGAGACACAGATGTAGAGAACAAAGTATGGACAGCAAGGGGGGAAAGCGGTGGGGGGTGGTGGTGGTGGTGTGATGAATTGGGCGATTGGGATTGACATGGATACACTGATGTGTATACAATGGATGACTAATAAGAACCTGCTGTATAAAAAATAAATAAAAGAAAATTCAAAAAAAGAAAATGAAGCTGCTGAAAGTAAAACTTGTGCCAGCCTAATAAATGAACTTGTAGAAAAGTGAGCCAGAATAATCTTGTGATTAGAAAGTCACACTAATAAAATATTGTCATGTATTGTATTATACACAATTATGATACCAAAGATATTATTTTTCGCAATTTAAGTTTGTGTTTTTATTCACCTGTCACTATTACTCCTAATATATATTGTCATTCATAAAATATTTTTAAAGGAAAAAGCTTTATATTTTAGTGCCTGTAACTGCACTTCTTTTCTTGCTTTCTAAAATTAGGGGCCCTGCATTTTCGTTTAGTATTGAATCCTACAAATCATGTCGCTGAACCTGGGTATGAGGATGGGATGATGAGGGAGTCCAGGCCTCATATACTTGGTTTCTCTTTTTCCTTCTGAAACGTTAGAGGCAAGAAAATGGGGCTCGTGGGGGAATAGAAGCAGGGTGGATTCTGAGTGCTGGCGCCACGGAGAGTTTTAAAGGTTTAAAATGTCATGTGGGGAATCAGTAAAGGAATGGAGCACTTTGTCCAAGGGCTTTAAAATACTTTCAATATGATAATTTCTGTAAGGTTTTTTTTTTTTTTTTTTTTTTTTTTTTTTTTTTTTTTACTACAGCTATACTATTCATTTTACGGCCAGTCATAAAATTACATTTGGGAATTATCTTATTTCTGCCAAAACGTTTGCTGGGTTTCATATCATGTTGTAAAAAGTGGAATACAATTAGCTTGACTCGCTATGAAATCCGTGGTGTGCTAGGGTCTCAGCTGCTGTAGATGACAGAGAATCAACGTAAAAGTGTGGTGTAAACTGTAAAGCCTTCTAGGTACTATAGTCATTACATTTAGTTTGAGTAAATGATCTATAAAATGTGAATTTTAAAAATGTATTTTTGTTTGTAAAAGTAGAATTTTCCAAATTATAAAATTGGCATATGCTCTTTGTTGAAAATTTGAAAATTTTGTCACATAGAGAAAAAGATTACTCACAGGTCCTTCTTTCAGAGCTTACTACTGTTATCATTTTGATATGTTTTCTTACAGATTTTTTCCTAGCAAATGAATTAGAATGCAATTGTGATCATATAGTTACGTGTTATATAAATTCTTCATAAAAGTCATTTTAATATTTATATGATTGCCCCTTGTGTTGCTTTGTCACACATGATTTATCCATTTACCTATTGTGGGAAATTTAGGTTGTTTTCAACTTTTTTTGTAATTTTATATAACTACCTGAAGATTCCTCATTAAATTTCATTGCAATTAAAATATTTCTAAAATTACACTAAATTTAATCATATTCCATTTCTCTGCCTGTCGCTCCTTTCCCCCCCTTTTTAACAAACACAGAAAAATGTGACCCACTGACCTATTTGAATCTTAGTTACTAAGACCACTGTGTGTAAAAAAAAATTATTCTTGGAAGGTGAAAAAACACTAAGGCTAACCTCACAGGAAATTACCTTTATGAACTTATTTTCTGTTATATGGCCTCTCAATTGAAATGCCTGAGAATTTCTTAGCAGGGAAGAAAGGCAAACATTCAGGTATTGCATGATAGATGAATTAATTAATCAGTGCAGGAGGGGACACAGGCTGGAAACAGGCTGAGGGTCCCTGACAGATATAGTAAGCTGTTTCTGTCACCTCCAAACTATTTAAATGTAAATAGGTCATTTGGAAGCACATTTAGATTTTCCCAAATGACCGCTCTAACTAGGAATGTTTCTGTCTCTCTCTCTCTCTACTCAGCTCAGTCTAACCATACTGGCTGTTCCAGGAAATTTATTTTGTGGTCAGCAGACTTGAAAGAGTTAAAGCTCTTTGCAAACGCCCTGCTCGTATTTGGGATTAGTTTACTGTACAACAGGATCTGGCTGATTAGAGCTTCAGGTTCGTCTGAAGAAAATTCTATGTTGCGTGCATCCCTGAGATGCCTGCTGTCTCACCAGGAGCCCGCGTGAAAATAGCTTGGTGGAGTAAACTTATTTTTGTCTTTTTCTTGCCATGAGTTTCCCACAGAAGAGCTGGCCTTTTGTAAAATGAGGTCGACTAGCCATTTATGAGATTTGACAAGGGACTAATTGGTACTGTAAGTTGATTGGGAGCGTATCTATTTTTATTTTAAAAGTCACATACCAAGAAGCACTTGTTCCGCGGCTAGCTTGTCAAACGACTTTCCCCAACCATGGCGTTACCTTGTGGCTGCTGCGTAGGGACACGAGTCTTTCTCGCTGCTGGAAATTGGGCCCACTGCCATCACTGTCACTCAGCTACATGACCTGACACGGTTTTACAGGCTGAGGCAAGAGAGCACAGGAACCCTGACCTCTTGTTTTCACAGATGTGTCTTCCTTAATTTTTCAAGTTAGAGGCTAGGACCAAAATGCATTTGCAGACCTTTCCTTTGAGGGCTGAGCACCATGAAGGCAGGAGCCACCTAAGGATGCTTCATGGGGAAACCCAGATGAGGATTAGATGTCGCTGTAGGACTGTAGGAGGGGGAGGGGGAGCGTTACAGGCCGAGAGAATAAAACGAACGAACACGTGACAGCTGGAAAGAGCCTGAAAGACGGGTGAAATCAGCCAGACAGAGAAGGCTGGGAGGAGTCTTGGGCAGAGGTCGTAGCAAGAGTGAAGCACAAGTCGTATCCCGGGTGAGAACTCCTTTAGACCTATGGCACCATTATAGGTTCCTCAGGATAGTACCATGAATCCAGCTGCACAAGGCAGAAATCTCGGTCATTCTCCCCCTTGCCCCAGCTTTGAGATATAATTAACAATTTAAAACTGTATATACTTATGGGTCCAACTAGATGATTTGCTCTATGTATACATTGTGAAATATGCACCATAATCTAATTAACCTATCCATCACCTCACGTAGTTCCCAATTTCTCTCTTCCTCTCTTTTGTTTTTGTGCTGATGGCATTGAAGTTCTACCCGCTTAGCAAATTTCCAAGAGACAACACAGTATTCTTAGCTAGAATCTCATTGTTGCATGTTACATCTCCAGAACATATTCCCTTCAGGGTCCTTCTTGGTCCCTTCCTGCCCTTGGTGTCCGCTGCTAGGTCTCGTTGGTTTCACCTTCCCAATGCTTCCCAGTCCACCCACCGCTGACCATCTCCGTAACCACCAGTCATCACTGTCCCATCCAGACCTCCGCCAAGGATGCCTGACGGCTCCCCCTGCCTCTAGGCTGCTCCCTGCCCTGCTGCCAGGAATGGCTGCTTCTCGGGCATAAATCCGATCACGTCAGTCCTGGGTTTGAAACACTCCAATACCTTCCTATAGCTCTTGGGATGAGGACTGAAATGACAGTCGCGGCCAGAAAGGCTGTGTCAATTTGAGCTCTCCAAGAAGCAGCTGCTGAGATGGGATCAGACGTGAAAGATGTTTACTGGGGAGGATGCCTGTGGAGAGTAAAGGGGAGGGTGATAGGGAAGGTGGGGTGCGCGGCTAACCCCCCGACAGAGCGGGGTGAGGAGGGAGGACCAGGCGGGAAGAGAGGCTCACAGTGGCGTCCTCGCCTCCTCTGTCCAGGGCAGCAGCCGGGGGAAGCCTGGCCTCGGTGACCACAGTGGTGGGTCGGGAAGAGCAACGGCTCACGTCGTCAGTCAGCTCTGCTCCCCCGTGGCCGGAGCCCTGAGTCCTGCTCTTTCATGACCACCCCCAAGGCTCCCTGGCTGGTTCCCCAGCCTTGCCTGTCACCGTGCTGCCACTTATGGTCTCATACTCTCCACATGTCTTTTGTTACTTCCTGGAACAATGGCTGTTACATGTTTCCAACCCCTCCCCAACACAGACACCCTATTAATCTTTACTAAAAATTTATTTTATTCAAGTAGAGTTGATTTACAATGATCTGCCGATTTCTGCTGCACAGCAAAGTGACTCAGTTATACATGCATACATTCTCTTTTCAAATATTCCTTTCCATTGTGGTTTATCACAGGGTGTTGAATAGAGTTCCCTGTGCTCTACAGTAGGACCTTGTTGTTTGTGCATCCTATAGATACTAGCTTACATCCGCTAACCCCAAACCCCCAGTCCCTCCCTCCCACAACCCCCTCCCCCTTGGCAACTGCAAGTCTGTTCTCTAGTCTGTGAGTCTGTTTTCTGTTTCATAGATAAGTTCATTTGTGTCCTATTTTAGATTCTACGTATAAGTGACATCGCATGGTATTTGTCTCTCTCTGTTCGACTTCCTTCACTGAGTACGATCATCTCTGGGTCCACCCATGTTGCTGCGAATGTGTGCCTATTAACCTTTTAGTTGTCAGCTCGGTTCTCTCTTTGCTTGGAGATTTCCATGACGGGGGCCAAATCTCCCTTTTTCATGCCCTCATAGCACTATGCTCCTTTCCTTCATAGCATTATTTGTGTGATTATTTGATTACTGTCTGTCTTCTCCACTAGACTGTGAGGTACTTAGGAACAGAAAGCGTATCTTTTTTACTCGGGGCTATGTCTCTAGTGGCTAGTGTATAGTTCGTGCTCAAAATAGTTTTGTGGAATGAGTGAATAATGAATGGATGGATGGAAGAAAGGATGCTCAGGTACTGCTGGTACCTTGGGCACTTTTGGTCTTTTCGGCTACGTTATCTGCCTGGAGCTGATGAAAAGGTGATGACCCTGCCCTTTGATGTGACGTCTACAGAGTCTAAGAAAATGGCATTGGGTGAATCAGGGAAAGAATGGAAACGAAGAGGCCCATCTGAGTGTGAGTAGCTGATGAACCAAATCACAGGAGACATTTTTAAAAAGAAATGAAGTGCATAGGTCATTTATTGGACATTTCATTTACCTGGGATGGATCAAAGGGGACTCTGAGGTCTGAAGTCAGGTGGCTGGGCTCGTGGAGATGCCAGTTCAGAGGCAGGGAGGCGGAAGGCAGGGCCCGAATTTGAAGACACAGATTTCTGCACGCGGCCAGGCTCTCCCAGTGGACATGGTCAGTGGGCACTTGGAGATGTAGAATGCAGCTGGTGGGAGAGGCCTGAAGTCCACGGAGGGTCCCCTCTTCCGAGAAGCCAGCCACGGCCGCTGGGTTGCAGAGTCTGGGGGGTCTGGGTTGGGTGAGGGGGTAGGGCAGCTCGCCCACACCTGCACCTGGGGAAGGGGGGGGAACAGGGAGGTGCCCGAGAGGCAGCACCGTGGAGAGAAGGAAAGGTTGTTTTGGCGTCTAATGAGCTGAGCAAACAGAGGAGCTCCCAGTGCAAAATGTGAGGCCGAGATGTAAATTCTGGGTGGGAGCTGATTGGATGGAAGCTAGGGCTCCAGAGGAGATGAAAGGTTTGAAGAGGGTGATGGAAAAGAGACCCTGGAAAATTCTCTGAGCCCTTCAGGAGTGGCTTTCAAGGTCTGTAGCTCTGGCCACGAGCCAGGGTAGGACCTTTGTGCTAATTCCTCAGAGTAGAAGTGCTGAGAGCAGAGTTTCAAGGAAGGAGAGGGGGAAATTCTCAGCACAGAATCAAGAATAATGGGAACAAATGAAACCAAATTATGCTCCGTATGGTATAAAGTCCCCCAATACCCTTTTTTCAATATTCTTTCTATTGAGATATAATTTATGTATAATGACATGTAGAGCTCTTAGGGATATAGTTGAATGAGTGTTGACAACACCTGTGTATATAACTACATACACCACCTGATTAAGATCCAAAACATTTACATCAGCCCAGAAATCTCCACCTGTGCATCCTACCCCGCTCCCTCCCCAGACAACTATGGTTCTGATTTCTATGGCCCTATATTCATTTTGTCTGATCTAGAACTTCAAATAAATGGAATCATACAGGGACTTCCCTGGTGGCGCAGTGGTTAAGAATCCGCCTGCCAATGCAGGGGACACGGGTTCGAGCCCTGGTCCGGGAAGATCCCACATGCCGCGGAGCAACAAAACCCGTGAGCCACAACTACTGAGCTTGCGCACCTAGAGCCTGTGCTCTGCAACAAGAGAAGCCACCGCAATGAGAAGCCTGTGCACCTCAACCAAGAGTAGCCCCCGCTCACCGCAACTAGAGAAAGCCCACGCACAGCAACGAAGACCCAACGCAGCCAAAAATAAATAATTAAATAAATAAATTTATTTTTTTAAAAAATGGAATCATACAGTTTTACCCTCTGTGTCGGGCTCATTTATACTGCATTCAGTTTTTGAGATTCACCCATGTTTTGTGCACAGTAGTTTGTTCCTTTTAATTGCTGAGTAGTATTCCATTGCATAAATATACTATTATTTGTTTATCCAGTCCCTTGTTTAGGGACATGTATGTTGTTTCCAGGTGTGGGTATCATAAATTAAGCTTTATGAACATTCTTATGAAAGTCGTTTAGCAAATATATTTTTTCATTTCTCTTGGAGTGAAATTGCTGGGTCACAGGAGAAGTATATGTTTATCTGACAAATAGTTTTAAAAAATGGCTATAACATCCCATACTCCCACCAGCAATACAGGACCACTTGCTTCACAACCTACTTATTTACATTCCGTTAATGACTAGTGATGTGAACACTTTTTCATATGTTTATTGGTCATTCATGTATCTTCTTTTTGACACATCTCTTTAAGTCTTCTGCCATTTTTAATGGATTGTTTGTCATTTTACTATTGATTTGCAGGAGTTTCTTATATATTCTCTAAATAAGAGAGAATATCATGTATTTCTTTGTATTTCTCGTGTATTTCTCATGTATTTCTTTGTATTTCTCCAAATCTATAGCTTGCCTCTTTATTTTCTTTTTTAAAATATATTTTTCAAATTTTATATTTCCTTTTTTCCAGCTCTTTTTGAAATATAACTCAACATGCAATGTTTACCTTAAACATTGTGTAAGTTTAATGTGTACAATGCCTTTTCATTTTCATGGTGTCTTTGAAGAGCAGAACTTCTAAATTTTAATGAACTCAGATTTTCAATTTTTTTTCTTTTATGCTCAGTGCATCTTGTGTCCTAAGAAATTTCTGCCTCTCCTAAGGTGGTAAAGGATAAATAATATTTTAAGACAATTAAAAATAAACCTATGCCTATTTCCTTTCCCTTTGTCCTAAAAAATGATGCTACTTTTAGTTTTAAATTACTGAGATTATACACACCATTTTGGTAAGAAGGTAAAAAATGAGAATGACAGAAAATTTCATGTATAAAATGTTTCACTCCACCAAGGTTACCAAACCTCAAAGGCCTGGAAGAAAAGGAATGGGTTCCTTTAAAGACTGGGGGGTGGGGGAGGGATAGATTAGTAGTTTGGGATTGACATATACACACTACTATATTTAAAATAGGTAACCAACAAGGACCTACTGAATAGCACAGGGAACTCGGCTCAATAATCAGCAATAACCTAAACGGGAAAAGAATTTGAAAAAGAATAGATACATGTATATGTATAAATGAATCACTTTGCTGTACACTGAAACTATCACAACATTGTTTTTTTTTTTTTAATATTTATTTATTTGGCTGCGCTGGGTCTTAGTTGCAGCACAGGGGATCTTCGTTGCCATGTGCGGGATCTTTAGTTGCAGTTTGCAAACACTTAGTTGCGGCATGTGTGATCTAGTTCCCTGACCAGGGATTAAATCCGGGCCCCCTGCACTGGGAGCGCGGAGGCTTAGCCACTGGACCACCAGGGAAGTCCCCGCAACATTGTTGATCAAGTATACTCCAATATAAAATAAAAATTAAAAAAAATAAATAAAGGCTAGGAAAAGAAGCTGAGTTCTCCAAGGACACGCCCCCTCCATTTCCACCAAATGGTACATGGCTCATTATCAATAATTTTGGTGCTCCACATAAATCAGTTTTAGTTTGACTTTTTATATCTAACAAACAAAAGAGGAACGCATTGGCAGACTTACTGGGGCAGTCAAGGAATCCACAGGAAAGCTCCAGAGCCAGTCTCCAGAAAGGACAGGGGTTCCGCAGCTGTGAGGATGCAGGAAGCAGGATCAAACAGGTGAACAGACCTCCGCAGGGGTGATCCATCCCCAGCTGTCTCTATCTTTGGGGTACTCCTCTCCAGCTCAGCTTGTAAGAGGAAAGTATCTGAATGGCCTAATTTGGTCACATGCCCTCGGGAGGTACAGGGACCTTGGCTGACAGCCCCTCCTTCAAAACTGGATTCAGTAGCGGAAGGGGAGGGCTTCCCTGGTGGCACAGTGGTTAAGAATCCGCCTGCCAATTCAGGGGACACGGGTTTGAGCCCTGGTCCGGGAAGATCCCACATGCTGCGGAGCAGCTAAGCCCGTGTGCCACAACTACTGAGCCTGCGCTCTAGAGCCCACGAGCCACAACTACTGAGCCTGTGAGCCACAACTACTGAAGCCCGTGTGCCTAGAGCCCGTGCTTCGCAAGAGAAGCCACCGCGATGAGAAGCCCGTGCACCGCAACGAAGAGTAGTCCCCACTCGTCACAACTAGAGAAAAGCGCGTGCGCAGCATTGAAGACCCAGTGCAGCCAAAAATAAATAAATAAATAAAATAAATAAATTTATTAAAAAAAAAAATAGCGGAAGGGAATAGTTCCCCCGAGGAAAATCGGGGCACTTCTCCTCGCAGAGGTGGGGCTGGATTCTGGGAGGGCAAAACCAATAAATGCCCAGCACACCTTAACAAAGGCGGAACACACAGCTTTCGACTTGTGTTTGTGTCTCCTGCTTAACAAGATGACATTGCCTTTATTCACTTATCTTTGAGTCATCCCTCAAATAACAGGCCTGGTTGGGTTGTGTTATATTACTGCCAAGGCCAACTGTGTGAAAGCAGAGTACCTGACTACAGCCCATCCCAGACCAGCTTTGCTGTTGTTATTGTGATTGTTTTAAATCTTGAAGTTGACCATGCATTTCTGATTACTTAAAATTGTTCTTCCTAAGTTGAGATGCAGAAACTCTGTAAAATCTAATATTAAGTGGGGAAAAGGGAAAACACTCAGTAAAACTTGATCAGGGCTGGAAGCGAATTAAGAGTAATGTAGACATGTTTTTGTGTATCAGATTCCCTTTTTCTCAAGTTTCTTAAAAAGTTATGTTTCTTGGGACTTCCCTGGTGGTCCAGTGGGTAAGACTCCAAGCTCCCAATGTAGGGGGTCCGGGTTCGATCCCGGGTTGGGGAACTAGATCCCACATATGTGCCACAACTAAGAGCCCGCATGCCGTAACTAAAAGATCCTGTGTGCTGCAACTAAGACCCGGCGCAGCCAAAATAAATAAATACATAAATAAAATATTTTTTTAAAAACTTAAAAAAAGAGTTATATTTCTTAATCTTATGATTACCAAAGGGGGAAATTAGGAGGGATAAATTAGGAGTTTGGGATGAACAGATACACACTACTATACATAAAATAGATAAAAGCAAGGACCTACTGTCTGGCACAGGGAACTCTACTCAGTATCTTGTAATAACCTATAAGGGAAAAGAATCTGAAAAAGAATATATATATATATATATCAATATATATGTATAACTGAGTCACTTTGCTGTACACCTGAAACTAACACAACATTGTAAATCAACTACACTTCAATTAAAAAAAGAAGAATTTGGAAATTGTGTTTTCCCACCTTGAGCAGTGCGATGTTGTGGGTTCTTGTGTAATAGACACTCGCTCAATCCCGCACCTTTGGAAACAACTCCCTTCTGGAGGCGGGTGGGGAGAAGCATCTGGAAGTCACACACCTGCAGCACAGACCACACTCTGCGCACCGAGGAGAGTCCACTGGCCCCTAGACGTCGATGGAGAGTGCACCGCCACCCACCAGGTGGGCGATTACAGGAACCACAGACATGCTGATGTAACTGATGTAACGCTGGAAACGAAACAAAAATAAAATGCGGGTCTTTCCTGGGTTTCCTCTCTTTGTGGGTGTCTATGTTGTGTTTGTTTATGTATCGCCGTGTGTGTGCGTGTGCGAGTGTGTGTGTGTGTGTGTGTTCCTCTGGCCTCAGTACACTGGGCCTCTCTTTAACGCTCATCATTACTGGATCTAACTTTGTTCTACTGGTTTCCATCCTGGGGGGCGGGTAGGGGAGTGGGTTGCACAGCTTATGAAGAGAGCAGGGCCTTAATGCCAGAAAGGACTGGAACACAAATGCCAGTTATGCTACTTAATAGCTAGGCAACTTTCAACAAAGTATTCAACATCTCTGAGCCCCATTTTCTGGGCTGGTCGGTGAGAATTCCATTTTTCCTTCTAGGTGCACAGTAGGCTTGCACTGTTGGTCCCCCTGGGATTAGGAGGGGTCACGCACTTGCTTTGGCCAGTGAGTTGAGAGTGGGAGCAGACATGTCATTCCTGGGGAGAAGCCTGTAAGACAGTCGCCGTCTTGCCTTTTCCCTGAAAGATGACAGAGTCGTCTGGTCCCTGAGTGAGAAGCACGGTCCCCACCAACCCAAGTCACACGTGGCATCACCATGTTGTTTGCAGTCATTAGGATTTGGGGGTTATTTATTGCTCGGCGTGAATTCGCCCATCCTGGCTGACGTTTCCCAGTATGAACAGTGAGATGGTAAGATTTACCGCCAGGGTTGGTGTGGGGATTATCGGTGCCCAGCGGCTCTTCCTACTCTTATCCCCATCCTCACGGCTCTTAGCAGACACTCCACCCACACCTCGCACGTGGCTCCCTCTCGTCCATGTCGCTCCAGCCAGATTCACTCCCCCTCTTTTACTGTGGAACACTGGCTCCATTGTGTTCAGACTCTCTAGATTGTTCCTCATCTTTTTCCTCCAACTGGAAACAGAATTTTAGAGCTGAAAGGGACCTCCCCCCTCTAAGAACCTGCAGAAACAAACCTTCAACCTCACTGCCCAGCCACCAAGCATCCACAGACACCGTGACATCCTAGACCCCATCAGTACCAGTTCTGCTTCTCCCTGAGAGCTGTCATAGACACTGTCCTCTTCAGCTGTCAGCGTCCATTTCCTAAGGACACCTGATCACCTCTGGCCCCAAGGAGCCTGTGGTCACTCGGCTGCTCCCACACGCAGCCCAGACACCTCCCTTCCTGCACCCTCCACGATTCATGCTAGCACTGCTTCCTACCCATGTACCTACATCTTCTTCTCCTTTCTTTTCCCTTCTAACCTTCTCCACTCCTACCTCAACAGTTTGTTGAAACAGTCCCCTGGGGAGCCTCAGCAGACCATTTCTCCTCTCTTGTTCCTGGCTAACGGCCAGTTATGCAGGAAAACAGTGAACGGTACAGACCTGCGACTACATGCTGTGTGTGTTGCCTGAAACTGAAATAAGTGACTTTTCCAGAGCAGCTGGCATTCGTGTGCACCCTTACTTCTCAGAATCCCCTCCTCCCATGGCCTCTGGTTCTCTTCCTGGCCACACTTCACCTCTCTCTTCAACGGTTCACTGTTCTCTGTCCACTCATTTAGCTGGCCATCCCCAGCGTTTTGTCCTTGGGACTCTTTTTTTTTAATAAATTTATTTATTTTTTATTTATTTATTTTTGGCTGTGTTGGGTCTTCGTTGCTGCATGCGGGCTTTCTCCAGTTGCGGCAAGCGGGGACTACTCTTCCTTGCGGTGCGCGGGCTTCTCATTGCGGTGGCTTCTCTTGCTGCGGAGCACGGGCTCTAGGAGCGTGGGCTTCAGTAGTTGTGGCTTGTGGGCTCAGTAGTTGTGGCTCGTGGGCTCTAGAGCGCAGGCTCAGTAGTTGTGGCGCACGGGCTTAGCTGCTCCGCGGCATGTGGGATCTTCCCGGAGTAGGGATTGAACCTGTGTCCCCTGCATTGGCACGTAGATTCTTAAACACTGCTCCACAAGGGTAGTCCCAGAATTCTTTTGTCTACACTCTTTCTCCCAAGGAATCTCATCTACCCTATGGCTCCTACTACCATTTAAATGCAGATGACGCCCAATGACCAGCGCCAGCTTCTCTTTAGACAGAGCTCTAGAAGTAGCTATGCGGAGTCCCATCAGACCTGGGGACACCTTAAACTGAACACGCCCTCAAGCAAATAACTTTTCTCCTCCGACCCCAAATCTGTGCTGTCCCTTCTATTTTGAGCTGGCTTAGTGCCATTACCGTGTACCTGTCTCCCGACTTAGAAACCTCAGTGTTTTTCTCACCTCCTTCCTCTCGACCCCTACAAACAGCTGCCAAATCTTGCTGCTTCTAATTTTAAAACACCATTGGATTCTGTCTCTCCCAAACTCTATGCTACTGGCTCAAAATAGGCTCAGCATATCTTCTTTGGACTGTTTTTGCAACCCGGTCTGTAATCTGTTGTCCGGATAACGTTTTCCCACATCCACGTTCTCCAGCTTGCCACTGTCGTTACAGAAAACAAAGCTAATCAGGTCTCAGTGTAAATGCTTCTGGAGGCTCTGTATGCCCAGAGGGAAAAATTCCAACTATGTCGTTTGGTTGCAAAGCTCTTAACCTCCTGGATCATCTTCTTCACCTTGATGTTTCCTGCATTCACATGCTAGGTTCCTGTCCCTCCCAGGCCCACTGCTTCCAGCACAGACGGTGCACTTTCAGAAGTCCATATATATTTTGTTTCGAACTGTCCCCTTTCCTCCTCTCTACCCCTATTCACTTGAAAACTTCCTACATCTGTTAAAACCAAGTTTAAGCCTCATGTACTTGGTGAAGCCTTCCCCAGTTCTTCCAATTCCTCTACAGCTGTTCTGCTCCTTTGGCTCCCAGGGCACTTTAGATTTGCTGCAGACTACAATGTGGTTCTTCATTCTTCTATTCACATGTTTGTCTCTCACCCTAGACAGACTGTAAGCGTCTGATGATCAGAGAACTAAATAAATGTTGTTTAATAAATGTTGATAAGTGAACGCAAAGTTGTTTTTGGTACCAGTCTCTTCTTTTCTTTTCTGTTCTTCTTACTACATCTGTAAAAGGCAATCAACCTGAAGTTAGATTTTTCATGCCTCTGGGCTCACCAGCTAGAACAGGGCTGTTCAATCACATAGCCACCAGCCACATGTGGCCACTGAACCCCTGAAGGGCAGCTAGTTCAAGTTGAAAGGAGCTATAAGTGTAGAATACACACTGGATTTTGAAGACAATATGAAAAAGAGAATGTAAAAATATCTCACTAATAATTTTTTAAATTACTCACATGTTGAAATGATAGTATTTTGGATACACTAGAATAAATAAAATGTACTATTAAAATTAATGGCACCTGTTCCTTTTTCTATCTTTAAAGTGGCTACTAGAATATTTGAAAGTACATATGTCGCATGCATCATATTTCTATTAGACATTTCTGTACCCCTTCAATCCATCAGGTAGATCATTTCTTGGTGGTAAGCCTTTTTTTTTTTTAAATTAATTAATTAATTTATTTTGGCTGTGTTGGGTCTTCGTTTCGTGCGAGGGCTTTCTCTAGTTATGGCAAGTGGGGGCCACTCTTCATCGAGGTGCGCGGGCCTCTCACTGTCACGGCCTCTCTTGTTGCGGAGCACAGGCTCCAGACGCGCAGGCTAAGTAGTTGTGGCTCACGGGCCCAGTTGCTCCGCGGCATGTGGGATCCTCCCAGACCAGGGCTCGAACCCGTGTCCCCTGCATTGGCAGGCAGATTCTCAACCACTGCGCCACCAGGGAAGCCCCTTTTTTTTTTTCTTCTTTCTTTTCTGAATCCTTGCAGTGGGGGAATTTTCTGCGGGAAAAGACACTAAAAAATAATGTTTGTTAACTGGTTACTGCTGGACTGACTTTCCCAAAACACCTTCCCCCCTTTTTCTCCACGCTACTCTCCTAGTTAAAGAATCTACAGGTTTTCTATTGTGAACTGCATCGAGGCCAGATTGCTTTGTCTGGTGTGGTAAGCCTCCTTCAGTCCTGCTGCACCTGACTTATCCAGCCTTGTCTCTCACTTATCCTAAGTAGCACCCTGTCCTTGCATCTGTTTTCCAAGCTACTTGAAGTCTCTGTGTTTCTGCACCTGCTGTTCTTGCCCAGAATCTCCCTCCCTGGCCCCCTTCTAAATCAAGCCAGCCTTCAAGACGTGGCTCCTAACTTCTACCTCCCACAGGAGTGTTTTTCTGTTTATTGGCACTCACCCTGATGTCCTCCTAGTTACCATTTGTTAGAGCCATGCAGTTTAAGCTGTAATTTGTTCATTTACTCGGCATCTGCACTGCCATCACCATTCAATGTAATTCCACAAACATTTTTCTGTGCCAGAAATGGGGCTAGGTGAGCACTGGGGCAGGGGGCGGTGTCACCTTTCTGCAGGGCCTGGGCTAGGAATTGGCCCTATAGTGCACAGATTCCTGCCCAGGGCCTTTCTTAGCGTCTGCCCCACCACAGGCAAGACCCATGTTTATTCTGATTCCATAAGCCCCATGCTAGAAATTGCTAATAAGCCACAACACGCCAAAACATTCAAACTCCCTCACCCAGGGTTCTAATCCTATGGGCCTGAACTGGGCAGCTCTGGACTCCAGTCAAGAGTGTCTTCTTTCCCTAGTGTTCTTCTTCTTGCACTAAAGGTCACTGTTGATCCAGCTTCTCCTTAAAGCGGCACGGCCCAGGGCCCTTGGTTCCACGGCCACGCTCCCTCCCCTCCCTGTGGGAGGAAGGTCTTACTGCTCTGGGTCTGAACCTCAGCTCCTGCACGGAGCAGCTCGTAACCTGGCCAAGTCCCCTCACTCCTCCGGGCCTCATGGTCCTCGTCTGCACCACGAGGAAAACACTATCAACAGGGCTGTTAAGAGGATTAGACGACTTAACAGTTCGCGGCACGGAGTGATCAACGCTGTCCCTCAATACACGTCACATCCCCTACAATGTAAGAGGCGGTTTTGTCTATTTGATTCCATGCGGGTCTCTAGCTTCTAGGCCGGTGCCTGTTTCCAAAGTGCCCGTGAAGAAACGTTGAATGAATGAAAGAATCCACCCGATCACTTATTATTTCTGCATTTCCAATGTCGTGCCGCAAGAGCAGAGGCAAGGAAGCACATGGAAAGGTCTTCCTTTAGCGGGTCGGACCCGAGGCCCCCAGCGATAACCGTATGTGCAAAGCGGAGAAGCCCATCGTGGGTAGCGCGCCGCGTCTTCCCGGAACAACTTGGGCGCAGGCCCGGAGCGGAAGCACCCGGCTGGCCGGTTTCCCGCGAGGCCCGGCGCATGCGCAGAGCGCCGGCACCCATTCCTTCCTTCCGGCGGCGCCGCCCGGAAGCCTCGGCCCCGACTCCTCCCCCTCGCCGGCTCGGCGGTGCGTGCGGAGCCGGCCGGGCGAGGAGGCGGGATAACGTCGGCGCTGTCGCCGCTGCCGCCGCCCCTCCTCCTGTTCCAGCCGCCGCCGCCGCTTCACAGCCGAGTTGTCGCGGCCCCGGCGGCGCCCGGCGCGTCCAGCTGCGCGGCCCCCACCCGCGTCCGCCCCGCCGCCGCGATGGCGACTCGCTCGTGCCGTGAGAAGGCGCAGAAGCTGAACGAGCAGCACCAGCTCATCCTGTCCAAGCTGCTGAGGGAGGAGGACAACAAGTACTGCGCCGACTGCGAGGCTAAAGGTAGCGCGGCGTGACCTTCGGGGCGGGGTCGGGGCCCCTCAGCGACCCCCCGGCGTCCCGGGCACGGCCGGAGCGGGCGGCCGGGCAGGTGCCTCCGCGGGTGGGGCCGCCGGGCGGGCCGCATCCTGCGCTCGGGCTGCGGCGCTGGGCGCCCGGGGCAGGGCTGACGGTGCGGTGGTCGGAGCGCACCGAGTACGGCAGCCGGGGCGGGCGAGGAGGGTCGGCATTCATCCGTGGTGTGTTCTAGTCTGGCTTTTAGGCGGAACCAGGAGGAATTTCGTTGTGTGAGTCTCTTGGACGCTGGGCTTCTGTTCCTGAAGCCTTTAATTCGATTCTCTCCGACCAGCTAGCTGGGGGGAGTATATATGTGGACACTGGTTTGTGTGCCCCTTACACGTTGAAGGTGCAGTTTCAAGATCCAGAGACGAGAAGAACCTAATTTTAGTTGGTTCAGTTGGAGGGCTTCTGCCTCAGCCTTTGAAATGGAGGCGCTATTTTTAGTCTGTATGTTTTGGCTTTGGAGATGTGATGTATATTTAATGTCTTATAAGTAATCTCACGGGAAAAATGTTTCAGAGTTTTTAAAAACCAAACCTGTCCTACGGCTTGGCAGTAAAATCTTGCTTATTTGTAGGTTTGGTTGGTTTGGTGAGAGATCGGGGCTTCTCCAGAGCAGCAGTCACCCTTTGGGAACGTCATTTAAGATTTCTGCACTGTTTGACCTAGACCTTTCCTGAAGCTTTCCTGTTCTTCCTCAATAGTGTACAAATGAGTCACGTCTTAGTGGGCAGGTAATGTGTGATGAGACAGCCACACAGCATCGGCAGGTTCCTCTATTACAGCTCCTGGGCTGCTGGGAGGTCCTGTGGCCAGACTGTAAACTGGACCATTTGATGAGCACTTCTCAATATCATAGTAGGTCGATTGGGCCAACCTTATATTTACCTTTCAGGTGATGAGTTGGAAATGCCTGACTATTGCACTAGTATTTGTTTACCTTATATTGATTATGTGTGTGGTTTTCGGGGAATACTGTTCGGTACTGAGGCTCAGTTGCTCACTTACCACTGCACTAGTAAAACCCTGGAAAATGGGCCTTTAAAAGGCCCGAAAAAGGAAGGAGCTGAGGTTTTATAGTATGCATTTTGAGTGATAAGTAGCATAGTTAGAGATGCTAGTAAGCATTACATCTCTTCATTACAAATTGAATAAGTTTCAGCAGTTACCTTCCTTTATGTATAGAAATCATTCAAAAATAATTTTTGTTCGAATTTCTTTCCGCCAAAAGGTATTTTGTAAAATCAGATTTTCACTAATGCTTCCTAAAATAATTTATAGGTGTAAAAAAAGCCATTATTTACCACATGTTGACATTTCCATTCACTCTTTTTGGGGTGGGAGAAGGAGAATCAGGTACTTCTCAAATTAGGACCAAAATGTTACTTCTTCTGACCGGAGGCATAGGGAGCGTTAGTTTTGCTCACCAGTTGGATTGCCACTGAGGTCAGTAGATATGTATTGAATAGATGTCTTTTTTATTTTGGTTTTGTTTGGTCTTCTGTTTGTGGGTTTGTTTGTGTTTGAGGAGTGGAGAAGGTGGGAGAGAAGAGAGTAAGTACCAAGCGCTCAAGGATGTTCTGTGAAAGGCGTGACCACCACAGCCATGATTTAGAAAGGTCACCACTTTTTCCTGTTGCTGATAAATCTAGCATAGTGTTAAAATGATCTAAATTATTTCACTGTTTTATCTTGATCCTTCAGGGGAAAACAAATTACAGTTCAAACCGCTTGTTGGTTGAATGAGACTTGATTTCACAGTTGTCATAATTGAAAAAAATTGACATGATTGGGCAGTTGCTATGAGTAAATGTATTTTGTAAAGTTTTTGGGTCTTTGGTATGACCCAGCTCCATTAGGGAGCTCTCTTAGTGGAATTCTTGGCTTATTACATGATTTTGGATCCATTATTATGTATGCCAGGTGACACAGTAAATGTAGGTAGTGGAATTCTGATTATATGTACTTTTAAAAGGCATGCTAAAGGTCTTATTTTACAGCTCAGTTACTATAAAGTGGTTCCATATTGTCTATATGAATTGATGTTTTCCTCACTGCCTAATAAACTACATCAAGCTTTTCATATATTTTGAAGCCACTTCCTAGTTAATTCAATTTTCTTTCTTAAAAAGAATGCTTCCTCCACTGCTCTTTGTACCAGAGCTAATGTTTAGGGCTAGAGATCGCCCTATTCTGTTGCCTTTTACTAACGGGCAGAAGTCTGTCATTTGGGTTGTGAAATTTTCTTACTGAGTCACCAGTGTGTGCTGCCCCAGTTGATAGAATTTGGGAGGTAAGGAAGGAGAAAAGGATGGCATAGGTGCCAGTTTCCTGCTCTTGGTCCTACTCTTAGCAAATGTGTTGAGAGACTGGAGAATGCGGACAGCTAGATGGTACCGCCCTTCCTCTCCCCGGCCTCGTGTGGGGCTCCGTGGGAGTCTGAAAGCGGTTCTGTTGCTTACTGGTCGGTGGCACTTTATGGAGGAGCAGTGAGGATTTGGAGCCAGCCCCTTGCCGACGTAAAAGTTTACTTTCAATGTTTAAAGTTTCGTCTGTGGTTAATGCTAGCTGTGATTCTGAGCACGTATGGGTTGGCATGAAAATGTGTCTGAGTTTTGGGGGGTCAGAAGCAGAAGGTGTTTGAACCCTAGAGACTGCCTGGTATGGAGAGGTTAGGCTCTCGGCCCAGATCACCCACTCATTTCTTCACTTGAGGACACGCTGCTGCGTGCTGTGTTGGATTAGAGGACTGAACATGTTTCTAAGACCTGAAGGAGCTTGTTTAGTGGGGGCTGTATTTTTGCGCGTGAATAATTCTAAACCAGTGTACTCAGTGTTAGAATAGTGGTTGTGAGGAGTGCCGCCCTCGACACTTATTTGGGGTTGCTCTTCTCCTTGCACCCTGACTTCTGTGCCTTGGTTGTCTTCACAGCTCCTAGAATGCTGTCTCAGGGCCTTTGCACATGATGTTTCTTCTGCCTAGGAAGCTCTCTAACAAGTGTTTACCTGGTCAGTTTACCTATCTTCCCGTTTCTGCTTAAGTGTCTCTTTAAGGGAAAGGATTCTCCCTGATTTTCCCAGGTTAGGTGAGGCTTCCGCTTATACATGTCAGACGCACCCTGAGTCCTTTATTACACTTAACCACAATTGTAATTAAACATTATTTGGATAGTTATTGGGAAATCAGGGGTTGGATTATAGCTTAAGAGGGAAGAGAGCTCGTCTGTCTTGTTTTGCCTTGTAGGCCCGGCCCTTGGCACAGTGGGTGACATAGAGTAGTTCACGCGACTCAGCAAATATCTTTTGAAAGAGTGGATGTGAATGAGCACACAGCTGAGGGCAGCAGCAGGTGTGCGGACGTGAGTGCGCATTTGGGCATGGCGAGCGACCTGTTGGGAAAGACTCCCAGAAGCAGTCTCCTTTGAGCCCGGCTCTGAACGTGGGGTGGGACTTCATCTGCCAGGTGGAGAAGGAATTAAAGGGCACAGTCAAGTATATAAAAGAACATGAGAGGTTTCCGTACGACCCTTTTTTAGGTAAAGTGTTATTAAGCATGCTCAGACTTGGTGGTGGCAGGTCAGAGGAAGAGCTGGAGTGGTGAGAGTTGGCTGGCAAGTCACCTGGTTGTAACAGTGGTCCCGGCAAGAGTGTAAGAGGACCTGAACTCTCTTAATGTGAATGTACCGTAGGTCAGCCCACAGGGCAGGAAACAGAGCCACCGTAGCTGTCATAATTTCTATTAAGGAATAGGCTGCTCACAGCATCGTTGAAAGGGCTGGAGGAACAAAAGTCAGGGAGCCACTACTGGACTTCTGGTTTCAAGGGCACACGCTGTTGCCCCTGCCACCACTGCCCTGGCTGCTTCTCCCCCCCGAACTGATCGGAGAACCAGGACTGAGGCTGCTGCGGCCAGTGTCTGTTAGACGTCTTTGTCAGTTGCCCTGACTGCAGAAAGATGGCCTCTGCTGCGCCTGTGCCTTCCACGTGCAGACCACTGGCCGACCTCATTGATGTCCAGTCCCTTGCCTTCAAGCGAGCCTTTTAGCTTTCTAGCCTCTTCACAAATTAGAAACGTGAAAGTGGAGATTGTGAGACCCAGTCCTAGAGTCCACTGTGGGTAGTTGAGGACGGGGAACATTTTTCATTAAGTGTTTGATACTTATGAGTTCTTACATAAACCTATTTTAAAGTAATTCTTATTAAAAAGTGAAGTTCACTTTGAGGTGTTTATGGTGATGTTGATGCTTGTAGGATAAATTCATGTAAAGAGAAGTCTGTGATTATAATTCGTCTAAAGAGACCTGCCAATCTAAAAGTTCCCCCAGAATGCTAAACTTCAGTCTTATGGGTCCGTTCGTATAATTCTGTGGCTCCCGAGGTTTCCCCTGATGATTATGTGCGGGTTCTGGTGTTGGAGCTGCGATGGAAACCACGGGTCTCTCTGACTCATCAGTTTATAACTTTGGCTGCATGTGGTCCCCTGCTTTTTTCTTCCCAATACTACTTCTTTGTCTTTTTCTTTTTTTAAGATTAAAATGTTCTTTCACCACTTGATTTCATTAATTAAGTAAATTTACATCTCCTTAATTCTTGCTGTATGAGATACGTACATTGCCCTTACCGACCTGTACAGACTTGAACTCATGCTTTCTATAAGGCAAAGTCAGATATTTGATATTGTAATTATGTATTGACTACATTATAAACTCAAGCCTTTTCCTCCTGCTGCTGCTGCTGCTGCTACTGTTTTCCCTGGATAGAGTCAACTCAGTTTTCTCTCCATTTCTCAATAGAAGAAGATCAAAGAAACTTGGAGGCCATTTTGTTTAAGTTGTAGTTATTATTGAAAGTGTTGCCTGCCTTAACATTCTGACCACTTTAAAGAGTTGATTTAACAGACTTAAATTTTGTTGGTAAGTCGGTATTTTCTGGTCACTGCAAAGATTAAGCATTATGTCAGGTACTGTCAAGTGTGCTAAAAAGTTTTGCATGTGGCACACAAAGTAGTTAGGGATCTCAATAGATACGAAACAATGATCAGTTAAATTCTAATCTATTTGTAGATTATAGGTTCATTAAAAATTTAACATGGGGAGAACTCACTGTGACTTAGAGAAGGTAAAACTGTAAGGTTGGAAGTTCAAATGAAAAAAGCAAATAATATTACATATATACAAATACATTATATAGTGCTTCCTTCTTGCCAGGCACTGGTGTGATCATATATTTTACACGTATTAATTAACATATATAATTAATCCTCAAAACAATCTTTTGAGGTAGGTAATATTATTCTGTCTTACAAATGAGGAAACTGAGGCACACAGAACTTAAGTAACTTTCCCAAGGTCATACCGCTCGGAAGTGGTAGAGTCAGGAAGTTTTTTTTTTTTTTTGGCTGCACCGTGTGGCATGTGGGGTCTTAGTTCCCCAGTCAAGGATCGAACCCGTGCCCCCTGCAATGGAAGCGTGGAGTCCTAAGCATTGGACTGCCAGGGAAGTCCCAGGAATTTTCTCATTAAAATTTTTTAAGTGGCTACCGTATATTTTAAGCACTTTTCTAGGAGCTGGGAATGAATCAAGCAACAGGTAGATGAGGTCCATTTTAAAGGATCTCTTGGTCTGTTGGAAGCAAGACTGATTGCAAGGTTGGCCCCTGGCTGGCATCGGGCCGGGGGTGGGGGGGTGGGGGGGGGTTTGGATTTGGGAAGGGTCTCACCACCGTAACTGATAAGCCAGTCACTGTGTCTAAACTCTTCATACAAATAGTGTGGTTTATGCTGAACACCTGCCTTGCTTTTGGGAGTCTGGAAATCGCATGTGTGGTAGGCAAGCCCCTGGGCAAAGCTCCTAGGCACGGAGTCTCTAGTGAGCTTCCCTGGTTGGTGACACTTCACACCTGTTGTGAGAACTCATTGCTGAGAAGCATATTCAGTGCAGCTCCACTGGAAGGGGGCACTTGCAAGTCTGTGCCCGATTTCTCCCCGACTTCGCTCCTTGTACCTTTTCCTTCTGCCAGCACGCTTGGTGGCCTTCTGCTGTAATAAATCACAGCCATGAGTACAACTGTACGTAGAGTCTCGTGAGTCCTCTTAGTGGATTACCAAACCCTCAGGTGGTCTTGGGAGCCTCCCAACATAGTTGATAGTGTGTGTTTTCCTCCAGTACGTTGTTAAGAGACCATGCCGGCGTCTCGGCTTATCTCAGTTTGCTCTAGAGCCCAGCCTGGGGGTGCAGCCCAGAGGAGCAGGTGTGAGCGTTAGGGGAAATTCCGACTTTACTGGGATGAGTTAGAGGTGGGAATCTGGACCGTAGCGTCAAGATTTTGAGCCCAGGAGATCTAGCTGCAGAGTGTATGTCGTTAACTGCACATTCCCTGCTTGAAAGAAAACGTATGCTTTTGTAGTTGAAATTCTTGATAGAAGAGGTTATTTTGGGGAAGAGATTACCACCTTCAAGCTGACTTAAGGTATTTCTCAGAGAGATTATTGCCAAATGTATGCAGATGTGGACGGTGTTTAGTAAAGCCAGGCGTGAGTCTAACAAGCTTTGCCTCTAACTTGCTCGGTGACCCTGTCCTTGTTGAGCCTTACTGCAAAGATTTATTTCGTCTCCCTCGTGGTCTGTGTTATTTCCTGAATTCCCTACCTCTGGTCACTTCTATGTCAGTATTTACTATTATTGTTAATTTTAAAAAAGTCTGTTATTGAGGGTGTATAATTATTATTGAGGGTATGAAATAGTTTGGGGTCTTATTGAACTTTGGATCATGATCAAACCTTTATACTGTTTAAAAACTTTTCACTGATGACTTAGGTCTTGCTGAGCAAACGTACTTGGTATTAGTTTTAATTATCTCAAGGCATAGCATGTAACCAACAGGAACATTCCTCACTGGTTGAGAGGTCCTGTTGTGTGAAACGTTTTCATTTTAATGCTTTCTTGGAGTAGAGTAAAATCAAAGAAATACCCCCTCTTCCAGTCAATTACTAAAGCCAAGACATGCATTCATTCATCATTTTAAAGAAAAGACCTATAGGTATATTACATTTTCAATTACTTGTGTACATTTATCAACGTCAGTATTTTTTGCCTAAGGTGTTAGGTGGAGTTTTGTTAACTCTGAATGGCATTTAGCTATAGTATCATATAGAAATGATTTTTTTGAAAATATTTTACTTAAAACAGAGCTTTAGATGAGGTGCTGTTGGAAATATGTGCTAATTTCTTGTTCACATGTATTTTGAGTGGTAAATGTGAGGACTTTGAGGGTCCAGAGGGGAGAGAATTATAAGCTTTCTAGTAATCTTCTATTCTCTTCGACATCCTCCTCTCCCCAACAACTTTTGGTCTTTGTTTTATAAGAGATCCAAGTGATTGCTTGCTTCTAAGAGTGATTGATGACAGACCTTCAGATGTCTGCCGTTGATCTTTTGTAAAGAGTGCATTTCAAGGACCAATGATCATCTTGAACTCAAACTTAAAAAGAAAATAAAAGGAATTTTTAAAATTGTGTAGCAAATCGTATTTAGGATAGCTTTATCTTCCAATATAAGAAAATCTATAAAAAATTATGGTTTAGTCTGGAGTTTTTCTTAAAAAATTGAGGTATAGTTGGTTTACAGTATTGTGTTAGTTTCAGGTGTACAGCAGAGTGATTCAGATATACATATGTATATTTTTTCAGATTATTTTCCATTATAGGTTATTACAAGGTGTTGAATTTAATTCTTGTGCTATACAGTAAATCCTTGTTGCTTATCCATTTTATGTAAAGTGGTTTGTATCTGTTAATCCCATCATTCTAACTTGTCCCTCCCCCACCCTGTGGTGACCATATGCTTGTTTTCTGTGTTTGTGAGTCTGTTTCTGTTTTGTATGTAGATTCATTTGTGCTATTGTTTATTTTTTAGTTATTATTTTATTTTTTGGCCGCACCGCACGGCTTGTTGGATCTTAGTTCCCCAACCAGGGATTGAACCTGTGTCCTTGGCATTGAAAGCGCGAGTCCTAACCACTGGACCACCAGGAAATTCCCAATTTGTGTTATTTTTCAGATTCCCCATATAAGTGATGTTATATATTTGTCCTTGTCTGACTCACTTCACTAAGTGTAATCTCTAGGTCCATCCATGTTGCTGCAAGTGGCAATATTTCATTCTTTTTTTGGCTGAGTAATATGGTCTAGATTTTTTTTAGTTCATGCATTTCTACTCTTGAAAGTTGCTTTTAGTGTAGGGTGGTGATGGTGCATGGTGCCAAAAAACTAGCAGAAGTATGTTTATTGAAGTGAAATGATCATTCCTGATATATTAATTTCCTGTTGCTCATATTACAAATAATCACAAACTTAGTGACTTAAAGCAACACAGATTTATCATCTTATAGTTCTGGAGGTTAGAGTCCAGAATGAGTCTTACTGAGCTAAGATCAAAGGTGTTTCTTCTGGAGGCTGTAGGGGAGAATCTGTTTTCCTATCTTTTCCAGCTTCTAGAGGCCACCTGAGATGTTTGCCTCCTGACGCCTTTCCTCCATCTTCAGATCCTTTCTCTCTGCCTCTCTGCTTCCGTCATTGCTGTGATTACGTTGACTTTACCTAGATAATTCAGGAGAACACCATCGCAGGACTTTACCTAGATAATTCAGGAGAACAGCAGTGTCCTTAATTATTCCTGCAAAGTTTCTTTTGCCGTGGAAGGTAACATATTTATAGATCCAGGTATTGGACGTCTTTGGGGCCATTCATTATTCTGCTTACCACAAGTGAATTTGTGATAAAGTTGTATATTGAACCTAGATTTTTATAATAGGTACTGCTCTGGATGTACTTAAGAGGGCATAGGGTGGTGAAGTGAGTACAGTTTATTTATTTATTTATTTATTTTATTTTATTTTGTGAGTACAGTTTAAATTAGCCATTCTCACAGAAATTATTCTTAAAATTTCATATTCACGTAAGAGTCATTTAACAAACTCTTTGCAACATGACCATTTATGTAGAAAATCGTTAGAAATTTATAAAAAAAGGTATTAGAACCAGTAATTGAGTTATCAAGTTTGCAGGAATCAAGGTGAGTATAGAAAAATTAACTAATTCTATATACCAGCAACAAACAGTTGGTAAGTTGAAATAAAACTTACCATTTGCAATTGTAAAAAAATACGAAAACTTAGTGATAATATTAACAAAATATATGCAAGACTTGTATGCTGAAAACTACCAAAGATTGCTGAGAGAAATTAAAGAATACCTAAAGACATGGAGAGATGTACCATGTTTATGGATTAGAAGACACAATCTTTTTAAGATGTTAGTTCTCTCCACATTAATCTGTAGATGCAGTATGATCCCAGTCAAAATCTCAGAAGGCTTTTTTGGTAGAAATTGACAAGTTGATTCCAAAATTTATAATGAAATGCAAAGGAGACCCCCAAGTCTGAACAATTTTGAAAAAGCAAAAGAACATTGGGTTTCTTACACAACCTGTCTTCAACAACTAATATAAAACTACTGGGCTTCCATGGTGGCGCTGTGGTTGAGAATCTGCCTGCCAATGCAGGGGACATGGGTTTGAGCCCTGGTCTGGGAAGATCCCACATGCAGTGGAGCAACTAAGCCCATGCGCCACAACTACTGAGCCTGCGCTCTAGAGCCCGTGAGCCACAACTGCTGAACCCACACGCCACAACTACTGAAGCCCGCACGCCTAGAGCGCGTGCTCCACAACAAGAGAAGCCACCGCAGTGAGAAGCCCGCACACCTCAATGAAGAGTTGCCCCCGCTCGCCGGAACTAGAGAAAGCCCGCACGCAGCAACGAAGACCCAACACAGCCAAAAATAAATAAATGAATTAAAAAATATATATATACAAAGCTACTGTAATCAAGACAGTGGTATTGGTCTAAGGAGAGGCATAGATCGATGGAACACAATAGTCAAGAAATAGATTCACATGTAAGGTCAGCTGATTTTTAACAGAATTACCACGGTAAATTCAGTAGGGAAAGGATAATCTTTTAATTAATTAATTTATTTATTTTTGGCTGTGTTGGGTCTTCGTTTCTGTGCGAGGGCTTTCTCCAGTTGCGGCGAGCGGGGGCCACTCTTCATCGCGGTGCGCGGGCCTGTCACTGTCGCGGCCTCTCTTGTGGCGGGGCACAGGCTCCAGACGCGCAGGCTCAGTAGTTGTGGCTCACGGGCCTAGTCGCTCCGCGGCATGTGGGATCTTCCCAGACCAGGGCTCGAACCCGTGTCCCCTGCATCGGCAGGCAGACTCTCGACCACTGCGCCACCAGGGAAGCCCTGTATTTATTTTAACATGTTTATAGATGTAATTGATTACTTCCGAAGGGTTAACTTTTTGATGTGGTTATTATAGGAAGTAAAAAAAAAGATAAATTCTATTGAAATATTTGATACAGATACTTTCTCTTCTGTGTAACGTGGTTTCCTCTTCTGTTTTCATTAAATTATTATTTTTATATGTAAAGGTCACTAGTCTATTGCTGCTCTTACTTCCCTTGTATTGTCACATTCAAATAAATATTTTTTCCCTGTGGAAATTGTGCTCAACTATTGTACAGAAGCAGTTTTCCCTCTCATTATTGACTGAAAATTAGTTATTTGGAATTTTTTAGTGGAGACAGCGGTTTCACTTCCGTAGATAAGACAAGGCTATCAGGTGGTTGCCTTCTGTATTGGGCTTTTATCTCTTGTCCCACATTTAGGCAGTTACACTTCTGATTGTTTTTAACTTATTTGTTAAAGTATGCCTGTAAACAACAGGAAACAGTGAGTGGTTTTTACCTAAAATAAATGTTTTTCTAGTTTTCAAAAAATAGTGGAGGGGACTTCCGGATTCGGGTGTGGCTTCGAGGCTGGAAGGAGCTTCAGGTGTCACTCCGTCCTGACAACAAGGAAAAGCTGCGCACACTGAACAATCAACAGCTCTTCTCAGGTCCATCAGAAACATGAGGTCACAGGGCAAACTGCTGTCCCCCAGATTGCAGAGACAGGTGAATACAGAGAACCACAACTTCCGTCACAACTCTGGGAACCAGTACTGAGCTGGGAAAACGCAAACTGCAATAGACGAATTGCTGGAGGCTCCCTCTGGGGACTCGGGAGGGCCACACATGTTTGTGGGCTCAACCTCAAGGGGCTCAGCGCAGTGCATGCGGGAGAAAAGCTCCTAGCGCTTCTGGCAGGAGGAGGGCAGAAGGAACCGTTCTGAAATGCACCAGAGCATTCTGTTCTTTTTAGCAAGGTAGGCCCTCGGGAGAAACTGTTTAAATAGAGCTTAACTGACCCGGGGGAAGGAAGGCAAGTACCTAACTCCAGGCAGCTCTAGCCTTTCGAGTGGTAGAAGGGAAATCCCAGCTCCTGCCTAATCTAGCCGGGCTGTCCACCCGAAGGAAGGGGGGCGGACGGGGGGGGGGGAAGAAACGGAGAAGGTTTGTGAAGTTCCCAGTACACAGGCAGAGACTCACTGGCAAACTGAAACCTAGTCACAGGGCTGTAGCACGCTCCCCTCCCCAGCACCTCACCACCACGTTGCTGAGGCCTATTTACAGCAGTTTCTTTTACCCAGGACAGCACGTCCGGCCGTCAGGAAAAAGCTACAAGGCATACTAGAAGGCAAAAAAATCCTGAGGTTCTTAAATTTCATAGTGAAACTGTTATCGGGTATTCGAAGTATGGTGATAGTCTGCAGCCCACACCTTGTGAGATATAAATGTAATTGGAAAAACCTGGAAAAATATTTTCACATGTTTAAGCAAATGTATAAAACACATATGTATATATTACTTAGTATGTAACGGCTAAAGTTACTATATGTTCAGATTGAAGAAGCTTATTTATTCATATCAGATCTATACTAAATTTTTTTAGTCTAAAAGTTTTTATAGAGGGAGAGTATCAGTCCCAAACAATACTTACTGATAGGCCAAAGCTGAGTAACAGATCTTTAGACCGGTACCACTCAGCTGAGCTTTAATCTTTATGGTACACCTTGAATATTTATATTCAGGTTATTTTTAGAATTCACACGAAGTAAGGAGCATTATACTGCTCAGAAGACATTTCATATATGTATGTGTCCCCCGAAAATATTTAAAGTGGAGGTTGTAATTATTATTTATGTTAAGCCTGGGTTTAACATCTCTTTACCAAGTCAGTGGTAAGGAAAAAGTTGGGAGTGGGGCTCTTCTAAGTTAAAAGGCACTATACTTTTTGAAAAAGTCCTTTCCAAAAAAAAATTTTTTGGAGGCACAGTTTTGGGAAGTAGAATATGTACTGAGTATTAGAGGACATTGAGAACTTACTGTTAATTTGGTAGGTGTGGTAATTGTGGTTATGGGGAGAAAACATTTTTTAAAGCTTCATACTGAAGTATTTAGGGGGGTGATGTCTTTTGCCTGAAATTACTTTAAGAAGCTTCAACACACACAAAAGATGAAGATGGCAAAATATTAACAGTTGTTGAATCTGGGCAGTGGGTATTTGGGTGTTCACTATACTATTCTTTATGTATTTCTGTATTTGAAAAATTTTGATAATAAAAGGAAAAAAATCTAGTTTTTGTGCTTAAGGAATAAACTCAAGCCATCAGCAAATAAGGAGGACCCTTCTGGATTTAAAAAATGTTCAGTTCACCTTGATGTGCATTTTTTTCTCTCTTCAGTTAGAAGACTACATTAGTCATCTAGTCTTGACTGACAGTATGTATCTGGACATTTATGTAATCTCATACCGAATGACTGTTTTTCAACATCCTATCAACTATTCTGAACATGCTGGGAGTCTGTGTAAACATACCAAGAGAACAAAAGAAGTTAAAAAAAAACCCTTCAAATAAACTATTATTACAAAGACAGAGTGATTAGGAGTAAATAAATTAGCTGTTGGCTCTTTATGGTAGACCCTACTCATTTAGGGATGCTGGATCAGAAAAAGGATTATCATGGAGCTGTTTAAGTACTGACTAGCTGTTGTTAATAAAGTGTTTGAAAATGTAGTGATGAGTGTGGTACTAATTTCTGTTCTTCCTTATCCTGTTTTTTAAGAACACAATGAAAAGAACGGCAGCAAACCATGAAAATACACCAGAACCTCTAATGCTGATCCCTAACTTATATTTTATCCAGGGGTTACTTAAAGAAGTATTCGGAAGCAGCTGCGTAGCACAGGGAGATCAGCTCGGTGCTCTGCGATGACCTAGAGGGTTGGGATAAGGAGGGTGGGAGGGAGGGAGACCCAAGAGGGAGGGGATGTGGGGATACATGTATGCATATGGCTGGTTCTCTTTGTTGCACAACAGAAACTAACACAGTATTGTGATGCAATTATACTCCAATAGAGATGTATTAAAAAAAGAAGTATTCATTTCACATGTATTTTCTGAGCACCTCTTGTGCATAAGGCACAGCTGCTCGTTGCCATACAAATTGACGTTGTATAAGGCGCTAATGAATCCTGACCCCAGAGCTGTCTGTATTTAAGACTTTCCATTGTAGGGGATAGAAAAGGAACTAGAGTTAACCTAAGTAAAACAGCATTGAGCGTTGCTGTTGTTTGTTTGATCAGAAGAAGCGGGAGGCTTGCCCCCCCCACAGGACTCAGTTCTTGAATCTCTTGGCTTCCGTGTGTATTCGCTCCCTTGCTTTTAATTATCTGACTGTGAGTGGATGACTTCCTGATACATATCTTCAGACTAAAGACTCGATCTCATCCCAGAACTCCATACTCATATATCCAACTGCGTGCGTTGTTCATCCAGCGGCTCGAAATTAACATGGCTTAACTTTAATTCTTCATCTTCCTCCTCCAGGCCTGCTCCTTGGACAGTCTTCCCCATTTTACTGTGCCCTTTTGCTCAGCCCCCAAACTTTGGAATTTTCCCCATGTGAACTGCAGTAGTCTCCCAATCGGTCTCCCAGCTTTATTCTTGCCTCTATGGCCGGTTCTAACCCAGCTGCCAGAATGATCTTTAAAAAGTCAGGTTAGGTAGTTAGATCATGTCATTGCTGTACCCGAAACCCTCCATTATTTTTGTCTGTCAGAGTAAAAGCCAAAGCCCTTAGAGCAGTCCACACCGCCCTCCCTGCTCCTGAACATACTGACTGACCAGGCTTCTGTCGCCCTGCCTTCACGCTTGGTGTTCTCTCTCCCTGCAGTGTTCTTCCAGATGCGCATGTGGCCTGGCCTCCGCTCCTAGGTTAGGTTAGGTCCTCACTCATTGTGTACTTAATTTTGTTTAATATTTGTCTCCCTTTCTAGAGCGTAGGAAGTCAGGGATTTTTGTCGTGCTTGGTGAATATTTGTTGAATGAATAAATGTCCGAGGAGGGGGAGAAGCATGCTCGGCACGAGAACGACGTATGCTGCCAGTTTAAGACCTTATTTATGAAAACTGAATAACCACGATACAAGCAGTATCTGAAAAGCTCATTTATCTCAGTGGTTCTTGGAAGTATTTCGTGCAGCATATTAAGTGTTCGATGAGGGTCACTGTGACTTTGGTGATTCTCTTTCTGGAAAATAAGACCTCACTCAATATTTTTCTTTTTCTAACTTTTTCTTTTTTAGCTTATGTAAAACTTTGTTCAGTCAGATTTATAAAAGCCACTGGTTTTGAATACTAGAATCATATATTCTTTTCGTATTTTTTTTTTTTTTAGAAGGAAAGAAAGGGAGCCTTATTTGTTATCAAATGTGTAATAGGACATTTTTCCATCCTGTAAGCACTTGGGATGTGCATGTTACTTCGAGAGTAGGAGGAGTTTGTGCTTCCTGCCAGAAGCAAGTCAGTCTTTCTGTTTTTTTTTTTTTTTTTTTTTTTTTTTTATGGCTGTGTTGGGTCTTCGTTTCTGTGCGAGGGCTTTCTCTAGTTGTGGCAAGCGGGGGCCACTCTTCATCGCGGTGTGCGGGCCTCTCACTATCGCGGCCTCTCTTGTTGTGGAGCACAGGCTCCAGACGCGCAGGCTCAGTGGTTGTGGCTCACAGGCCCAGCTGCTCCGCGGCATGTGGGATCTTCCCAGACCAGGGCTCGAACCCGTGTCCCCTGCATTAGCAGGCAGATTCTCAACCACTGCGCCACCAGGGAAGCCCCTTTTCGTATGTTTAAGTTGAGGTTGTTTTAGTAGGGCTTCAGCTCTGAAAACAACACTCCGGATGTGTTGGCAGAAATGCTTTACTATAGGAAATTAGGTGCTTGTGAAAGGCCTAGGAGGGGTGGAAGAGCCGGTCCCAGATCACAGAAGGACTGACCTGCCAGGGGGCTGCCAGCCCAAAGGCTGTCGCTGGACTGTTCAGTATGAGAAAGCCCCAAGTTAGCTGTGACCCTGGGACTAGAAAGCTGCAGCTGCCCTGGTACCCCTACAAGCCGGTACTGGAATGTGGGGTGTTCCCGTCATCCCTCAGAACCGCTGCTTCTCACCCAAGACTCAGCTGGAGACTAGACTTTCTACCTTCTGGTTTTCTTGCAGAAGACAGCCAGAAAGGCAGGAAGACAGTCTCTACCTCACTTTTGCTTTCAGGTACTGCATGAGTGCATCTAATTGGTAGAAACTAATTCTCATTCGGAAGTCTTAACTACAAAGGAATCTGAGAAATAGAGCTTTTTTAGCTTTCCGTCCGTCCTCTGGCACCCCAGAAATCGGGTGGGGTGGGCGGTTGTGTGAACAGCTCAATATTGTCCCCATGGCTGCTGTCTTAGCTGGTTTCCGAGTGAGCAGAACATCCACAGCCTGACCTGGGGAACTAGCAGGTGCCCGGCAGCCAGTTCTGTGGCTCTGCACCTCTGGGCCCCTGGGGCGTGGCTCCCCTTGCCTGCTTTCCCCTTTCCTAACCACTCTCCTCACCTGTTCGTTTGTTTGCCTGTGCCTCAGCAGCTCCCGAGTCTGTCTGACCTGCTTTTCAGCTTCCTGTAGGTGGTTGTCTCTTTCTTTGGGTCATAAGCGGGGCTGCAGGAACAGCAGGTGGGGTTCCTTCTCCACGGCCAAGAGCGGGCAAGCTCTCCAAGAAGGAAGCGTGGCGTGTATAGTTAATACATGAACACAAGACTAGTTCCCGACAGGGGACGTGGTTGGCTCTGGACGGGAGAAGAAGGTCAGGACGAACGTGGAAGCGTTGAGGAGGAGCGAGAGTGAGAGGGTCTGCAGTGTGAGGGGTCAACTAGGTGAAGTCTTTTGCCGAGAGTGAGGGTAGGAGGTACTGAAGGAGATTTGAGGGTATTCTCCGCACAGAATACTTGCTAATAGTATCTTAGGGTATTGCTAATTTAAAAGTAGTTTAAACTGATGTGTCCCCTCAGTGATGGGTGCTTACTTTCTAACTCCTGTGGTTGCAGACAGAGCTTTGCGTGCGCGCGGAGCTTCCTGAGAGCAGATCTCGGCTGTGGAAGGCGCCCCTGGGAGCGCTGCAGGGGAGTGCCTGCCATGTCTGTGCTGCCAGGCCTCCCCGCAGCGGGCCCCCAGCCTGTCACTGGGTATTCGTGTTCTTGAGAAGTTTCAGTAAATGGGGTGGATGCAAGCGGTGTCACACTTTTATATTGCATTTTTTGACACTCTTAAATCGAACATTTTTAATATGCTATTGGTCATTTCTAGTCTTTTATGATTTGCTCCTTCATTTGGAGGTGGGGATGGCTGTCATTTTCACATGTTTCTCCTGACCGGTCGTTGGGTCATTCCAGGAACGTTCATTCCTCTGAGTTTGGTGCCAGCCACACCATTTACCCCTAGATCAGCGGTCCCCAGCCTTTTCGGCGCCAGGGACTGGTTTCGTGGAAGACAGCTTTTCCACTGCCGGTGGCTGGGGGCGGAGGGGAGGGATGGTCAGGTGGTAATGCGAGAGACGGGGAGCGACGGGCAGCAGCAGGTGAAGCTTCACTCGCCTGCCCGCCGCTCACCTCCTGTGTGCGGCCCGGTTCCTAACAGCCTGCGGACCGGTACGGCCTGCGGCCCAGGGATTGGGGACCCCTGCCCTAGATGCCCTAAGCTGGTGAATAAGTGACAGTCGAGCACTTTGCACAGATTTTCAGTCTCTGAAAAGTCTACGTTTTTTTGTAACTATGAAATTGTAAAAAGTTTAGAGATAGAAGAGACCTGTCAGGTACCTGGTCTGATCTCCTATTAGAGATTAATTAACAAATTAATAGGTTAAATGCCTTGCTCCAAGCTGTGACAGTGAGAGGATGTGGCAGTGAACCACAGTTTCTGCTTTGTGAGGCCAAAGCAGCAGATGGTCTTCCAGACAATGGAATGTGTTACCCTTGACCTTTTTTTTTTTAAGTTTTTATTTATTTATTTATTTATTTTTGGCTGTGTTGGGTCTTCGTTTCTGTGCGAGGGCTTTCTCTAGTTGTGGCAAGCGGGGGCCACTCTTCATCGCGGTGCGCGGGCCTCTCACTATCGCGACCTCTCTTGTTGCGGAGCACAGGCTCTAGACGCGCAGGCTCAGTAATTGTGGCTCACGGGCCCAGTTGCTCCGTGGCCATGTGGGATCTTCCCAGACCAGGGCTCGAACCCGTGTCCCCTGCATTGGCAGGCAGATTCTCAACCACTGCACCACCAGGGAAGTCCCACCCTTGACCTTTACAAAAGGTATCTCTCAGCTTTTCAATTTTTAAATTCTCCTTAAATTCAGCCGTTGTACAAAATGAGAAGGGAGGTAAATTCTGGGTTTTTGTGCTTAACCAAACTGTATCTGTGTAATGGCAGAATATTAAGAAAAAATTGAATGAGGAATGATTACACATTAAGTATTTACTAACCCAGTTTATTTAAACATAGATTTGGCAATAGCTGTAATACAAACATGCTTTAAAACTTGGAATGCTGTTTGTTGGTGTCTGCTGTGTTAACTGAAAGCACATGTCATCTCATGAAATAGTGTCAAGAATAGTTTAAATAGGGTCAAGAATAGTTTAAAAAAGAGATAGTTGTCAATACTGAATATCTTTCTGCTTGAGAGAGAAATTTTGCAAAGAAAAAGTACTAGAATATTTATTTAAAAAGTAAACAAAATAAAGGAAAACTGTAATATGCTTTCTCAAACTTCTGAACTTTTAAGCTGAATTTCTGAATGATAGTCACCTGAACAAAGTGAGAAATAGGTTTGACAAGGCTTAAACTTTAGGACAGTCAGGTGAAACAAAGATTATTGATTCTTAAAATTAAGCTTCATTTTATTTTCTCCTTTTATCTTATATCATTCTGATGACCAGCGGACTCTTAAATGATTACCACAGTTTAACTTCTTTGCTAAAGTAAATCAACATTTGGAAAATGGCACAGGAATGCTGTATTTGTAGATTTTGTTAGTTCTCTAAAGAATCTTCTTAGTTTTATAGAGTCTTTATGGATGTTTTGTATTTATTTACATATTTATTCTTTCTTCCCAAGTTTAAGGAGGTAAATATAATAAAAAATAATGTAGTTATATATTTGCTAACTTTTGCTCTGCGGTTACCCTTGAGAGGCATCCTAGTTCAGTAGCTCAAAGCATGGGCTTTGAAGGCGGAAGCTCTGTGTTGAAATCAGCTCTCCCATTGTTGCCTCTGGAGTTCCTTTTCTTTTTTCTCCCCTCCTCTCCCCTTCCCTTTTCCTCCCTCCCTCCCTCCCTCTCTCCCTTCCTCGCCTCTTCCCCTCCCCTCCCTCCTTCCTTCCTTCCTTGTGGTGGGAGTGTGGTATTTAAACTTTTAAGCCTCAGTGTCACTACATGTAAAACGGTGATCCCTGTGTCACAGGATTTGAGGATTAACTGAGCTTGTGAAGTGGTGTCCTGCACAAAGTAAGGGTTTGATAATGCAGTCAGGTCTTTGTTTTGGTTTTGGTTTTTTAGCACTCGTAGTTATTTTACTACTTTGAAGGAAGCATTTGTGAATTATGTTTTGTCCGGTAAACAATGAAATTGAGCAAATCCTGAGACTACTCCCACTCAAGAGTACTTTATGGAAGGCTCAGGAAAAGAAGGCAGTTACCTTTCTCTTTCTCTCTCTCTTTTTTTTTTTGCCCTTTATCTGCTGGTCCCTTAGATCAGACATTAGCTAGAGGCGTAGGACGGAAGCACTCCCTGCCCTGCCTTGCCCCGCAGGAGCCTTCACTCTAAGGGGACAGGCGGGCCGAAAGCACAGCGAGTAGGGCCAGCCTTGGAGAGGGAGCTGGGGAAGGAAGGGGGGAGCAGGCTTGGAGGGCGAGAGCGGCCGTCACTCTGTGGAGGGAGAGCTGGGGGCGGCTCGGGTGTCCACTTAGTGCACCGGCCTTTCACGTTTCAGGCGCCAGGCGGAAGGCTAGGGAGGAGGGGCTCGGGGGTCGTGGGCACCTGAGGCCTGTCCCACCGGGAGCGCCGAGGGGCTTGCAGGGCAGGGGCGGGGGCGGGGGCGGGGGCGGGGGTCGAGGGCGGGGCCGCAGGGAGGGGGCGGGAGGGAGGTGGAGTCGCCGGGAGCTGGGGGCTGGCGGGCTGCTGGGAGAAGCCTTGGGAGGGGGGCTGCCGGAGGCCTGGTGGTGCGGAAGGGAGGGCGGGCGGGGCTGCAGAGGGCTGGGGCCAGTGGACGGGGAGCCTCTCTCTCCGGCTCTCTGCGGGAGTGCGGTGGAGCAGCCCGGCCGCCCTGGAGTCGGCAGTGACAGGGCGTCTCTCCGGGGTCCTCCTGCACACCTGGGCCGCTTCTTAGCACCTTTGCCAAATGCCATTGTTTGTATTGTTTTCCGCGTTTAGTTTAGTTTTGAATCAAATGCTTTATTTTCCTGTGGATTCTGACAACTTTTACACTGTGAGGAAAATTGTTTAGAATTTATTTTGCAACCCATGGAAAAGTGTTGATATGTAAGTAAATGACCTTGAAATTAAGGCTTGGTTGACATTTTATTTGCCAGGGTTATTTTGTTTTGTTTGAGGAATTATAGTTAACTCTTAAACTGATAAAATTGACAAAAACTTTTCTGGGGAGACCTGTTAGTTTATTTTTGAAAAATGTACGTTTCTTTTAGCACGTTTCCTCTTTTACTTCAGGAAGTACAGCCCCTTTTGTGTAAGTGAATATAGCAGTGTCCCTTGGATTCAATACATAGGGACTTCTCAGACATTTGAAATTGGCATAAAGTGTGGTGTTTGTGACGTCTCTCTGCCCTCTGCTGGTCAAAATGTACTATTGCTCTTAACTCTGTAGCTTCAGTCATTCCTTTGAATGAAATAATACCTTGTAATATCAAGAGTGGCCAAAAAATCAAATTTGGGGAAAAAAACCTTTATTGTTTGAAAAGACTGTATGCTCCTTAGGGATATCCTGCACGGTGAATTGTTCTGCCCCAGAGGCCGTTAGTGCTGTGGGTGAGAAATATGACTATCTACTACACTGATGATTATTTTTATATTGTGTGTGTGTTCGTATTCTTTTCTGAACTTTTCTGTAAGTTCTAGATCTGCTCTGTCCAGTGTGGTTGGCCACTAGCCATACGCTGTTTAAGTGAACTTAACTATTCACTTCCTTACTCCCACTAGCCACATATCAAGGCCTGAAAGCCACACATATGGCTAATAGCTACTGTGTTGGACAATGCAGATTAAAGAATGTTTTCATATCTCAGAAAGTTCGGTTGACAGTGCTGTTCTGATTTTTAAATTTTAAATAACAAGGATTATCATTTTCATGAAGTAATCATTGTTCTTACATTTACAATGAATTTCTTTCTTTGGCATGTACCCTTTTTACATGAAAACAGTTTAAACTGAGGGAATATGTTTAGTAGGATTTTAGTTTATTAAGATTTTTTTGTACCATGTAATTTACGGCTTTTATTGCCAGATGATTGCGGTACAGTTTTCTCAATGTGGAGCATTGACCATTTCTAGTGTTTTCTTTCTCTTGTTTTGAAGATTAAAGTTAAAGTTAAAAATATTGGCCGTCTTTCTCTGTGCCATTTAATTGAGGTGATAGCTGCTTTCTCCTTTTGGTGTGTGTTTGGGATGGAATGAAAGATATAAATCAGAGCATATGTAGAGAAACTAAGACTTTGTGACATTGTGAATCATACTTAATATATGTTGGTTGTTTAAAAAGAATACATTTTACCCAGATTCCTCCAATGGCAACATTTTGCAAAACTACAGTATCACAACTAGGATATTGACATTGATCAATTTCCAATTTTACGATGATTTCTACACTTTTACTTGCATTCCTGTGCGTGTGCGCATGTTTTCTGTACAGTTCCAGCACCACCAGGATCTCTCGTGTTGCCCTTTTATAGCCACACACGCCTTCCTCCCATCCCCCCGCCCCCTCCCATCCCTGCTTCTGGCAACCACGAATCTGTTTTCCACTTGTAAAATTTTCTTTTTTTAATTTCAACTGTTATGAATCTTTAATGATTATAAAAATGGCTTTAATTTTTTTTTTTTTTGACAAAGGAAGGTACCTTTTTTTTTAATCATCTTTGTTGGAGTATAATTGCTTTACAATGGTGTGTTAGTTTCTGCTTTATAACAAAGTGAATCAGCTATACGTATACATATATCCCCATATCTCCTCCCTCTTGCGTCTCCCTCCCTCCCACCCTCCCTATCCCACCCCTCTAGGTGGTCACAAAGCACTGAGCTGATTTCCCTGTGTTATGTGGCTGCTTCCCACTAGCTGTCTATTTTACGTTTGGTTCCACTTGTAAAATTTTGTCATTTAAAAAATGTTATATAAATGGGAACGTCTGATACTTTGGGATTGGCTTTATTTGCTCAGTGTAATTCTTAGGAGATTCACCCAGGTTGTTACACGTATTAATAGTTTTCTGTTTTATTAGGGAGTAGAATTGGGACTTCTCTGGTGAGTCAGTGGTTAACAATACGCCTGCCAATGCAGGGGACATGGGTTCGAGCCCTGGTCCGGGAAGATCCCACATGCCGCGGAGCAACTAAGCCCGTGTGCCACAATTACCGAGCCTGCGCTCTAGAGCCCACAAGCCACAACTCCTGAGCTCGCGTGCCACAACTACTGAGCCCGCGTGCCTAGAGCCCGTGCTCTACAACAAGAGAAGCCACCGCAGTGAGAAGCCCGCACACCGCAACGAAGAGTAGCCCCCGCTCGCCGCAACTAGAGAAAGCCTGAGTGCAGCAACGAAGACCCAATGCAGACAAAAATAAACAAATAAATAAAATTTTTAAAAAAGGAGTGGAATCTTATGGTATGTATGCCCTACAGTTTGTATAATCATTCACTCGTTGAAGGAACTCTGGGCTGTTTCTAGTTTTTGACTATTATAAATAACTCTGTACATTTGTGTAAATTTCCATTTATCTGGTGAGTGCCCAGTAGTGTAGTTGCTTCGTTGTGGTGCGAGGGCTTCTCATTGCAGTGGCTTCTCTTGTTGCAGAGCATGGGCTCTAGGTGCGCGGGCTCAGTAGTTGTGGCTCACGGGCTTAGTTGCTCTGCGGCATGTGGGATCTTCCCGGACCAGGGCTCGAACCCGTGTCCCCTGCATTGGCAGGCGGATTCTTAACCACTGCACCACCAGGGAAGTCCTCTTTAATATATTTTTATGTGTTGTCTAATCTCTTCTTAATTCTCCCCAGTGTGTTTTTTATCTCAGGCATTGTAGTTTGCATCTGTAGTAGTCACGTATACGTGTGTGTATATATATATATATATACACACACACACACACACATATATATATACACACACACACACACATATATATATACACACACACACACATATATATACATATATACATATACCCCCCCCCCCCATCCCATTCCATGCCTCTACTTGTTCAGTCTTTTCTGTAACTTCTTGGACATATGGAAGTCACAGGTGATAATAATGTCTTTTTCTACTAATCTTATCATTATGTAATTTGGGGGCCAGTTTAAATTGATTGACTTTTCTTCTCTCTATTGATAGTATTTTCCTGCTTCTAGCATGCCTGGTAATTTTGTATTGGATACTAGATATTGTGAATTTTGCTTGTTGGTTCTGGATTTTTTTGTGTTTCTGTAAATATTCTTGAGGGTTTTTTTTTCTTTTGATGCAGTTATTTGGAAATAGTCTGACCCTTTCAGATCTTGCTTGTAAGCTTTGTTAGGTGACACTAGAGCAGCATTTACTCTAGAGTTAGTTTTCCCCGCTAGTAAGGCAAGATTCTTCTGAGTTCCACACCTGATGCTCCACGAGTGATGAGGTCCTCTGGTCTGGCTGGTGGGCACAGACACGATTCCTGACTGTTTTGAGCTTTATGAGTGTTCCCTCTAGTTGTTTTGGATGGTACTTACCCTGCCTTCTGTGGTTTCCTCATACTTGCAGATTAATAGTACTTGGTTGTGTACCTGAAGGTGACCTTTTACAGAACAGGCGTTCTCTGTCTGCATCCCTCCTCTCCTGTACTCTGACTTAGGAAATCTAGCCATTTGGTCTCTGCGGACTCCTGGCTCCATTGTAGGGAGACCACCGGGCTGCTCCTCGATTCGTCTTCCCGGTGCATGGCGTGGACTTTCCCCAGGCAGGAAGTGCTTTCTTTTCCGTCTCTTCGTTCCCAGTCTCTTCAGGAATACTGTCTTATATAGTTTGTTTGGTTTTTAAGGTTTTTTAAGTCAATAGGGTAAACTCAGTGTCTGTTCCTTCATGTTGGCTAGAAACGTGGAACTCAGTATAATATTTTAGTAGAAAAGGGGCACAAAAAGAAAATTACTTTTAAAACTTTTGTTTCTTTTTACTGAAACCTTAACTTTTCCTAGGCTCCTTGGAGAGAATAGTTATATTGAATTTTCTCAGAACATTTGTTTTCACGTAATACTTAGAGCTACTGGCACAACACAGGAGGAGATGGCAGAACTACTGCTGTTGCCGCTGCTCTGCTGCCCCGTTTCAGTTCCAGGCCTGCCTCTGCTGACCTGGGGGACGCGGCAGGGGCCAGCCACCAAGTCCGTCCTCCCCGTCCTCCACAGGCTGACTTAGTTTGTAGAGGAAGTCTCTTAGAATAAGCTCTTCAGATATAAATTTGATGTTACTTTGCTGACTGATATCACAGATTTTTTTCAAGTCAAATTAAAACATTTGATTATGGTCCACAGCATATTATTACATATTTCATGTTTCAGAGATCATCGCATTCTTTTTTGTACTATTGAAAACATCTGTTTATGTAATTATAGCTTGCTATTCTCAAACAGGTACAGAATTTGGCTTAGTCTTTGCATTGAGTCTTCTTGCTAAAAATGCAAACAAGACTGGTATGTTCCACAGTGATATTTGTTGAAATCGTGATTTATCGGTGTTTCGTTGGTTCATTACTGATGCCGAAGACACGAAGTGGGCTTAATCAGCCATCTCCATTATTCGTGAACGTGAAAGACAAAAAAGTAGTTGAACTTTGTAGCTAATTCAGAATATCATGTTAGCCAACAGTTTCTGCTTTCCCCATATCAAGGCTTTTTTTTTTAAAGCCATAGTTTTAATATATAAAATATATACGTCAAAAATATAAAGACACTAATTATTTAAATTCATTTTTTCACTTAACGTTGAAAGTTGGTGTTAATTGAGCCAGCATCTGAAGAAGGTGAAGAAAAAGCAAGTTACTTTTTGTTAATGTGTAGTTAACAGATAATTGTAAACTCTGAGTAATCGAGTATTTATTACGCTTTTTCTTAAGCTGTGGTTTCATTCATTTCACTGGCCTCTTCATAACTGTTCAGTGAGTCCTTGTTGCTAATAGCATAAAATCAAATTTGGGAGTCCAGACTCTCCGCAGTGTCTTCCGCCTGTATTTTCACTTATGCTATTATCCTTTGTGTTTTGTTAGATGCTATTGACCAGAGATGCTGTGTGCCTTCACCCTACATGTGTGTGTGGTTGTTAATCCTACTGGAGTTACCTCAGGGTCTTTGTGCTGGTTATTCTCTCCGTCTGGAACCCTTTCCCCAGATATCTGCCTGTCTCCGTGCTTTGGGGCTCTGCTCAAATGCTGCTTCATCAGTGTTGTGTTCCCTGACCGTTGCATTTAAAATTGCATCCCATCTTTTTTCCTAAGCACTTGCTATTCTATGTACCCACTTAATTTTCTTTTCTCCATAGCCTTTCTCACAATCTGAGATCCTAAACATTTTATAACTTGTTTGTGTCTCTCTCTTGCTCTGCTGGAACATGTAGCTCATGAGGGCAGGGACTTTCATGTGTTCTATTTCCCTTCTGGATCCCCACCATCTAGAAAGTTCTTGGCACATAATAAGCATTCAGCACATTTTTGATGACGGTGAGTCAATGAATGAGTGAATGAACGATTAACCTTCTAAGTCTGCTCTGCTCATCTGACCCTCATCCGTCTCCCCAGGCCCACTTCAGGTCCCACTGCATTCAGGAAGCTGCCTTTGAATGAAACTGCCTCCTGCTGCTTCAGCTCGTCCTGATCTGTTCCTCCTTTGAACTCGTGGCATTTTCATGTTAGTATAAGAGAGAATTTTCTGATAGATATAATTGCGTGTGGTTCATATAGGCTGCAAAATAGTAACATTCTATTACTTGAAATGTTTAAGGAGTGACAGGATGGCCTTGTCGGTAAAGGGGACTACACTTGACATGTATAGTTTCCTCTGTGCTAGGTGCTGTAATTTCAAGGGACCCTAAAAGGTGTAGATGAAGTTGCCCTATTTGATAGTTTTGGAAAGTGACGTTTAGAGGGGTCACATAATTTGTCTGTAGTTCACAGCCGTTTAAGTGTCTTGGCTATTCGGACTCGGGTCTTTCTCTGTAGAAGAGATGTTATGCTGCCTTCATTGAGTAACTACCTCATGAACCCAAGGTCCACTACGACTGTGTGAAGTGTGGCAGTTTGGCATGTTTACTGAGGAATGAAGGCCTGAATGGGGAAGAGTGATGACGCTTGGGTAGGGAGAGAAAAAAGTTAAAAAGTTTTGGATAATGGTATAATTAGAAACACCCAAAGGGAAACAGAGGCGCCAAACCTTACCATTCTGTTCAGATCTTGGCCTGGTGATAGATCAAGACTTTGACAGCAAAGTTGGTGGATCTTATTTTGATTTCTTTAAGAAAACACTTATTGTTGGGTTTTATTGCTTTGGTTTTTGTCTTTATATGATCCAAGTGATCTTACTTAAAAATTAAAATGAAAAATCTTAACTATTAAGCCAATCTTGAGAGGGGTAATACCTAGCATGCTTAATTGGTTTATATATTAATGAAAAATTAATACTTATCAAGAGCTTACTCTGTGTCAGATACTGTGTTTCATTTGATGTTTTCCACAACCATTATTGTCAGCTTTCTATTTTCAGCACCATTTCACAGATAGGGAAGCCAAAGCTTAGGGAGGGGTCCAAACTCACACAGTAAAATGGTGGAGTCAGCAGTGGCTCAAACGTTTCGTCTCGGAGACACATTGAGGAAAAAACATTTCACGTGGTGAGTCAGTACATACGTACGTGTGACTGAAAGAACTGTCTCGTGGGCAGTGACTCTTATGTAATGTCGCACGCTCTGTCCTGTTCTGTATTGTTATGTTTAACCCAGAATGGGTATAACACATACGGGTTGTTACCTGCAGTCTGAAAAATCTCTGTTCTTGACAACTGTGCTGTGTATACTCCCTGACTTTATAAAATAGTAACCCACTTTTGGCTTCTTCGCTTTGTTCTTTCATGCCTGCGCCCTCTTTCTTATAACTACCAACATGTATTCTGGCAGCAGAAACAAAAAAATTAAGTCTTGTAGTACTAAAAAAAAAGTCTTTTTCCCAAGTGGATTTTCATTTTAAGTTAAAACTAGTGAGCTAATTCCTTGTTTTTAGTGAAGATCATGTTTACTGATAGCACATTTTGAACTTGCCTTTCCTCACGGTTTCACGTGGACCAGGCAGACCATGTTAAACTGTTTATTTATTTATTTATAAGTTATTTTATTTTATTTTTGGCTGTGTTGGGTCTTCGTTGCTGCGCACGGGCTTTCTCTAGTAGTGTCGAGCGGGGGCTACTCTTCGTTGCGGTGCGTGGGCTTCTCATTGCGGTGGCTTCTCTTGTTGCGGAGCACGGGCTCTAGGCTTGCGGGCTTCAGTAGTTGTGGCACTTGGGCTCAGTAGTTGTGGCTCGCGGGCTCTAGAGCGCAGGCTCAGTAGTTGTGGTGCACGGGCTTAGTTACTCAGCAGCATGTGGGATCTTCCTGGACCAGGGCTCATACCCGTGTCCTCTGCATTGGCAGGCGGATTCTTAACCATTGCACCACCAGGGAAGCCCCCAGACCATGTTAAACTGTTGCTGAGAGAAACTTGTCTGGCTGCTCGGTGGAGGATCTGGTAAATCACTGTAGGTTCTGTTTAAAAATAGAGGTTTAAGTGGGTTCATGTTATTGGTCAGATAGTACTGATACTTAACTCTATTTGCTTTTCTATATACTTGAAATATTTTCATAATTAAAATCTTAAAAAATTGTATAACCCTACTTGTGTTTAATAAATGCCTTTGTATTAATAAACAAATGGGGGGCTTCCCTGGTGGTGCAGTGGTTGAGAGTCTGCCTGCCGGTGCAGGGGACACGGGTTCGAGCCCTGGTCTGGGAGGATCCCACGTGCCGCGGAGCGACTGGGCCTGTGAGCCACGATTACTGAGCCTGCGCGTCTGGAGCCCGTGCTCCGCAACAAGAGAAGCCGAGATAGTGAGAGGCCCGCGCACCGCGATGAAGAGTGGCCCCCGCTTGCCACAACTAGAAGAAAGCCCTCGCACAGAAACGAAGACCCAACACAGCCATAAATAAATAAATAATTTAAAAAAAATAAACAAATGGAAAAAAGTTTTAAAATCTTTTTCGTGCCGCCAGATGGCGCCCACTGTTAATCAAGATTAAGATGCCCACACAGTTTTCTGAATTATTTTATGTTGCGAGTATTGTTAGAATTTTGGCATGAATGTATAAACTAGTAATAATGGACTCTAGAATTCAGGAATGAGAGAAGAAGTGGAATAATTGAGTTGCTAATGTATAGGCGTAGGGTATATTCAGTAAACCAGTGTTCAGTATAGTTTCTGGAATTTAATTATCGGAAATTAGAATAATATTAGAATAAAATTAAGGATTAGGAATCTGGCAGTTTGTATTTTGCCAAAAATATTTGTCTTTCCCTGTCGTTCTGAGTTTTCCTATGATCTTACCAATAGTTGGTTTTTATCAGGTACTTCTGACATTAATAATTTCTTTCGTAATAAGTTAAGTTTTGGTACCATTAGAATAACTTTATTCTAGTTATATTGTACTGGAATTTAGATTTATCAGATTTCGTTATACTTTTATCACAAAAACGTGCAACATTTTGAGCTTGATTTTAATTTGACAAAATGAATAAACTTCTTTTCATCTGTGAGTGTGTCCAGTTGTAGCCACTCTCTAGAATTTTCATGAATTATCTATAACGGAGCGTATGATTTATTGGTAACAAAAGGATATTGAACTTAAATTAGTAATACCAAATAAAAATTTATATTAAACATTTTTGAAGTTAAAAGGAATGTTAGGTGAATTTTTTCCAGTTGTATTGTGATATAGTTGACATACACCACTGTGTAAGTTTAGTTGCACAACACAATGATTTGTCTTACATATATTGAGAAGTGATTACAACAGTAAGTTTAGTTAACATCTATATCATCTCACATAGATACAAAGTATATGTACATATATATGTATATATGTTTTTCTTTGTCATGAGAACTCTTAGGATCTACTCTTCAACAACTTTCGTTTCATACTGTGTTAACTCTAGTCATCATGTTGAACACTACATCCCTAGTACTTGTTTATCTTACAACTGGAAGTTTGTACCTTTTGACCACCTTCATCTACTTTAGTGTTGTTTTTTGGGAAAGAAGAAGTTACATGACCTGCCACTTGGCTGACTTTCGCAGCGCAGATTTTGTGAAAGAAATGACTAAAGCAGGGTCTTTTATTATTACTCCCTCCTCTCCACAAACTCTTTCTAGCATTTCTGTTTTTTCTTGGTCAGTGCTACTAGGCTAAATCAATATACAGTCTTCTCCCATTTCAATTTAAATTTCTTTGTTCAGTGGTAACTGGCCACATCAATATATATAGTCTTATATTAGTTTTAAACTCGGAAGGAGATTCTTGAGTCTAGGTTGGTTCCCGTTGCCTCATTTGCTTTTTGCCCCTAGGTCCAGACTAGCCTTGTACTTCTGATAACTATGACCCATTTTTCTTAGTAGTATTCTTCTCACAAGGCTTCTGAGTTAGAGAATTTCCTAATTTTGTCTGTGCTGTGGAATGTGTACATAAATCTTTTTGAGGTTTTCAGAAAGTTTATACTGAAACTTTAGAAAGAAACAGAAGAATTAACAAAACTAGAAGATAAAACCCCTAATGTAATAATTAGGTGGTTAGGAGAAATCTTAAAAATATTTTTTGTTGTTAATAGAAGTGGATCTAGCAAAAGATGGGGCTAGGGAAGTAGGTGAGGCAGAAGTGCCTTGCAGGTGATGCTTAGGGGAATTAAACTTTATCTGATGGGTTCATAAATGTGAGAGGTATCGTTTGGAGCCAGGAAGCTGTTTCTGAGGATGCTGTAGTAACGTGTCTCTCGGTGGTAGCTGGTGAGCTCCTGAACTGGGGCAGCGGCCCAGCTGGAATGCGATTAAAGTCATGGATCTGAAAAACAATTAAAACTAAAGTGGGGAGTTCCCTGGTGGCCTGGTGGTTAGGATTCTGGGCTTTCACTGCCGTGGCCCGAGTTCCCTGGTTAGGGAAGATCCCGCAAGCTGTGCGGCACAGCCAAAACAAAACCGAAAATGATGAAAACGTTTGTTTGATTGAATGGTTATGGGTGATGAAAGAGAGGTGTGAGAGTGGCTTCTTTATTTCTCAGGTCATTAGGTGGGTAGAGCTGGGGGAGCCGGGAAGAGCTGGGGGGGGGGCGGGGACAGGCATGGGGAGGGAGGGGCTAAGTGGAGAGGTGAGCTCCATATTGGATGAGATGCTCTCGTATCCAGGTTGGTTATTAAGAATCTGACGCTTACAGAAGAGATCAGTGCTAGAGAGACACCACATCTCCTCAATTCTAAAAAGTACTTTCTTGTGTTCTCATCTTGAGAAGTGTCTCGTAATTAATGTGTACCTTTAATGTGCTGTTTCTCCTTAAAAAGATTATTTTATATCATATACTTATTGAAATAGCATGATTAAGGAAATTGTGGACTTTGGAGCCAAAATCATGGCCTCTAACAGTAGTAGATGAAATTAGCAAGGACAGGTGTCGGATACAGAGAAAATGATTTGTAGATACTGAGTGCTTTCATATGTATTTTGCATTCGATGTTCATAGCGATCTTTTGAATATGGGAGATGGTGGTATTTTTATTTTCAGAGAAGAAACTGATGTTCAGAGAAGTGTAAATACAGGGATAACTTTTTTCTTAATTTTTATTATTACGGTTGTCTGTTGAATGGTCATGCACAAGTATTCTACTATTTTCACTTATTATTCTTTTCTCCAAATGAAAGCATATAATGAAATGAAGGCAACTGTTAATGCAGTACTCTCCGCCATCCTTTATCTAGTAGTCTTCAAATGTTAACATTTTACCACACTGCTCTCTTTTTTTCCTGTATAAACAAACATGTTATTTTTTTCAGGACTATTTGAGAATAAGTTATAGACAAAATGCTCCTATACCCCTAACTTCAGTGTTTGTCTTCTAAAAACAAGGAATTTTCTTAACCATAGTACAGTTATCAAAATCAGGAAATTATTGTTGGTACAATTCTGTTACCTAATCCATAGACCTTACTCAGATTTCATCAACTGTCCTGATAATGTCAGGGATATAAATTTTTGATTTGTCAGGATCAATGAATACGAATGCAAAACAGTGTCACATAAATAAGCAAACCTTTGGGTTGTAATCAGAGCGTTTGTAAACACAGCCAGCTTTCTTAAGATAATTAATGGACGTGGGCCTCTGTGAGCGTGTTTGTCTGCCCTGTGCCCTGTGGTTAGACTTGAAATTTTGGAAAGAGTGGGGGTGGATTACCTTTTTGGTTTGCCGGGCAGCAGCCCCTTCCAGCGCCTGAGAGGAAAACAGTGCATTCCCAGAGCATTCTTTGGCAGAATCCTTGTGTTATTTTTCTTCCTTAGCTGTATCTGTTTCTCTCTTGTCTTTCTTTTATACTTACTAAGCATGTGCTGGGCACTGAAATAAAATGCCGGAAGTGTATTTATACATATGTACTGATTGTGCTGATTCATTCCTAGAGACTATAAGTAGACTGTTTCCGAATCAACCATTTAAAACTACTTCATAGTACGTGTTTTTACTGTATTTGATGTAGGGATGTAAAAGTGTCCCTTCATAGACAGTGTAAAAAACAAACACACGAACCTCCTTGGTATTTCTTAGACACACCTTGAGCACCTCCTAGGGTGTGCCTCCCAGGTAGGCCTTGAACTTGGGGAGCCTCTCCTCCTCCTCAGTCCTTTGTGCATGTGGTCCCCTTGCCTCCATTACCTGCCCAGCTGGCTTCACGGTTTGTTCCCCTGCCTCCTCCAGGTCTTTGGTCAAATACGACTTCTCCTGACCAGACGACAGTGACCTTCCCCTGCCCTTTTCCACCTGTACTCCCTGTCCATTTCTCCTTTATTTTTGTCCCTAATGTCTACTGCCATTGACACGCTGTTACTTTCACATGTTTGTTTGTTGAGTACCCCTTCCCACTGGAGTATAAACTCCAGGAGGGCAGGAGTTTATCTGTTTTGTTCACCACTGAATCCCCAGAGCCTTGAACAGTAGTGCCTTGAAATGCTAGGCATGCAATAAGTACTTGTTGGATAAATGCATGTCCTGCTATTCTGAGTGTGAGTGTAAGAGACATTAAAAAAAGGCACTTCTGAGGGAATTATTTAAATATTACAACTTAAATGCCATCTTTCTGAATAGAAAGGTTTTTAAAATTTCTTTATTCTAGAGCTTTTCTTTCAACAGCTTTGTTTTCTGTTATGTTATTGGTTTCGTTCTGTGTAAGATTCTTAACCAAACTAAGGTACTGAAGAATGATGACTGCAGCGTGTTAAAGGCCGTTTCTTTTTTTTTTAAAATTTATTTATTTTTATTTATTTTTGGCTGTGCTGGGCCTTCGTTGCTGCACGCGGGCTTTCTCTAGTTGCGGTGAGCGGGGGCTACTCTTCGTTGCAGTGCACGGGCTTCTCATTGTGGTGGCTTCTGTTGTTTTGCAGCAGGGGCTCTAGGTGTGTGGGCTTCAGTAGTTGTGGCACGTGGGCTCAGTAGTTCTGGCTCGCGGGCTCTAGAGTTCAGGCTCAGTAGTTGTGGCGCACGGGCTTAGCTGCTCCGCGGCATGTGGGATCTTCCCGGACCAGGGCTCGAACCCGTGTCCCCTGCATTGGCAGGCAGATTCTTAACCATTGCTCCACCAGCGAAGCCCAGGTCGTTGCTTTTGTTGAAAAAATAAAGCAAAAATCCCCTCCCCCCCCTTCTTAAAACTATTTAATGTCAGTCCTGTTTCAGACAAATTTTAGAAGAAATTAATTACCTAAGGTAGAAAGTTGCTGTGAGCTCATTTTGAAGCGATCACACTCGCTTGGCCTGTATTAGTGCTTCATATTCTGGCCTCCAGAAAATGACTGATTAAAATAGCACGTGGAACCTATCTTCTAATTGGCATCGTAATGACTCTTTTTGAATCTTGAAAAGTTGTGCACAAACTCTGTCAGATGTTATCCCTACCTGTCATGTTGTTACATTACTGATGCCACTTTACAGAAAAACGTGAATATGAGGTAGATCAACCGTAGACAAGTAGGTCATACCAAAATGTTACTTTCAGATTTTTCAAAAGATATTTTAAAGAACATTTTATTTCCTTCTTAGTAAAACATTGTATGTTAAAATATTTAGTATTTAAAAAAATAAACTAAAAAGGAAAACATAGACAGAACGCTCTTTGACGTAAATCACAGCAATATATGTTTTAGATCTGTCTCCTAAAAATGTAAAGGAAATAAAAGCAAAAATAAACAAATGGGACCTAATTAGGCTTAAAAGCTTTTGCATAGCAAAGGAAACCATCGACAAAACGAATAGACAACCTACTGAAAGGGAGAAGATGTTTGCAAATGATATGACTGATAAGGGGTTAATATCCAACATATGTAAACAATTCATACAATTCCACATCAAAAAAACAAACAACCCAGTTAGAAAATGGGCAGAAGAACTGAACAGACATTTTTCTAAAGAGGAAATGCAGATGGGACTTCCCTGGTGCAGTGGTTAAGAATCTGCCTGCCAATACAGGGGACACGGGTTCGATCCCCGGTCCAGGAAGATCCCACATGCAGAGGAGCAGCTAAGCCCTAGCGCCACAACTACGGAGCCTGCGCTCTAGAGCCCGCGAGCCACAACTGCTGAAGCCTGCAGGCCTAGAGCCTGTGCTCCACACCAAGAGAAGCCACTGCAATGAGAAGCCTGTGCACTGCAATGAAGAGTAGCCCCTGCTCGCTGCAACTAGAGAAAGCCTGCACGCAGCAACGAAGACCCAACACGCCAAGAATAAATAAATAAATAAATAAATTGATTAATTAATAATAAAAAAAAAAGAAATGCAGGTGGCCAGCAGGCACATGAAAAGATGCTCAACATTGATAATCAGCAGAGAAATGCAAATCAAAACCACAATGAGATATCACCTCACACCTGTCAGAATGGCTACCATCAAAATGAACACAAATAACAAATGTTGGTGAGGATGTGGAGAAAAGGGAACCCTTGTACAATGTTGGCGGGAATGTATTGGGTTGGCCAAAAAGTGCCTTCCGTTTTTAAGTAAAAATAAAAGACACACTTCTCATTTTCACGAAGAACTGCATTGAACACCATATTCACCCATTTTCCACTACCTTCTGTCCGTTTTCAGACAACTTCATAATTCCATCTTCCCAAAACTTTTTATCTTTTTGAGCAAAGAACTGTTCCAGGTGCCTTTTACAGTCTTCCAGGGAATTGAAATTTTTCCATTAAGAGAATTTTGTGAAGACCGAAATAAATGGAAATCCAAAGGTGCAATGTCCGGTGACTACAGCAGATGAATCAGAACTTCCCAGCCAAGCTGTAACAGTTTTTGCCTGGTCATCAAAGAAACTTGCGGTCTTGCGTTATCCTGATGGAGGATTATGCGTTTTCTGTTGAGTAATTCTGGACACTTCTCGTCGTGTGCTGTTTTCAGTTGGTCTAGTTGGGAGCAGTACTCGTTGGAATTAATTGTTTGGTTTTCTGGAAGGAGCTCATAATAGGGGACTCCGTTCCAATCCCACCATATACACAACATCACCTTCTTTGGATGAAGACCGGCCTTTGGTGTGGTTGGTGGTGGTTCATTTCCCTTGCCCCACGATCTCTTCCGTTCCACACTGTCGTGCAGCGTCCACTTTTCATCGTCGCCTGTCACAATTTGCTTTAAAAACGGAACCTTTTCATTACGTTTCAGTAGGGAATGGCATGCAGAAGTATGGTCAAGGAGGTTTTCTTCCGTTAACTTACGTGGAAGCCAAGCATCAAAGCGATGAACATAACCCAACTGGTTTGGATGACTTTCAGCGCTTGATTTGGATACTTTGAGTATGTCGGCTGTCTCCCGCGTGGCGTAACGTTGCTTGTTCTCAATTAACGTCTCGATTTGACCGCTATGAGCGTCAACTGGTCTACCCGACCGTGGAGCATCGTCCGGCGAGAAATCTCCAGCACGAAACTTCGCAAACCGCTCTTTTGACATGTTCAGTCAGTCACAGCACCGTCTCCGTACACTGCACAAATCTCTTTTTTGCGTTTCGGTTGCGTTTTCACCTTTCTTGAAATAATAAAGCATAATGTGCTGAAAATGATGCTTTTTTTCTTCCATCTTCAGTATTAAAATGGTTACACAAAAGTTCACCGATTTTGATAAGTCTTTTTAAATGCGCCCTGATGTGACAGCTGTCTCATACAATCTGACAAAATTGTTTCGAATGACGTTAAAGACAAGTAAGTGCTACTAGAGCCATCTTACGGAAAAAAATGAACAAAACTTTCGGCCAGCCCAGTAAGTTGGTGCAGCCACAGTGGAAAACAGTATGGAGGCGTCTCAAAAAACTAAAAATAGAACTACCATATGACCCAGCAATTCCACCCTTGGGTATGTATCTAAAAATACCAAAAACACTAATTCGAAAAGATACATGCACCCCAGTGTTCATAGCAGCATTATTTACCCTTGCCAAGATGTGGAAGCAACCTGAGTGTCCATCGACAGATGAATGGATAAAGAAGGTGTGGTACATGTATACAATGGAATATTACTCAGCCATAGAAAAGAATGAAATAGTGCCATTTGCAGCAACATGGATGGACTTGGAGGGTATTACGCTTAGGGAAATAAGTCAGACAAAGACAAATACTTATATGTGGAATCTAAGAAATACAACAAAGTAGTGAATAAAAGAAAAAAGAACGAAGACTCACAGATAGAGAGAACAAATTGGTGTTTACCAGTGGGGAGAGGGAAAGGGGGGAGGGGCAGGAGAGGGGGAGGGGGAGGGAGAGGGGGAGGTACAAACTATTGGGTGTAAGATGGGCTATAAGGATGTAGTGTACAACATGGGGATTATAGTCAATATTTTGTAATAACTGTAAATGCAGTGCAACCTTTAAAAATTGTATAGAAATAATTTTAAAAAAAAAAATAAATTTATTATTTATTTTTGGCTGTGTTGGGTCTTCGTTTCTGTGCGAGGGCTTTCTCTAGTTGGGGCAAGTGGGGGCCGCTCTTCATCGCGGTGTGCGAGCCTCTCACCTTCGCGGCCTCTCTTGTTGCGGAGCACAGGCTCCAGACGCGCAGGCTCAGTAGTTGTGGCTCACAGGCCCAGCTGCTCCGCAGCATGTGGGATCTTCCCAGACCAGGGCTCGAACGCGTGTCCCCTGCATTGGCAGGCAGACTCTCAACCACTGCGCCACCAGGGAAGCCCAGAAATAATTTTTTAAAAAAGTGAACTACACGTTCTGTTGAGTATGTTTGCTGGAAGAAGCGGTTTGGCACTTTAAAATAACAGCTGTTGAAATAGTATTAATGGAACTTCTGTTTAAACTGCTGGGTTTAATTATGAAACCGTTTTAACACGATCTGTGTCCGTGTCTTCCTGGCCGACGTTTCTGTGTATCTGCCAGGACCTCACGTCCTGAGATCACCCTGTAGCGTCTTCTCAATTTCAGCCTACTGGTTCCCCTACTGGCTGCCATTCTTCCTTTTCTGGTAAATTAAAGAAAAAGTAGTAAAAGGAATGTATGATATTTCATTCCCACATTTAAAGACACGTATAAAGTTGTTTTTTTTTTTTAAGCAGCCTTAGTGAGATGATAATTTACATGCTTTAAAATTCACTTCTTTTGGGCTTCCCTGGTGGCGCAGTGGTTGAGAATCCGCCTGCCAATGCAGGGGACACGCGTTCGAGCCCTTGTCTGGGAAGATCCCACATGCCGTGGAGCAACTGGGCCCGTGAGCCACAACTACTGAGCCTGCGCGTCTGGAGCCTGTGCCCCGCAGCAAGAGAGGCCGCGATAGTGAGAGGCCCGCGCACCGCGATGAAGAGCGGCCCCCGCTTGCCGCAACTAGAGAAAGCCCTCGCGCAGAAACGAGGACCCAACACAGCTGAAAATAAATATAAATAAATAAATAAATTTATATAAAAAAAATTCACTTCTTTTAAGTGTATACTTCAGTGATTTTTCATGTATTAGCAGAGTTTTGTAACTGGCACTGCTAGCACATTTAGCACATTTCTGTCGTTCCAGAAAGATTCCCTCATGCTTACCCGCAGGCTCGTGCCCCCCACCCCTACCTCCACACTGGTTCTTTTGCAGGTTAGTGGTTTAGCTGTTTACATGCGGAAGACATGTCTTCATGGGCTGTTGCTGGTTCTCTTGGTCGTCCTTAAGCAGACCTAGCCCATAACTTAGCCGACTGTGAGCCGTGAAAGGCAGTCAGTGCTCCTGGGTGAGGAATGAAGCGCCTCGTGGCAGCGAAAGAAAGGGCTTCGTCCTTGGCTCAGGCTTGGTCCTGGCCGCGTTTTGGTGTAGGTGGCTCCTCTTCAGGACCCCTTTACTGCTTGGCGTGTCTCCCTTTCCCTAGAAACCCAGCCACCACTCATACGGTGCTGCTGTGTGGATTACCTTTTCCGTCCCAGGTGATTTTGCCCTCCTCCCCTCTGTTCCCCTTGGTCAAAATTCTCTATCCTTGGCAATTTCCTTCTCCAACAAGTAAAACCAGACCAAATACAGTTCTTACTGCCTCTAATCTTGGGTATTATGAGGAAAGAAATAAATGAACTCATAATAATGCGGGAAGAATTGATATTTCTATAGAGATAAAGAGATTATTTGCAATCTGTATTACTAGCTTCAACAGTAAGTGACTTGGCATTTCAAACCAGCCATCCAGTGGAAGGGAATTTTGTTTGGAAGGATGGAATTATAGTAGGAGATGCAGGGTACTCACAAGTGCAGTCTGGCATCTGCCCATGGCATACTCTTAGCTCTCTCTCCCGCTTTCTAGCATTTTTCCTTTGTTTTGGCCTGAAACTTCTCAGTCCTGAAAATGGTGTGGTAATATTATCTACCTCATATGTTTATTAGGATTAAATCAGGCAGGGTTCCTGGAAATAACAATGAATAATGTCTTGCATGTTCAGTAAGATGTTAGTTTCCTCTAAAAATACTTTCCTGCATGTTTTGGCAGCAGTAACTCCGGTGGTACAAGGTCTTAGGTATCATTTGTAAGCTAGAGACTGCCTGCGGTTTTATACCAGACGTTGTGCTGGGTACGGAGCATGAAAAGATCAATAAAATGAAGTCTCTATGCTCAAAGAGATCACTGTGTCACAGAAAAGATAGCTAAAATAGTTAACTGTAAATCACTGTGATAAATGTTATTTAAAAAGTTTTGGCGGAATTGGAGAAGGCTTTATGGAAGGATTAAGTCTTGACAGGAAGTTACGTTAGCAGTTAGTGATATATTCTTTGTTCCTCATAAAAAATTCAAAGAAGCTTTTTTGTTTGCTAGTCTGTCATGGTAATCAGAAACTTAAGAGAAGTTTCTTCTCAGAAGAGCATATGATTTCATCTTATTTCTCAAATGGTATGAGATCTATAAGGAAAGTATAATGAATTCTCAGTAAAATTCCTGGTTTTTTTTTTTTTAGATATATAGTATGTTTTTACATTCTTTAGATATATAATGGTTTATCATTCAGGAAACCTCACTCTTTCTACTTTCTGTGTCTTAAAACTGTCTTTAATCTCTATCTGAAAGCTAGTAGTCACTTGTACTATACAAATTTTAGGTGCATATATATATCACAACCTAAAAAAAAATCAAATCAGTATTTAAATAAAGAAACTTAGCAGAAATCAGGTGCTGTGGTATTGTATTTTTTGGCTACAGCATTACAGCATAGCTGAAGCTCTTCAAGGTGGGAGGGCCACTGTGCATTTTACCTAGAATGTACCTTGTCCTTATACCTTGTCCAGACCTTACCTGCTGTAACTGGACTTACGTTTTAGTGACCACCTTAAATGCCACTGTCTCTGCAAAGCCTGTATTAATATCCCCGCCCTACATTCATCTTTTCCTCTCTTGTGTTTCCACATCCTTTGCACTTACACTGTAACCACTGAATGACTTATTAGAGTGCAAGCTCTGTGAAGGCAGGATCTGTGTTTTGTTTCCTTCATTTAATACTTTGGTGAAACTAGACACTTAATACATATTTGGTGATTTAAATTGAGTCTAGAAAACTAAGGTTTGATGAAAATGTGCTTTATTATTCGTAAACACCTCTTCTTACAATTTTGGCTCTGAAGTAAGGAATAAATCTCTGGTACGTTCTTATGACTGCTGCCAACATGCACATATACTGCACATTGAATTAGGTAGATTACAGGCTTAGCTGTTGTATCAAAAAGACCCCCAAATACTGTGGCTTCAACAGGATAGAAGTTTGTTTCTTCACATTAGTCTGGAGATGAACTAGTAGTTCTGTCCTCTTCACCATGAGGCTTGCATATCTGGATCCAAGGTAGCAGGTTCACTTCTTACCATCTTCTCAGCTCATGGGAGAGGGGAAGAGGCAAGGGGAACAGGCCCAGTATGCATAATGGCAGCACACATCATTTCAGCTCACATTCCACTGGCCAGGACTTGGTCATGTGACCACACTTTGCTGCAGGGGTGCTGAGAAATGTAGTCTCTGTCTGGGCAGCCATGTCTGTAGCTAAAACTTGGGGGCTTTTTTTTTTTTTTAAGTAAAAGGAAGAATGGCAAAAGGATATTAAAAAGAACAGTTGTGCCTCATAGGTTTTGCCTTTGCTTCCATTTTTAAACAAACAGATGGATTGCTTCAGGTATTAAAGAACTTGTATATTTGACCAAGTCATCAGACTTGGCAGATTTTTTACTCTGCTGCCTGCTCCTTTATCTAGACCTTAGGCTGGGTGATGCAGGCCGTAGAGAGCCTTCCTGGTGAGAACTTTACCATTTACTTCAGTAGACATGACTAAGTACAAACGAGGAAACAGCAGGTGCTTGTTGTGTATTGTGTGAGAGAAGCTGTCATGGGCTATAGACAGTTATAGGAAGGGCGAATGGAGGTATGGAGTCATGCGGAAAGGCTTTTTGGAGAATATGGGACTCTGTTTAGGCCTTGAAGATGAGATAGGATTTGTGTGGTCACAAGCAGAACATCCTAGGCAAGGGACATGGTGTGCAGGAAAGTTTCAAGACTGGATAACTGAGTTGTATTCTAGGGAAAGCAATGAGTCTTCTGATTTCTGACTAACCAGTTGGCTCCCTGAGTGTGTAATTTGGAGTAGTGCAAAATAAAGTTGATTTATGAAGGATCAAGATTATAGATGTGGTAAAGGTTTGCAGTTGGACACTGAAATGGAGAAAGAGTTTAATTGGGTAATGGGATTCAGATTAGGTAAATTCCTGCCCCCCTCCACCTGGTAATGGAATTCAGAATGAATGAATTCAGTTCCTCTTTCCCTGCCTACTCTCCATGAGGTCACGTATGCCTTCTCAGTTAACACATCCACACGTTCTGTCCTAGCCCCATTCTTCTGGACGTCTCTGAAATTTTTGACACTTTCACCATCTTTTTTTTTTTTTTTAAACTCGGGCCTTCTCTGGTTTTGCACTGCTCCTCATTTTCTCCATAAGACTCAGTATTCTTCTTTTTTTGCTCTTTTTGTTCTTGGGGCTGCAGGTGTCCTCTTGAAGGCAGTGCTTATATATACCTCCAGTTTGAGCTTTAGTCTTCTATTCCTGATTGCTTGCTGGACATTTTCATCTCATTGCGTCACTGTTATTTAAAGCACTCAACAGATTTCCGGCAAAGCTTTGTGACTCTGCAAGGACCTCTATGCTTTAGATCCCTTTATGCTTTAAAGCAGAACTTGCAGGCATCTGGGTCTGTGCCTTCTCTCTATCACTGTGTCACTAAGTCTTGTCAGTTCTTCCTGGTGATTCTCACGTTTGTTCATTTCCATTCTTACTGTTGCCACATTTATCAGTCTTTGAACAGGGTGTGTTTGGATTGTGAGTGGTCCTTGAGGATTCACTGATGATGAATATGAATCAAGGTGCCATAACATCAGTGAGGCCAGATAGTACCTTCTGTTCTGTTACTGGAGCTTTGCTTTCGTGTGGTTGAGATTATCAGCTGACTCATATTAGTTGAGTTGGTGCTAGCTTATTTGTGTTGTGTTTAGTGAGATGGTGATATGGATAACTTAATATTACCCAATATTTGAATTCTCAATAAACTTTTGACTTCTTTTCCTCAGCAGATTTGATTCTTAGTTTGTTAGAATAAATTTTCACAGCTTAAGTCACACACTCAGTAAGAATAATGAAAGCAGATCAGGAAGTATGCTGAGTGTTTGAGATGAAGACTTTGTCAAGCATAATCTAGAGTCGGAGGGTGAGGTCAGCATTAATGGTGGCAGCATGAGACACCCCTTTGTCTCCCCCGCTCCGTCTACAACCAGTAAAACGCCTGTAACTCAACATAGGTCCACCGCCTAGCACCCCAGATGCGGGGGGTTCCACACATCTGTCCGTGTAAAGGCGAGTGCACTGGGACACGCAGAGGAGGCTGAACCGGGGAACAGCTGAGGCAGTGCTTGCGAGCCCGGACCCAAAGCCGTGGCGGCTGAGCCTGCAGCCCCACAGAACCCAGGAGAAGCAGAGAAGGCCGTGCACACGCCTGGCCACTCGGCTGCAGCAGCGCCCATGGTCACGGGGAGCCGGGCGGCAGTGGAGGGGGATTGCGGCCCCGGTCCTCCAGTCACGGTGGCGCCCCTGACTCGGAGGCCTGTGCATACCTGCCAACCCCATGGCCCTGGCTGCCCCCTAAACCCTCCCCTGTGGCAGCAGAGCTTGCAAGCCAGGAGACCCTGGACGAGGTGGGGATGCCGCCATCCCAGTGCCGTAGGTGGCAACCCAGTAGAGCAGCACCGGGAGCATCGGGGCACCAGCGACCCTGGAGGCACGAGCAGCACCACGGAGGGCACCAGGGACACCTCTGACGGGGGTGGTGGGGGGTGGAAAGTGCAGAGCCTCCTGTGAGATCAGAGGCAGCACAGGTAAGAGAAGCCAAACACTGGGGCCCTAGCGCCACCTTCTGGAAAACAAAGGAAAGGCCTCTAATTACCAACCGTTTGAATCATTAGAATCAAGTTGGAAGAAAGCTTTACTTAAAGAAGAGAGGTGTTCGCTACTTCACATGCACTGGCAGAGGGACACCTCATCAGGTGACACGGAAACCACGGTAACACGGCATCACAAAAAGAAAACGACGGATCTCCAGAGACCAAGCTTCAAGTCGTGGAATATTGCAGTCTGACTGATAGAGGGTTCAGAATAGCTGTCATGAAGAAACTCAACAAGCTGTAAGAAAAGTCAGAAAGGCAGTTCAGTGAGCTCAGGAATAAAATTAATGAACAGAAGGATTACTTTACCACAGAGAGTGAAACGCTAAAAAAGAACCAAACAGAAATTCTGGAGCTGAAGAGCTCAATAAAGGAGATGAAGAACACATTAGAAGGCACTGGAAACAGAGCAGAGCAGAGCAGATGGTGGAGAGAATTAGCAAGCTTGAAGACAGAGAAGTAGAAATGATACAGGTGGAAGAGGACAGAGAAATAAGATCCAAACAAAATGAAGAAATTCTGCGAGTACTGTCTGACTCGTCTAGGAAGGGCAGTGTTAGGGTGATGGGTGTCCCAGAGGGAGAGGAGCGGGGGAGGGGAGCAGAGAGCTTATTTAAAGAAATAATAGCTGTGGGACTTCCCTGGTGATCTGGTGGCTAAGACTCCACACTCCCAATGCAGGGGACCCAGGTTTGATCCCTGGTCAGGGAACTAGATCCCACATGCCACAACTAAGAGCACGTGTGCTGCAACTAAGAGTTCGCATGCCGCAACTAAAAGATCCTGCATGCCGCAACGAAGATCCCATGTGCTGCAACCGACGCAGCCAAATAAATAAATACTTTTTTTTTTTTTTTTTTAAAGAAATAATAGCTGAGAACGTCCCAAACCTGGGGAGGGAACTGGATATACAAGTCCAGGAAGCTAACAGAACCCTAATTGTCTCAATGCAAAAAGACCTTTTCCAAGACACATTGTATTAAAACTATCAAAAGTCAATGACAAAGAAAGAATTTTAAAGCAGCCAGGGAAAAAGGGTGGCTACCTGCAAAGGAACCCCCATTAGGCTACCAGCAGATTCTCAGCAGAAACTCTACAGGCCAAGAGAGGGGAGTGGTACTTTGAGAACACCGAAAGAGAAGAGCTGTCAGCCAAGAATACTCTGTCCAGGAAAGTTACCCTTCAGATATGAAGGAGAAATAAAGGCTCTCCCAGACAAACAAAAGCTGAGGGAGTTCATCACCACCAGACCTGCCTTACAAGAGATGTTGGAAGGAGCTCTTCTACCTGAAACGAAAAGGCAAAAGTACACAAACTTTGAGGAAGGTGGTAAATAGAATCAGAAAATTGTGACTCTATATCAGAATAGGTTGTTAAACATTTAATTACAGCATAAAGGCTAAAGGAAAAGAAAGCAGTAAAAATAACTATAGCTACTTCAATTTGGTAACAAAATCACAACACAAAAAGGGATAGATAATTTGAGGTAACAAACAACATAAAATGGGAAGAGGAAAAGGACAGAAACCATATAGGCAAATGAAGATAGATGCTACCAGCAGAAACAGGACTATTTTACCTATGGGACATTTTATACAAAAAATGATCTGGAGTCCTGCTGTTTGTTCTCAATGTGGTCTGCGGTGGCAGCTTGGGCATCTTGCGTTGCTTGTCAGGATTGCAGAGTCCCAGGCACCGTCCAGGGCTACCGGATTAGAATCTGCATTTTTATCACCTCCCCAGGGATGTGCACGCGCTGGGAGACGCCGGCCTAGAACTGACCGTGCAGTTCTTTTATTTTTCTTAGTGGGAGACTTCGCTGCTGAAATAGTTGAACCCTCCAGCTGTTTATCTATTTGTGTTTATCCATATTTGTCTTTCTGTTCACCTTAGATTTTTAGGTGAACTTCAGAGGAGACTGTTGTAAGTCTTGTGAACAATGGAGAGTAGCTGGGGGAGGCAGCTGGAGCTGGAGGGGTCACCGAAGTCACCTGGAGCAGGCAGCGTGTGGCCGAGTGAGCCCGGCCTGCTGCGGCCTGGAGGGAACATTCGGAGCGGAGGGGCAACACGTGCAGAGGCAGGAGGGCAGGAAAGGGCATGTGTGAGTGGGAGTGCCGTGGTGAACTTGCAAGAGGACAGCGGGCCTTTGCCGTAGGGTCTGGGCCTGTCCCTTTGCTGCTGTGTGAGGTGCTTCGCTGTGCGGCCTCTGCTGTCAGCTCCTGAAAGTTTCCCGTTACTCTAATGCCCTGCCCTTCAGCTCTCCCAGACTCCCCTACCATCCTCACCTTGTTTAGCCTTTGCCAAGACGTGTTTTGGTATATTCTGTGCCAGTGGCCTCCTAGGCAGCCTTTAAACTTCATTTCAAGCTCTCTGTGAGACCTGCACGCCTTCCAGCAGACTGTCTCCATAGTTGGGGTCCTCCTTGCCCCTTCTGTATATCTTACATTGTGCTGAAATTGATGACAAGCGTAACGTTCAACCACGTTGATGTGTGCAGCCTATTCATTTTCACTGTTGTGTAATATTCCATGTATGGAGATAAGCATACTGGTGAACGTTTTTAAGGTATTGTCAATCTTTTTAGAAATCATGCTGCTATAAATATTCTGGTTACATGGCTTCTTGAGTATGTATATGAGTTTTTTTTTTTTATAACTTTATTTATTTTTGGCTGTGTTGGGTCTTCGTTGCTGCGCGCGGGCTTTCTGTAGTTGTGGCGAGCGGGGGCTACTCTTCGATGCGGTGCGCGGGCTTCTCATTGCGGTGGCTTCCCTTGTTGCAGAGCACGGGCTCTAGGTGCGTGAGTTTCAATAGTTGCAGCACGCGGCCTCAGTAGCAACACGCGGGCCTCAGTAGTTGCGGCGCGTGGGCTCAGTAGTTGTGGCGCACAGACTCAGTAGTTGTGGCTCGCAGGCTCAGTAGTGTGGCTTGCGGGCTCTAGAGTTGTGGCGCACGGGCTTAGTTGCTCCGTGGCATGTGGGATCTTCCCGGACCAGGGCTCGAACCCGTGTCCCCTGCATTGGCAGGCAGATTCTTAACTGCTGTGCCACCAGGGAGGTCCCGAGTATATATGAGTTTCTTTGTAGTGTTTTTCAGCCTTATTTGACTGTGATCCAGAGAAACAACATTTTATAACGTGACCTGATTTTGGTGTGTATGTCTGTCTGTATATATATATGTATGTCAACTGATTTTTTAAAAAAGTTTAACAGTTATATTTACCCTTTGTGTGATGCACTATCTTTTTTCCTTCTAAAAATAAATACTTGTTGAGATTAAATTAATGAATTGTGACCTGCTGTTTAAAATATTGCTGTAGGGTGTGTTGTGTATGTGTGAATGTATATGTGTACATAGATGTGTATATCATGACTATAAATTGATAAACGTATGTACGTGTGTCAGCACGTGTGTGTGTGTGTCTAGAACTTGATTACATTTCACCAAATTGTTTTTTAAATGGTTATACCTGTTTATATTGGTATGGCCTCCCGAGTCTGGGAACTTAGCTTTTTATCATGTGTCCATGGTCTTTTAAAGCACTTACTTGGCACACAATCGGTAAGTACTCATTGAATAGTTTGGTGAAAGAAAATGAGGATTTCATACCTGTAACTGCATGACTACCATGCTAAGCAACTACTGTTTTATCAAGCCAGCTTTAGGTAAGCTCACAAGGCTAATTTTAAAGAGCGGATAACCCATTTGTGATTTCGGTTAGGCTTTTAAAAGTCCATTTTTAGGGGTTCTTGACTACATTGTTCAGTTATGATAGTTATGTTCCAAAGAAAGACACATTGACAAAATTACATTATTATTTCAATTGGTAAAAAGTGATTGGGGCTAAAGTTTCCCACGAGTGATAACAAGTTTCTTTTTTCCCTTGGAGGAATCAATAAAATGGTTTTCATAGCCTTAAATTCGTAAGACCTAAACATCATCTAACATTTAATTATATCTAGCTTTTGCTCAATAGTAATATAGCCATTTTAAAATTTTTGCTAGCATTATTCTTGTACAAGGCTTTTTTACGTTAAAGTCCCTTTCTTTTGTTGTTATAAAAATGCCCCACTGTATTGGGTGCTACAGCTTTTTACCTGCAGGGACAGTCATATCCCTTTATGCGAGTTCATTCAGCCGTAGCGTTCACATCAGGAAAATCGTGCTGCATAGAAAAGTCTCCATTTGTATTTGGCTGAGGTTGTAGCAGATTATTCTGAGGGGAATCGTTCTATTTTAAGAACAATGAAGCCCCACTTGGAGCGTGCTGAAAATCTTTGTTTTCTCCTCATGCTCTGGACCCACTGCCTGAGAGGGAAAGTTAAGATACAGTTGTTTTACAGACCAATGTAGGAACTTCTCTAGAGAAAGAAAAGTATTGTATTTTGATTATCGAAATTTCTTAACATGACAGTAACTTGCGCTTAAGTAGTGCTTTAAAGCTTTAAAGATGTTTTCCATACATGCCTCACCTAAGTACTGGGGGCAGCCACTCTAACTCCATTTACCAGGTGGGAACCTGGTAGCTCAGTTTGTTACTAGTCCAGGGCCATTTATGCAGCTCAGAGGTGGCCAAGTACATGGGCAGTGCTGGTCTGTTGACCGCTAACTCATTTTGACACTGTCGACAGTCAAACATATTTAAGCAGAGCGTGTCCCAGATGTTTGTCAGTTTATAGGTGTCACTTCTCAGATTTAAACGCAGGATATTTTGGCATAAATTGTATATGCGTAGCCTCCCTCCTAAGGAATTTTGGGGGAATGTGTTTAGTTTTGCTGGGTTGAAATTATTGGCCTCAGTGGTATTTTGTAGATTCACTCTCACCTTTAGATAAAAAGTATGTACTTAAACAGAAACCTAAATTTTTGAAAAAGCTTGGTTTTTATTGATACCTCTTACTGTATTTTTTTCATAATCAAGTGATTTATAGAAATCTGTTATATATAAGCTTCTGAATATTTGATATAATTTCCAGATAGTACTTCTATTTTCCATTTTACTTTAATTGTACAGGCAAGTATGTGAAGGTAATCATAAGAGCATTTAAAATTATCAAGAAATAATACATTCAAAGATATGAAGAATAGTACAGCTGAGGCTTGTATTCTTGTATACTTAGGTGAGTTTCCCTACAGTGTTTTTCAGAGTTTTTTGACCATGACCCAAAGAGCTAACATTTTATAACACACCTTAGTTCATCTATAACTTTTCTTAATCTCAGGGTTCTATCTGAGATTTATTCATGTTGATACAAGGCTTCTTGAGGCAGTCCTTGTTGTTTCTCATCCTACAATTAGTATTAATCGATTAAAAAATCCCCACCCCCCCCCCCACCACCCAGTGTGTTGATTGCAAAATGGAAGTTGTTGTAGTTTTCAAGGGCATTTCCTCCTAATTACCAGTGAGGGTGTGCATGTTTTTATGTGTTTATTGGCCATATATTTCTTCTGTGAATTACTCATTCGTATCTTTTTGTCCATTTTTCTGTTTAGGTTGGTTGTCTGTTTCCTACTAATTTCTGTTTCATTGTTTAAAACCTCTTTGATTTTTACTTGTTGGTAATCTTTTAAGCAATACACTACACATTTGATAAAGGACTTACTTTTTACTGTGGGATATTACTACTCCTGGTTCAAATATGGTGAGTGAGTAAACTGTTCACATAAAGTAGTTTTGAATTCTTAGACAGATTTGGGGGGAAGCTCCTAGGAAAGGAAAATTAGTAAACTCATTAAGGTTCTTGAAGGTTGATTTATAACCTTTCAGCACAGCCAAGACACACATCTTCTTAGCAAGCTGCTGCTGTGCCATTTGAAAATTTGAACGTGTGAATTCTGTAACCCTCCATTACGATTGTATAAAGAACCAGAATGCTTCTTATATGCTGTTATATTTTATTTTATTTTTTAATACTAGCTTTTCTCTGTTTCTTCTCCGTAATTAGGTCCTCGATGGGCTTCCTGGAATATTGGTGTGTTTATTTGCATCAGATGTGCTGGCATCCATAGGAATCTTGGGGTTCATATATCCAGGGTCAAGTCAGTCAACCTAGACCAATGGACACCGGAACAGATCCAGGTAAACATTTCCCTACCGAGAAATTATTGAAAGTATTTAAAATGGATATATAATCCATTTTTAATCCTTCTTGCACCTAAGGATTAACATTGAAAAGTAGTATATTGAAATATGGAATATGCCACATACAAAATTCGAGTGTTATCTGAATTGTCGGTTCACAGATGTGCATTTTTTCTTGATTCTACAGTAAAGTCAGTTTTTAATCTATTTTTACCTAAAATGTTGATTTTGAAGTATTTAAAAAATAAATTTCTTTTCCTTGTGCTGATGAAATTTGCAGGTGTAATTCTGTAGTCTGTTTTGCTTTGCTGTCAGTAGAGGGCGCCTGGGTAAAGACAAAGAACAAACCACCTCTTCCTGAGCGCTAACTGGAAGGCCTTCCCTTCTGTGCAGGGGTGGGTGTTCTCCGTAGGCAGACAGGGCCAAGGAGTCGGGAGACAGCCCAGGTAGCAAATGTTCTCGTGACTGATTTGGGCTTGTTTCGAGCGGTTTAGCTTTTTAGAGATAAATTTGTAATTTTAAGGCCTTGCCCTTTTTCCAGTGTGACAGTATTAAATTCTCAAAATCATACTTGCTAGTCCTTAAGGTTAATTGCTAATGTAAAAATGATGATTTCTACTGGTTTTATTTTATAGTTCACGGTGAAATTACATAACTTTTTCTTACGACCTTTTCAAATTACTTTTAGTCAGCATGAAGCCTAAATATACAGATATATGTAGTTGAACTTCAGTGATACACACACACTCCTCAATCATAAAGAACAAAAACAACACAAAAATTGGCCTGGGTGAGGTGGGGTCAGGGTGGAAAGAATAGAATAGAATGCTGGGAGGGAGTGGTCATTAAAAAAAGATACATAGACTTGGTTAAAGAAAGTAAAATTTCTATCCTGAAGACATATTTATGCCAAAGTAAGTTCTAGATGTAGGAAAGATTTAAATATTAAAAAAAATTAAACCTCAAAAATACTCAAAGAAAAAAATAGAACAGATTTTTCAGGCCATAAAGTCAAGCGTAATTTACTTAGTTTAGTCTTAGACTAGTTTTTGAACATTTTGCTGGCTAGAACATAAAAGGAAATATGAAACTGTATTTTCGAGATCCTTGAGGAGAAAATTTACTTGTTAATCAAGGAAGCAGAGCTTTTTGAACATTTTATATGAGGCAGTGTTCTTAGTAACATCTCTGTAGTAACTGTGGTGACAGATTTCATGACATTGTTTAAGTTGTCTTCAAGAAAACGTGTAGCTTGAAAATGTAACTTGGTGTTTGTAATGGATTATGGAGGTACAAAACATTCAAGACCAAGTGTATTGCCTTTTTAATGGTTCATTTCAAACTAAGGAGAAAACATGAAATCCCTGGACAATTAAATTCTCCAGAAATATTATTTTTCTCAACTAGGCTGCTGAAAGGAGTTGAGTAGCAGGTTATTTGAAGTAGGCAGCTGTTCTTTTTTAATAGTTTAGAGCATAACTTCCCAAACAGAGGGCTGTAGTTCACTGGTTTCTGTGGGATTGGTTATAGGTACAAAGCAAGATCTTGTATTATTAAATGTGTAAGGATTTTGAAAGCAATTGTTAAGTAATACACAGTCTGTGAAATTGTATTTGAACACATTTCAGTGGTTCCAACTGTCAGCTTCTTCAAATAAGAATTAACTGTTTTCGAGTGCAAGATTTTTGATGAGTACCTGTCACAGAGGATGCTGTGTGTGGCTCCGTAAGCCGTGGGGCTCCTCCTGCAGGTGAGGAGGGTAAAGGCAGGGTGCACTCCTGCAAAGTCAGATGGAGGAGACCGTGAAGTTTCACTTTAAAGAAGAGCAGGGAAGCCTAACCACACGGACCCATCTTGTGGGGGGCTTGTCGGCACTTGCAGGCAAAGCCAGAGTTGTTCTTCGGAAATTGGCCCTGGACTCCTGTGCGGTGAAGAGGAAGAAGCGGTTGGCCAAGACCCCGGGCTCCACACTGCGGAGCACAGGGGTTGTTTTAAGGCCGCTGGTTCTAGAGAGGCCGCAGAGTGAAGTGACTGAGAAAGCTGTCTCTGGAGCCAGACGGCCAGGTGGGCCTGGGCGGTGCTGACAGGATGCCCGAGCGCAGGTGCCTGAGCGCCCTTGTCTGCGAGGTGGGGTGGCAACTGTCCCCTGCAGGGGCCGTGAGGACCAGCTAAGCTAGCGCGGGTAAAGCATTTACAGCGGGGCCTGGCACGCTTTTTATTGAGGTATAGTGGATTTACAGTGTTGTGCTCTTTTTAGACGGGCACGTCGTGAACACTCAGTAACGTCGACTTGTCAGTTACCAGGAGGATTAGTCCATCTGTTCACTGTGCAAACCCTCGCTGTTGCTGCTTCGAGTATCTTTCTGATCTTAAGCAGTTAGCTTCCCTAGTGAATCTGCCGTGATGGATTGGTTGCTAAATGTACTACTGAGTAAACAAACAAGCGGACCCATTGTGTGGTATTACTGAGTATAGAAGAATTACTTTTTGAGAATATTTGTGAGAAATAATTCATGTTTAGTGGTATTGAATGGTAAGGCATTCAGAGATGAGTGGTTAGGTAGCGGCATCTGTTGTCTGTTGAGGTCACTCCTTATTCAGCTTTAAGCAGATCCTGTTTCCTGTGGTGGTAGGTGTGTTCCTTACAATCCAATTCTATCCACCTTTGGCATTATTTATTTATTTACTTAAAAAAAAATGAGGTATAATTACGGAGAGAATCCAGATAAAAGTGAGTTTTACGTACCTTGGCAGATGTCTTTACAGTCGTCCACCTGTATCCTCCGGAGGCTGGTTCCAGGACCCCCACGGACACCGAAATCCGTGGATGCTCAAGTCCTTTACCTGAAGTGGTGGAGTTCCTGGACACAGGGCCGCGCATGGGCAGAGCTGACTGTGTGCGTCAGCAGGACCCCGGTACAGATACTCTGAGCGCGTCCATCACTAGGGAGAGGTTCCTTGTGTCCCTTTCTAGTCAGGACCCCCAGGGGCAGCCGCTGCACTGATTTCTGTTCCCTTAGGTTGCTGTGCATTGGAACTTTTGTCTTTTGGAGTCCGTTCTTACTAACTCTGAGTGTAGGTTCAGATTGGGGAAAGTGAAGATCGCAGTGTGATTTAGTGTTCCATATCCTTATGATGTAAGAATTTATCTAACATAGAAACTGCTTGGGCGATACTTGCTCATAGAGTAAGAGAAGTGCTTTCACTGCGTGTGGTCAGTTCTGCTCTGGGTCTTCCCCACCACCACCCGGACATGTCATGGGGATCATGTCTCTCATTTTCAAAGATGATACTTCGTTTTGGTTTTATTTATCTTCTATCTTTTATAAGTAAATGTGGAAACATTTAATCTCTGAGCCCCGTCACCCTGTTGAATAAAAGTGGTTTTTGTTAACATATTAAGTTTTTCCTCAGGACTTCTTATCAACTGGTACTATATGTACATCATATTTATGTCAGTTATTTATATATATGTTTGTGTGGCAGTCAGTGTTCAGGGCATCTGTCATGTTATAGCTATGTTAGAATTGCTGTATGCTTACTTTTAAAAGAAAATAATTTATCTACAAAACTTATTTTGATAGAATGGAAATAGAGTTATTCATCTTAAATTTTAATAAAACAGTTTTTTAAATCATGGTTCATAGATTAAATGTCTTTGATCTTGGGTTTATTGTTGGGTACTTCTCAAATTTTTGGAAAGGATCAATGTTTCAATACTTTTATAAATACTGTAGCTTTTCTTTTAAATTTTGTACTGGTTCATCTACTCTACGTCTTGATTACCATTTTTCCCCATCATTTAAAAATTCTTAATTATTCATTTTTCAGTGTATTGAAGGAGTTAAAATAAAGAATACAGTAAACAACAAGGTCGTACTGTATAGCACAGGGAACTATATTCAGTATCCTGCAAGAGACCATAGTGGAAAAGAATATGAAAAAAATTATATATATATATATATATATGCGTATAACTGAATCACTCACTTTGCTGTGCACCAGAGAGTAACAACACTGTAAATCAGCTGTACTTCAATGAAAAAGATAAATTAAGAAAAAGAAATGGGGATTAAAAAAAATGAAGAGTAAAGTTTCTTAGCTCACTTTGTAGATAGTCGTGTAAATTGTGTTGTTCAATAAAACACCTCAATGAGACTTTGTCCATAGTGGAGAGTATACACCGTATATTTGGTGTTTAAACTGATAACTTTTGGACCACTTTTAATATTTTATGTATCTATAAATCTTTTAGTAATCTTCTCTCACATGCTCTTTGTTTTACTACTTACTAGTGTCATTTATTGATATGGTACTTGGTATTTTTTTGGAAACACCAAGCCCACACAACTAGAATGTATTCGTGTATAAGATATATCCAGTCTCCCTAGGCATAGTGGCCTTGCCTTCAACATTTTGTAGGCATTTTCCCTTCCGTGTCTTTATAGCTTTACCATTTGTGCTTTAGCTTTGGACTACACTTTGGACTAGAAGGGGGGATCTTTGAACCCAGCTCTCCTCACATCACCGTGTACTGTTACAACAGAAGAACAGAAGCTCTCCTCTCATTTTCTGTCCACCCATCCTCCGAATGTTTCCGATCTGACTTCCAGCTGTTAGTTCTCTTGGTCTAGGGGCAGGGTGGAGGAAGGTGGTGGGTGCCGGGTTCTCTGCCTTTATTTTCATTCTCAGCCTTCCTTCCTGCTTTTCCACCTAATTAAAAAAACTATGTTCATTTGGAGACATCTTTAAACTCTTTCCTCCTCTTTGAAACACGCTGCCTCACTCCCCCCTTTCATAAAAGTTTCCCTTGTGCCCTCTGACCCCCAACAAACAGCCCTCGACTCTGTCGTGCTCCTTGACTCACTGGTTGCCTTGTTCACCAGTTAGCGTTTACCAAGGACTCACGGTGGCCGGCCACTGTCCTGCAGCGACTAGCTCTTACCTTCCTTCAGCAGCTGGATTTCTTGAGTAAGGTCTTCACCTGCGATTTAATTTCTTTGCCTGACTTTTGCCTCTGCTAGCGTGTTTTGTTCCTGCCACTCTGCTGAGTTCGTGCTCACAAAGAACACAGTCACTCCTGTGGCCACAGGAGTGGCCCAGCTCTCCGTCCACCTCCGCCTTGGACTCCCTGCTTCCCTGACACTCATCGCTGCCTCCTTGAAGCCTTTTCTGTGTAAGAGAAGCTAAAGTTACTATCCTCATCTTTTGTTTTGTTTCATTATTTAGTCTCTGTAGTTTTTTCCTGTTTCTTTTTCTGCTTTTCCCTTCTGCTGGAGACTTTATACAGTTTTGTCTTTAGCCTTTTTGCTCTTTTGTCTTTCTCCATGTCGAAAACTCAGTTACTCTCATGGGTTCAGCTGGTATTTTTCTGTGCAGTTGGTTTTTCCCTCTCTTTCCAGTAGTGACTTCTATAGAGTTTCAGTTCTTCTTTTAGATTGTCTGTTCGAAACCTTTGATATTCATGGATTCATCATGCCTTAAGAAACCTTGGATATCCTTGGCGTGAAGTAATTGGTAATTTTCCCAAGTGTGTTTGGTAAGTCTGGAGTTAGCCCGTTAGGTTGATTCCAAGGCACTGGAATTTCAACATGGTTTTACATTATCTACTCATATTTGTACATTGAAGAACTCTTGTGAAGTAATTAAAAATCTTGTTGCTTTGTGAAAAATGTTTTGCATAAAACATAGAAAGCCGACTGCTAATGCAATGATAGAAGTTAAGAGAAAGGAATAGATGTGACCAGGCATGGATTTTTTTTTTTTTTTTTTTTTTTTTTTTGCTAGATAACGTGATGCATTTGAGTAGAATAAAGAACAGAATATCAGAATCAACAGCTGCTCTTTAGCAGTATTAACAGGACCTCTAGATGTCTCATATAGAAACAGGAAAAAAGGATTTATGAAATTGTTTCAGTGTTTCATTATGGAAAATTTTGCCCACAGTCATAGTAATTAATGTGTATATTTGTAAATGTTAAGATTGGTAGATGTCTATTTACCTGTAGCTTGGTACATCTAAAATTTAAATAATCATCTGGTTGTCCAGACTGGCTTTCTTTCCTGTGCCTTTGTATTCCATCAGTTCTTAATTTTTTCGTTGTTTCTGTTGCTTTCCATTTTTCCCCCTTTTCTCCGCATGTTCCAGTATACTTGTGAAATTCCAAAAATACGGCAGCCATAGGGAGTCTAACTTAAGCTAGTGTGTGGAAGTTCCAGGGTAGTATATGCAGCTACTAGAAGGCAGTACTTTTCAGCATTTCAAGCCGTCCCACGCTGAAATTGACTGCCTTGGAGGGTAGTCAGTTTACCATCCCTGGGATGGTTTGTGCAGAGGCTGGGCGAGCACCTGGAGGTGTGTAGCTGGGGTTCAAGCATTGGATGGCAGGTGGGGAGCAGTTTGGACGATTGAAGTCTCTTCCACGCTTGAGATTCTTTGATTGTATGCCCAGTCCTCTTTGGTTACCACAGCAGTTCAAAACACATTTTCATTATCTGTGTTAGAATAAAGACGGTGTATCACAGTTAGAGATGTGATTCCGCTTTTTCCAGAAGTCAAATTCCACCCCAGAGGATAAAAATTTTCTGAACTCTCCAGAAATTCAAAAGAATGTGACAAGATGATTGGGTTAAGTCTGAAAGACGGGTTCTAAAAATGTTTTGGACAAACTTTTTTGCTCTTGATATTTTCTTTCATAAAGAGAAAATCACTAGCTAAATAAATAGGTATAGATTTCTATGATAACCTTGTTATTCCCAGAAAAACCTACTATAAGGGAACTTGGTGTAGCCTTTAGTTTAATTTGGCAATAGATGTGTCATAGCGTTGACCTGCTTGTCTTAGTTTAAACTTTTGGTTTTTCTTAGAAAAGGGTTTTTCCTGAGGAAGTTACTAACATCATGGATTTCTGGCTGATCTTCGTCAGTAAGCTTTGCCGTATTCTGTCACCTCAGCTTCAGTTCCTGATCAGGCCAAATCAGGGAGAACAGGCAAAAGGGGCTTGATAGTTACTTTAACTACTTCTCTGTGGGTAGAAAAGCACCTAAAATGACAGGTACTTTTTATGTTGTGGTCACGTTGTGTGCATCCTCTGGGGTAGAATTGGGGTGTAAAAGCTTTAAGAGGTTGGGGATGAAAGTGGCTGAACACACTGAGGAAGTTTTCTCCTCTTTCACTTTCTGACATAGTGTGTTTTGGATGGAGTTATGATAAATTTTATTCTCTAGAAGCATATTAATTTTGTGAAATGAAACGACTTGCAGTTGATGTTAAGTTCAGCCTCCTGTGAGCTCCCTCTGCCGTCTTTAAAAAATGGAAACCGGGAACTAGAGTGTTGTTAGGCAATCAGAACTTAAATTTTACTTGAATCATGCGGTTGTGCAGGTTTGTTTTACTTGGAACAGGATCCAAGGATGTATCACATTGATCCTTTCTCCGGGCCTGGTCTTAGCTCTTGGTGAGTAGTTAAATTGTCAGTTCATTGCAAAAAATGGCATTATGGCACCATTGTAAGCCTTTAGGTGCAGGTGAGATAAGTTAATATGTTTTCCTGGGAGTTCTGCAGAGGGGAAAGATGCATTAAATAAAACATATTATTAACAGTGATCTTACCTGTGTTTTTCAATGAGGCTACTGGCACATGTAAAACACTGTAACTGGCTCATTATCTTTCTGTTTCCCGGCGGTGGTGTAGGTGTGTCGCGGCTGTTATACGGTCGTCTGGAGCCACTGCAGCCCTCTCTTGCTTGATGTTTGCATGATCTGTCTTCTTTTGTGCTTTTATGTTTGACCTGTCTCAGTCTTGAAATATAAGAGGTTTCTTTTAGACAGGAAATGCCTGCATGTGGTATGCTCTTCCAGTATGTAGTTTCAAATTTTTTATTTCAGTGACTTTTTAAAAACTAGTTTTTTAGTATCGTGTTTCCTTGTTTGAATTTTCTTTTTCAGTGACTCTCTTACCTGGCTGTTGGGTCTTCATTGCCTTACTCTATTATTTGTCACTTTCTCTTGGATCCTTTTCATTACTTTTTTTTTTTTAATTAAAATTTTTTTCCTTTTTTGCCTCTCCAGTTTTCTTAGACCGTTGTTTGCTGTGTTTATTTGTTTTGGCCATCTATTTAATTTCATATTCGTTTCTGAAATATTTTTTCTTTTATTTCTAATTCTTTTCCTGAGTTTTCGTTTTAATTCTGCGTGTTTCTAATTTCTGATATAGTTGTTCTTTCATAACACCACGTCCTTGAACTCATTTTACATATTCTTTCGTATTTTGTATTCATGTCTTTTAGCTTGTTCTGAATTAGTAGGCTACCGTTTTGATCTGTTTCCTGGGTGTATTTGTTCTCGTGGGGCTTCACTGTCAGAGACGTTGTTCCACGTCTTATTCTCCTTTTCTGATAACTTTGTATGAGACTTGACCTTGATTGTTTTCTGTTGGTCATCTTTATGTGACATTGGTTTTTCATTACCTTTAAAAGGAACTCATATTCAAGATAGCTTTTCTAACCTCACAGACCTCTCTCTTCTGTTGTTTTCACATGATGTTTAAAAAGTAAAACCACTTGTTTTCTGAGATGATTGCTCTGTTCCCTTCTCCCACTTTTTTCTGGACCTTCTCGTCCTTTATCTCCATTATTTCTGTCCTGCTCCATTTTGAATCGTTTCGCAGGAGTTGCTACTCAGTGTAGGGCCCTGTCCTGGAAGGGAGATCTGGTGGTTCCTCATGGGAGCGCCTCCCCGTTCCCAGCTTCTTGCACTTCCTTACTCTTCGGGTGGGTAAAATCCCTTTCAGCTTCATCTGCCTTCTTCACGTTGCTTCACAGCAGTTTCCCGTTTGTATTTCTCCACTGTCTTAGTGTTCTGTTCTCAGATCCACCTGATACCTCATTAGCTGCAGGCAGGTCTAGTGGTCATTATGCCTCGTCCTTACCTGATGGCATCTCGGGATTTGTGGGGATCCTCCGTCACCAAATTTCGGTGTGTATATTGTGCATGGGTTTTGGTGTTTTTAATCTAGTACTACTTTCTTTTTTTTTTTTTGTGAGGAACTTCTCAGAGCTTCAGAAACTGTCACTGCTGTTACAGAATTCCCATGACAAGTAATATTTAATAGAATAAAGTTGTCATTAAAAAAGCTAATTTGAAGCACTCTATGATTTAACCACATTTGACCTGTATGTGTTAGAACATTGTTTAACCTCTCAAGGTTTTGACCCTTAGATAAATTTCCATAGTGCCTTATATAACCTGACACATAATAAGCTTTCAGTATACAATTCTTGGTACACACTTATTCAAGAGACCCCTGGTCAAACAACTTTTTTCTTATTTTGTGGGAGGAGTACTCATTATAATTCCATCAAGCTGATGAAATTTCTCAAATTGTGGCCTCATGTACACACTTAACTTTTTTTTTTTTTTAAATTGTGTATCCACTTTACAGATTTTCTGCAGTGGCCCGTTCTCAAACTGCTTAGAGGAAGCTTTTGTATTTTTTTTTTTGTATTTTTTATTTTATTTATTTATTTATTTATTTATACAGCAGGTTCCTATTAGTCATCAGTTTTATACACATCAGTGTATACATGTCAATCCCAATCGCCCAATTCATCACACCACCACCACCCTGCCGCTTTCCCCGCTTGGTGTCCACACGTTTGTTTTCTACATCTGTGTCTCAATTTCTGCCCTGCAAACCAGTTGACTGAGATTCAAGTTATGCCAACTCCTTGCCAGGATCGTTAAATGTGTCCTCAAAGAAGCAGAGCAAGGTGGCAGCACAGTGCTGGGTTTATCTATTACCTGATGTGCGGAGTGAGGTGAAGAAAGAAATGTGATACTGCCTATAACAAAATTTAATCTGTGAAGTTTAATAGGAGGTTTGCATTTTAAACAATCCATTGGGGGAAAAGGTCACATTTATTTTGAATCTGAACGTGCACGATTGTGATTTTTCTCTTGATTTTATTAATTGTTTTTGAGGTTAAACATTTAAAAATACCAGTAATGCTTTTTAGAATTCCCTTTTCCTAGTGACTGGCTATAGTTCTTGGCTCAAGTCACTCATTAACCCTATTAATTCCGTACTGTCGAGTTGGGACTGAGAGTGTAACCAAAGAAATCACAAGCTGCTTGAAGATACGGGCTTCTGTCCCGTAGGGAGTGCTCTGTTGGGTACGAAGCTGTTGAGTGGCAGTGAATGTAGAATAGCTGTGTGAGTGGATCATCTGGGAACACAATTATTGTTAATTTCATTGCACACAGTATTTTAGAGGCGAGGTTGCTTCTCTTCCTGCTTCGTGTGAATGTAAAATGATCGAGAATAGCAGATGTGGTCAGAGCGCTGGCCTGGGACTCTGTAGACCTGGGCTCTGGGTTAGGCTTTGTTGGCTAAATGGCGGGCCATCTTCAGCAAGTTACTTAGTAGTGGCTCCTTTTTTTCCCTTAAAAATAAAAATGCCCTCAGTGTCTAGTGATATTGTAAGTTCTAAGCATATCTTTTAAGTGTCTCATTACCTTTTTGACAGTGACCTTTATTTATTAATTTCTAAAAGCATGCAGCAGTGTGCAGAGGGCCTTCTAGGCAGAAAGATAGAAAACATATGTCGTATTTGAGAAAGTAAGGTAGTTATTGGGGGCAGTTGTATGTGCACAGGGGGTGAAGGTGAAAGTTGCGGGCAGGGGCTGGTTTGGCCTTGATCCCGTGAGGGATGGGGGATGGGGAGAGGGACAGCCTACGAGCGCTTAATGTGTTCTCAGTTGAAGAGCGACATCTAACGTTATGTTCCTTTAAGAACATAAATCTGAGGGGCTTGTTCCTGCAGTGGCCTAGGCAGTGGGTGACTAGATCTTCAGCTAAAGTAGTGGCAATGAGGTTGATTAACGGGGTAAACCTACAAAAATATTAAAGTTAGAATCACTAAGACTTCTGACAGAAGGGGCAAGAGTCCAGATGACTACTGAGCTGGGCCTTAAGCACCTAGGACGAAAGTAGTGGTTTATCCCTGGACTTCAAATGGTATGAATTTCATAGCAAGTAGAGATGACAGAAGACTGTAATGTGAAACTTTTCCAGTTTTGTCATAACAGTGTTTAATTTTATTGCTTAAAAAAAAAGAATTCGTTCTCTGAATTTGTAGCAACTAGCCAATGCTGCAACATATGAATCAAGATCTGAGAATATCTAGAAGTTGTGAAAAATAGGAAAACTGGTACCTCTGATTCCACATCATCATTTAACAATTTTAATTTTTAAATACGTGTAGTTTACTTACTTTGTTCTTAAAAACAACAATTAAAACAGAAAGAGGTCGACTCCCCTAAAACACAATTTCATGAAAACTGAAGGAATGGACTCTGTATTAAATATTTCCAAAGAGTTCCTGAGACCAAAAACAGTGGCCCTTCTTTTCCAGCAGCTGGAACCCAAAAGATCTTGAAACCAGTCCTGAAAAGCTTGCTCCTATGCAAGAAATCCTGGTGGCTTTTGAGAGGAAGATAGAGAACTATTCTGGAAAGTTTCAAGTGGTAGTAGAGGTGAGTCACTGACATGAAGAATTACCAGGGACTACAATTTCTCTTTTTAATTATGAGGTTTTAAAATATATATATATACATACACCCACACCCACACCCACACCCCCCCCCCCACACACACACACATACACACACACACACCCCCACGTTCAGCTAAGGCAGTTTGAAATTTTAGTCTTTGTGTTCTAAAAATTTTAATGAATAGAAAATAGAGCGAGTAGCGCTCCCTCTCCCGCACAAAACCAAATACGTTGAAATCTGAAGAAGCAGAAACTAAGAGTTGAAATTTCAGTGATGTCATCTTCAGCAACAATAATGAAGGTAATGATACTGGGAAAACACCTGGCATGTAAATGCCATATTTATATTTTGAATGTATTTTGACTGTAAGATATTCCTGGATGGGACTTGTTAAATGTATCAATTTTATTCGATCATAACATCTCTGATCGTCAGGAGACCCTGTTCTCTTAGTGGAGGTGGAGGGCCCTAGTGAGAGGAGGTCTCCTTGCTCTGAGTCACATGCTGCTTGGATCCCTGGCTAAGCTCCCTCTGGATGTATTTTATTTAGGAACAGTGCAGGATTAATGAAGCCCCCCTCTGACTATTTTATTGTGTTGGGGAGTGGGAAACATATGGACATGGTACAAACATCAGAGGGTACAGAAGGTGTAAAATGGGTGGTCTCCCTCCCGTTTTTGTCCCTCAGTCATCCAGTTTCCCTCTGTAGGAACAACCCTATTTTTCAGTTTCTTGTATATTCTTCCTGAAATGTTTTATGCATATATACAAACATATAGGTGATACACATTTTTAGCTATTTTCGTATCCTTACACAATAATCTTTTGACCTGGGAGTAAGAGTCTTCTTCCCCGCGCCGCCCCGCCCCCCGCAAGTCTATTTCTCAGAAAATGGGTAGAAGTGTTTTAATTTACATAGTTTTTTACCTTTTTTTTCCTCCAGATTTAGCATAGACCTGTAGCATCCTTCCATGACAGGCTAATGTGTAAGGTTCTATTGATTATTTTGATGTTTTGCATTTTTGCCATTGGGAATTTAGAAGATCTAATTGCCGCATTGTAACCTAGTCATTTGCAACAAAGCAATTAGTAATCTCAATCCTTTATTTTGTAGCTGTTATTCTTTTTTCCACTTATTCCATTTTTAAAAATAGCCAGTAAACCCCAAAGGGCAAGTCAGTACACACATAAAAGTTTATGAAAACTATGCAGATAGCTTCCTGAAACAATCCATTAGTGTGGGTTTTCGTTTGCTCATAAATGGTTGCTGCTGAGAGAGAGAAAGTGCAGGAGACGCTCCAGGGACACTTGGGGTAGGTGCTGAGCAAAGGGGAGGGTGCACAAGGTGAAGGAGAGGGGAGGCCCAGGGGCCTGGTTGCTAAACACAGACCCTGGCCCTGGGCTGGCCTGCGCTGGGTGTGCGCGGCCTGGGACGAATAGGAGCAGTGTGCCCTGGAGCAGTGGTGTCACGTGGGTAGGTTCCACGTCCCAGGATTTTGGAAGATTAAAGAAAAGAAGAAATGTGACAAATTTTATTCTCAGGAGAATGAATCATTGAGTTGGAACTTCAGGTGGCCTGTCATTTATCTTGTCTTTTATTGTTTCCTGATATTGACAATGACTTAAACTTGGGCACTCTTTGTTTCTGTACGTTCCTGTTGCCTTTTATCTTTGCATTCATTTCATGGCCCTTTTTGCCTAAAACTGTTTTCGTGTGCTGCTTAATTACCATGTTTTTCCACTGGAGATGCCCCATTGACATAAAACAATGCCCTTTTTGTTTTTTTTTTAAACATACACAGTAGTGTTACATAAAAATAAAATTTCCTTTTAAATTTGTTTGCTTACTTATTGATAATGCCTTTTAAAAATCTATTCCCACTTTTTTTTTTTTTTAGTTTTTGGGTATGTTTATTAAATTACACAATCCAATAAATAAATGCCAATTAAAACTTTAAATTGACAACCTCAGTTCTCTTCAGTCTCTGTAAAACATTAAAAAGTTTAGAACTCTTTTAGAATGTAAGTTTTATTGTTTTTTAGTGCAAAAACTGGGACTGGGTGATATGTTGTCTACTTAGAAAGTTTCAGAAATAGAAATGCTTCATCTGCGTTAGATTGTGATGACAATGTGTTTAGCCCATAGAGGCTTTTCAGCATTTCGATTCAAACAGTATTTTTAAAAATTGAATCTCAAGTGATGGGTGAGGCTTTGGGCAGCTGTTGTTCTGTGTACTGGGTTGTGGGGGAGAAGCTGAAAGCCCTCAGATTATGAGGACAAGGGCTTTCAGTAGCGGGCTTTGGGATTCGTAAGTGTGTCCTATTATGCCATTTCCAGGTGAAGCCTGCCTTTGCGGTTATAACGGTGGTGGTGGTTTGAGATGAAGATCATTCATCAAAAAGTACAATATAAAATTCATCTTTCTAGGACCATATAAAGTATAAAAGGAGGACAGATTGAATTTAATAGGCATAGTAAATAACATTAATTTTTAAATATGTCCTGCCTAAATGGCATTTATCATAACTGTGGAGTACACATTTCACTTATTCTTCAATATATTAATATATTTTTCTTAAAGTAAAAATGAATGTTGACTTTGTATTTCATATATTCTCACAATGGTTTGTCAAGAATATCAATACATTTCTGCTCACTGGATGCTTGGCTTGTTTTTAAAAATCAATTTTGAGATGAACTGTAGTTTACTATGTAAATAAATATCTATTTTAAAATGTTTTTAAAACTCTCTAACTGATTCCTTGAATTACCCAGCAGGGAACCTCTTTGTGCTTGTTTCCTCATCTGTAAAATGAAAGCTGAGCCTCTAAAGCAGAGAGCCTGGTGTTCGTGAGCCCTGCGTGATATGGTCCCCAGTTCCATTGGCTGCAGCCTGAGGTGTCTAGACTGCCAGTGGCCGACGTTGGTTCTGTCAGGGGTTAAATTCTAGTGGAGACTCTTGGGCCTGTTACTTAACATCTTGCAGCTTCAGTTTCCTTTCCTGTCAAATTAGTGTAATAATATCTAAATCAGGATTTTAAAAACTTTTAAATGGCATATATATAAGCAATTTATATAATATATATGCAATTTATATATTATATATAATACATCTAATTTATAATACTGTATTATTTATATATATTAATAAGATATTGAGGCTAATGCTTGTTATTGTAGCTGTTAGGCTGTTTCATTATTTTCTTCTGCCAATTACCAGAATTTGCTCTTAAGTCCAGCAGAATAAATTTTCACGTGTCCTATAGGGCCCTTGCCTGTAGTGTCTTGACACTCTGAGGACAGCTAGTTTCTACCACACTCCTATCACCTCCCCAGAATGCCAGCTCCTGTTGTTTTTTTCTCCTCACTCTAACCATCTCCAGTGGCTGAACCAGTTTCATCTCCACTAATCCTTTCACTGCAGACTTTCCTTCCACCCTACTCTGTTCTACTTTTTAGAAGCCTAGAAATTATCTGAGCTTACTAGTGTCTTCCTTCTCCTTACAAAATGATCTCTCTACATCCGTGATGTTATTGATTCCTTGTTTCCCCCAGTCCCAGCTAACAGAGACACACACACACATGCGAGCACTTGCGTCAAGTCACTTTTTGGCAGTGGTCTCCTGTAGAAATGGCTCATAATTTCACATCACTTCTCCCTTTCAGATTTTATACCTTTTTTTCCTCCTGTCTAACTGTGATGGATAGCATCCCTAGAACAAAATTAAATAATTTGGTATAATGTACATGTGTGCCTTGTTCTTCATTTTTTATTTTGCCAAGATAAAATATTAATGACCTATATTAAAGAGAATATTTATATAAAATGTATAGAGTCATATTTATTGAATATAAGATAATATCACTGATTGTAAGAAACACCTACATTTTATGGACTAATTAGAAAAAAATGATCACTGACAAGACACGATCAGTTGTAAGATGTATTTCTACTTCATGAATGTTATAATATGAAGAAAAATGTAACTTTGGATCAATGAGATATGGCACGTATAGCAGATACTGTTTTTAGTCTTACTAAATTTTCTGTTAAAATTTTTATGTACTCTTGTTTGTGTGTTAGAAACTTCAAGTTTTCTTATTTTTGTAGTTTCTGTGAGCTGTATCTAAGTTACTTTTTGCTTCATTGCATATATTATGCACACTTTCTCTTGGTCTCGTTCTTTCCAGATGTTTGATGCCTTTATGATGACGTGAGTTGGTCGTCTCTACTCCTGAATTCCCACCTGCCCCCGCGCAAAGATGCGGCGTCATTGAATGCTTGTGATGGAAAACGGTTTTCCTTTTTTCAGGAAGGGTTAGCTATCCTGAAAGTTTCTCTGCTCTTCTCCCCACTCATAGGATTGTTCCCTAGGCCTCCTCACACTGACTGACTCCATGCTACTGTGCCTCATGACGCGGAGGAGCCCTCGGCCTACTCTCTCCTCTCCAGAGCGAAATAGCAAAACGTTTTCTTTTTTTTCAGCTTACTATCCCTTAATGGTTCCCAGCCCTTTATTACTTCACTTTCTCATTATCTCTAGAGGAATGACTTCGAAATCTCGTTTACCCTGAAAGAATTCTTATGTTGAGGTTGGGTGGTGTAGGTGTCCAGAAATGGGTTTATATTAGTATTTTGCATAACTTAGAACTGTCAGTTGGGAGAAAAGTCACTGTATTTTTTTATCTGAAGGAAGAGGGTTCTGTATGCCCTTGAGGGCTACAACTCAAGGATGACATCTAGTGATCTGTTAAGCCTGGATTGTCTTCTTGGGGACGTGGGGGGGGGGGCGGTGTGTTTAGGAAATCAGGGGAAAAAGGAATTATAAAAGCAGATCTTTCAACCAGTTAAAACATTTTAAGAAACTTAAGCTCCATGAAAATGATGTAAAGTAGTGATAGAATAATGTGTTGTTTGTAAGTGTTAGTTCAGTTTCTAACGTAATAGAATATCCTGGAAGTACTCTTTGGTTAGTCCTTACTCATAGATGATCCAGAAACTTAATTTAATAATCATTTCAACCAGTTTAATTATCTTTATGCCTCCTTAGCAGTGGTTCTTACTGTTGGGGTTGATAGATTTTAGGGAGAGTCCTGTGAGCTCCTGCACTTGTATGTAAAATTTGGCCATGAGGCACAGTGTTTTGGTAGCGAGAGGAGGATCCGTAGCTGTTGGCAGAATCTTCAAGAGATTAAGAACCCCAAAGAAGTGAATCCACTTCTGTTGTGTTCTAGGGCGGCCCTATTTCTGCCTAACTGCTCTCCATTGTGGCCTTGACTGTAAATCATGAAAACCTCACAGTATTTTGAAGCTCAAAGCAAAGAAAATTTGATCTTGAGTTATTGGCCTTAGAAATGGCAGTGTTGTTCAAGTGGTACATTTAAAACAATAGTCGTACCATGAACTGCCAGGGAATCCACTTTTAGGAAGTAGTGAGTGTAAATGAAGGTGGTATTGTAGTCACGGAAAAGGACGTTAGAAAACCGCAGATCCATGTATGTTGAAGACGTGTGAGGGATTAAAACTATGCTTCTGTTTTGAACTTGAGTTCAACATTTCATAGTTGTGATATAAATTATTTTTCTAAAGAATATATATTGGAAATGATAAATGTCTGGTGTTTGTATGTATGTGTGTATAGGAATTACTCTTTAATGTTTATATGAGTAATGAAAATATGTGATTTTTTTTTTATTATAGTGCATGCAAGATATGGGAAATACTAAAGCAAGACTACTATATGAAGCCAATCTTCCAGAGAACTTTCGAAGACCACAGACAGATCAGTATCCTTTAACATTTCTTTACTGTGGGGTTTAAAAGAATCAGCTCATTTTTATAGTTCGTATTTTAACTTTGTATTGAATATTGAGGAAGATGTGACCTTTCTCATACTGTTGTTCATGAAAAATAGAAATTGATTTGCCCTGAGCTATGCTTAGTATATGGTAAGTTTTTAATAGGAATCTGGTAATACATGATCTATGTAGTATTTTTATGTAATTATTATTAAGTATAAAATATTACAACTGATTCCTCTTGATTGATCTCCAACTCCTGATTGGAGCACATAGGTTGTTTATTACTTTAGACTATTATTAGAGATTTGATTTGTGAGCATCTTGAGTATTTTTGAAAAATCATTTCCAGAGAAGTTTCCTTTGAATATTTATTTATTTATTTGGCTGCATCGGGTCTTCGTTGCAGCACTTGGGCTTCTCTCCAGTTGTGGCATGTGGGCTCTAGAGTGCACGGGCTCAGTAGTTGCAGCGTGCGGGCTCTCTAGTTGTGGCTCACGGGCTTAGTTGCCCCACAGCATGTGGGATCTTAGTTCCCCGACCAGGGATTGAACCCGCGTCCCCTGCATTGGAAGGCGGATTCTCAACCACTGGACCACCAGGGAAGTGCCTGGAGGAATTTCCTTTGATCACCTTTATGTGGTAATTATGTTTATGTGAAGCAGTTGACAGACAAATCCCATACTCGGTGGATGTGGATGGCGGCAGGGATGTGGGGTCGTGTCACTGCTGACCTTCCGTGGGTCACAGGCTGCACGGCTCTGTCTCCTTTCGCATCTGACCTAATGAATGAGGGGAATATTTTCTCACAGGCATTTTAGTCAGGATTTTTTTTTTTTCACATGTTAAAGAGAAATCATTTGATTTTCTAGGATTCCTTGAACTCATATTGAAGTCTGAGAAAAAGCTCATCAGAATAAGATTATCTAATTGATTGTAGGTGTATGTGATTTTATCCAAAGGTGATTTTTGTGATTTTGGCAATATAATGTAGTTTCTTAAAGATCAGTTGTGTACTGGACTCCCCTGGTGATCCAGTGGTTAAGAATCTGCCTTCCAATTCAGGGGACGCGGGTTCGATCCCTGGTCGGGGAACCAGGATCCCACGTGCCGGGGTGGGGGTACAACTGGGCCCACGTGCTGCAACTGCCGAGCCCACGCACCACAACTAGAGAGCCTGTGCACTACAACTACCGAGCCTGCGTGCCACAACTAGAGAGCCTGTGTGCCACAACTACTGAGCCCACGCGCTGTGCAGCCCTCACGCCACAACTAGAGAGCCCGCACACCACAACTACTGAGCCCGCATGCCACAACTTGATAGAAGTCCGCACGCCACAAGGAAGAGCAGAGCCCACGCGCCACAACGAAAGATCCCACATGCCTCAACTAAGACCCGACGCAGTCAAGTAAATAAATATTTAAAAAAAAATTATGTGTAACTTAAAAAAAAAAAAAGAACAGTTGTATACTACCCGTGTGTATACTAAAACGGTTTGTGTGATCAAACAATGAAAAAAATTGATCTTTTCTCAGAGATACAGGCCATTATATGTATATGTTTTCATATTTGTATAGAAACCTTTTGGGTTATATTCAAGAAGTTAGTATTTGTTCTGTTCTGTTTCTGCTTCCCCCACCTCCTTCCCACACATTTAGCAGTCTGATATCCCAGGCTATTTTTGTTATAGCAAGATCCTAGGGTAGGAGTGGGTGGTACATTTCAGGCATAAAAAATTGTGTGAGCAGAAGTATGAAGGTGTGAGGACACTTGACATTTTAAAGTTTTGATATGACAAGATTTAAGTTTCGTGGGGCCAGTGGCAGAAGAAGCTCATTTTTCCAGATTGTGAAGGGTTTTCAGTACCATATAGAGCAGCATATAGGTAGCATATAGAGCAGTACCTCATTTCATTGGCCCAAAGGATTGAAGGATTTGAAAAGCCATGACGAGTTTTGAGGCAGGAGAAACACTAGAAATATTAGCTTCTACCACAAGGAAGATGAGTTGGAGGAGGTCGTGGAGTCACAGAGGGCACGCAGACTACTAGTGCAGCCCTGAGAGGAGCAGTGATGAAGAGATGAATTGCGTAGGAGACTTGAGAACAGGCAGGGGGGAATTGGGGAGATTGGAAGGGAGCTGGGAAGGCAGGAGCAGTTGGATTAGGTTAAGATTGCCTTTGTTTCCAAGGAAGACACTGCGATGACCCCAAGGTTCCTAGCTTGGCTAAGGTTCTGTGAGTGAGGTAAACTTCTTCATCGGGGAAGGAATTCAGTACCAGATGAAGGTGTAAGGGTTACAAGTTGAAGACAGTGAGCCATCACTTTGGGCAGGATGAGGTGTCTGTGGGACACATGCATGGAGGTGCCCATCTAGAAGCTGGAAACAGGAGTCTGGACCCTAAAAGAAAGCAGGAAGTGCAGTGTAGACTGGAGAGTCACTTAGCATGTAGGTGATAGGAAAATGCTTGCTAAAGTTGTGTTTACCTAGGGCAGTGGTCCCGTATTCTTTTCTTAAATAAATTTATTTATTTATTTTTGGCCTTGGGTCTTTGTTGCTGCGCGCGGGCGTTCTCATTGCGGAGAGAGGGGGCTACTCTTCGCTGCAGTGCATGGGCACTCTCCTCATTGCGGTGGCTTCCCTTGTTGCGGAGCACGGGCTCTAGGCGTGCGGGCTTCAGTAGTTGTGGCACGCGGGCTCTAGGGCGCAGGCTCAGTAGCTGTGGCGCACGGGCTGAGTTGCTCCTTGGCATGTGGGCTCTTCCCCGACCAGGGCTGGAACCCGTGTCCCCTGCATTGGCAGGCGGATTCTCAACCACTGCACCACCAGAGAAGTCCCTGGTCCTGTATTCTTTTTTGGGGTTTTATTGAGAATCTTGGGCATGCTGTTTTCCTTCTCCTCTGGAAAGTGAGGGCGTAGGGCAGAATCCTGAGGAAGAGAGCGTGGTGGAAGGAGATACCACAGAGCAAACAAGCTGTGTTCCAGGTGGTGGTTACCACTGCTTGCTAGTCGTATTAGGTTATTCCTTTTCTGCTCCTCACCCCCAAGCCTGAGTTAACATGTAAAATCCCTCAGATTGAAGAAGCTCCCTTGTCTGGAAGTTTGTGTGTATGTGTGTGTTTGTGTGTCGGGGGGCGGGGTTGGTTTGGTTTGAATTGGGTTTTTTGGACTTCTCTTGAACGGTAAGAGGGTAAATTACTTGAGGTTCTTGAGATTTGGGGTAGTGTCCTTTATGTGGTATGTGGTGGATGAATGTGGCTTCCAAGGGATTTAATTCATCCCCGTGATGCCGTGTTGCTTTGACAAAGCCCTGAAGGTATTCAGGGAGGACAGGACCTCGGTGTCCTCTTACACTGCCCTCTTCTGTGTACCGTTTGGTACACAATGGTAGGAATTCTGTTTCTTAAGTAATTACCATCTGTTTTATGGTGAACCTAATAGAAGTAAAGGATTAGTGAGATGGTGAGTTCTTTTTTTCTGGTGTTTTTTGCTATGTCCTTAAATGTTTGGTCCTTATCTAAACATTTCAGAAGAGATGAGATTTTTATAGTGAATTGATTGGTATCTGGTATCAGTAAGTCCTTGACCTTTGACACAGTGAGGGTGTGGCGTTGGAAACAACTGCAGTAGCTTTCCTGCTCAGCGAGGGTTCGCTGTGTGCCAAGCCCTGAGTTTGGCACTTTATGTACATTAGCTTTCTAAATTTTCAGAGCAGCTCAGATAGAGCATAATATTTTTATTCCTGGCAGGCGAGAGGGTAGGGTTCTCAAAGAGCTGTTCAGAAACTTCCCAAAGCCTCCAGACTTTCCCTCGTGTGTAAGGACACTTGGATATTATTATACTTAATGATGATAGTCTGAGTAAAATCAGTGTTGTCACATTTGAGTCCTGGTGGATGGCTTTTAAAAATATAGAGGCTTATAGTTTGGGACTCTTTGCAGCTAAGACCATAAGGTCTAGGTGAAAATGTCAATTTTTTGAGTACCTGGTGTGATTCAGGTCAGGCTCTTAGATAATGTGTGTCTTTGCTTCTGTTAGCTCAAGCGTGTCTGTTTGAGTTTTCAAACTAAATGTTACTTGTAAAGCGTTTGCAAATTATGGTCATGTTCATATGAGGTGTTGACCTCTTGCTGTTTACAGAAAGATAACCTAAGGTTGTCAGAAACTAAAGAGGGATTTTGTCTAAAGACATTTGAGATAGATGACTACTAATGATAAGAGTATAAGATGACATCTCTTGGACCATGAGACCAGCTTCTATATCTAATGTAATACTGTAGTCTTCAAAAATGTTTTTTACCCAAAAAAAAATGGTTCTGAAGAACCTAGGGGCAGGACAGGAATAAAGACGCAGACGTGGAGAATGGACTTGAGGACACGGGGACGGGGAAGGGTAAGCGGGGACGAAGTGAGAGAGTGGCATGGACATATATATACTACCAAATGTAAAATAGATAACTAGTGGGAAGCAGCCGCACAGCACAGGGAGATCAGCTCGGTGCTTTGTGACCACCTAGAGGGGTGGGATAGGGAGGGCGGGAGGGAGACGCAAGAGGGAGGAGATATGGGGATATATGTGTATGTGTAGTTGATTCACTTCATTATAAAGCAGAAACCAGCACACCACTGTAAAGCAATTATACTCCAACAAAGATGTTAAAAATGTTTTTTACCTTAGTTATTACAGCTACGTCACTTTTATCCCTTCTTTTAATTATGAAACACTGATTTGGAGCTATTATTAGGAAGACTAGTAAGAAAACCAGTCCCCTTTTTTTCTTTATTTCATCAATCATTCTAAAGCTCAGTGCTCTTTGAGAAGCCTAACATCTCTGCACTTTTACTGATTTAAATGTAGTTGTCTCATCCTTAGAGGCAAGTAGAACTCACATAATATGGGACCTCACTGCATTCTTAACAAGATTTGTTACTTCTTAAAAGCTTTGCAATTTACAAAAGTTAGGCAGAAGCTGCTGTGAAAGTGTAATTTCTCATGTGGCATGTGGTTAATTCTACGCGGCATGTATGAGCGCATGACAAGCTATAAAGCTTTACATTAAAGCTTTTCATTAGGATCTTTCGTCTTAACTGAAGACTTTAATTACCTCAGTTCCATGAGTTCTGGTGTGCACCAGAGCTAATCAGCGGTGCTTCTCCGTGGAGCTTTTGAAAATTTTACTGCTATCAGTGTTGTGTGTCTGGAACTGGAACATTTTGTTCTTGGGAATAGATATTAATTTGTATTTTAAGTAGCATCTTTAAAGAAAGGAAAAATCTTAAAATACAAATACATACATGTGAAAAGATAAAACACATAGTGATGTGAACATTTTTCTGGACTTCTATAGTGCTTGCTGTCTGTTAGTTTTGAGGATTGGACAATGAAGGGTGCCGTGCTGACTGTTTTGTGACCAAAGGCGTGGGGTGTATTCTGGGGTATTTCGTTGTTTGTTTACTAAATCCCAAATCAGCCACCTAAACGTGCATTGTCGTTGGTATATTCCTTACCTTGATTTGCTGAAAATATTACTGTTCTATTTCTTTTTTGCGGGGAGGAGTTGTATTATTGATCTCTGTCAATAATAAGTCCTTTTGTCTCACATGGCACCTGGAGGCTGGAAAATGAAGAGAAGTATTCCCTGATCTTCAAATTTATTGGTTCTTTTGTTGCTGCTTCTCATTTGCTCATCTGTTTAAAGTTGATGATAGGCACGCCATCTTAGCCTTGACTCAGCAGTTTTCTGTTTCCTCCTCTGCTGTGGGCCCGGTGTTTAATTTAAAAGAGCTGCCTGTCAGAGCACGGTGATTGATAATCAGAGCTGAAGGTTAAACAGTAGTCACTCTGCCCCCCACCGCTCTTAGGTCTCTCCACGCGCTAGCGTGTTTAATCCTGCGAGGTGAGTCGTGGTGTTATCGCCATTTTAAAGGTGAGGAAACTGACACCAAGTTATACAAAAATAAAAGCTAACTTCATTTATTGAATGCTTACTGTTTGTTAGGTACTATGCTGAGGGCTTTATCTATATTATCCCCAAAACTGTCAACAGCTTGGTAAGATGGAGTATTATTGTCATTTTCACTACTGGTACCGGAAGTGAGGGTGTGCGTTGGAGACCATCTTCTTTGAGAATTAGTGCTATAGTCAGCATATAATGCAAAATTATTGTCAAATTTCCCTTGAAAATCCCTTACATTGTCTACAGTGGCAGTTTGCAGCCACAGAGACCCTCTGTAAATCCAACTGGGCTGTTCTTGGCCCACTAGAGTTGGAACAGAATTCAAAGCATCAGTGACTACAGGCCCATGAGCCAACTCCTGTTTCTGTAAATAAAGTTTTATTAGAACATAGCCATACCCATCCCTTTATCAGTTTTCTTTGGCTACTTTGGAGCTACAAATGCAGAAGTGAGTAGTTGCAACATAGACCAACTGACCCACAGAACCTAAAATATTTACTATATGGCCCTTTAAGAAAAAGTTTGCTGACCCCTGGCATAAATCAGCGTTTCTTTAGGTGAATTAACAGTGAAGAATTGGCTTGCTTTTGGGACATTTTACAAAAATACATGAGGACCATGTGATACATTCTTGGCCTAAGAGGCCATGTAGGGCCTGAGAGCATCCAAGGATGTGGCATGTTCCCTGAATCACAGTTCTTCTCAGGTGACTCCACTGAGTTTTAAAAGTTCACTTTGTGGTGTGCTTTGTTTGCTTTTTAAAAAGCAATGTTTTATGTTAATAATGAGGAATATCCTAGTACGTTGTCCTGCCTTGATGCTTTAATTTTTTTATGTCCTTGAAAAACAGATCAACTTTCATCTCATGTAAGTTTTTAAAATTACTTACTGCTTAGATAATTTCTGAGAGGGTTTTTTTTTTTTTTTTAAATCATAAACAGTAACCAGACTCAGCTATATTTGAATTATTTATTTAAAATACACTAAGTATAAATTAAGATTTCACGGATGTCTGTTATTTCTGAAAATTCACACAACATATCATTTCATCAGATGTTAGTATTGTTTTTCACTCCAAAAGATTGTATACTTAAAATGTTTGCCTTTTTCAAATTCGGTATTTATAAAACCATCATAGTTTTCAATATTTTAGTTTTACAGTGGTGGTTGAATTATTTTATATACTTTATTTTTAATCTTAATGATTAGTTTTCTAAAAGTAAATTTTTTTTTGGTCATAAACAACAATCTTTCTTTTGTCATAGACATTTCATAAGTGAGAGTATTAAAATCTTTCCAAGCTTTAACATGTAGTACACTTGAGGGACTTCCCTGGTGGTCCAGTGGCTAAGACTCCGTGCTCCCAGTGCAGGGGGCCTGGGTTCGATCTCTGGTCCGGGAACTAGATCCCACGTGCATGCCGCAACTAAGAGTCGGCATGCCGCAACTAAGAGTCGGCATGCCGCAACTAAGAGCCTGCATGCCGCAACGAAGAGCCCGCATGCCGCAACGAAGATCCTGCATGCCGCAACTGAGACCCAGTGCAGCCAAAATAAATAAATAAATAAATATTTTTAAAAAATGTAGTGCACTTTAAACAATATCCAAAATAGACTGTTGTTTCTATCTTTAAGGAGGAAAAATATCAGTGTTGTTCACCTCCCAGATATTTAAACATAAAAATTATACTTTAAGAATTTAGATTTCCAAAATTTTCTTAGTTAAGAAATAACTATATGCATATTATATGTAATATTTGTATCTAGAAATAAATATAATTACTGTTTTAAAAATAGTATACAATTTTTAAAAACAGTAAACATATTTCCTATCATCTAGAGTGGAAATGACATCAGTCTAAGTAAATTCTATTTTCTCTTCCCTGTTGTGGTGGTAAATAGTTGTCTCCGCAGTGAAAGTTGCTCAATACACCACATTCACACACCTCATCCAAAGGACCTGTTTTTTAGGTTGTTTCATTTTTTCCTGTTAGAAAAATAGAATAATGTAATATTGAACATGGATTTACAGTCATGTGCGAACTTAACATTTAGCTTATTTACATGTGAAATAGTTGGAATAAAATAACATTCTTGCATTTTATGAAAATCTTGGGGTGTTTTGATAATTTTTTGGTACTGGCTGCCATAATGTTCACATATCTAAATAAATAATCAGCCTCTGGGCTTCCCTGGTGGCGCAGTGGTTGGGAATCTGCCTGCCAATGCAGGGGACACGGGTTCGAGCCCTGGTCTGGGAAGATCCCACATGCCGCGGAGCAACTAGGCCCGTGAGCCACAATTACTGAGCCTGCGCGTCTGGAGCCCGTGCTCCGCAACAAGAGAGGCCGCGACAGTGAGAGGCCCGCGCATCGCGATGAAGAGTGGCCCCCGCTCGCCGCAACTGGAGAAAGCCCTCGCACAGAAACGAAGACCCAACACAGCCATAAATAAATAAAATAAATAAATTTAAAATAAATGTGATTTGAATAAAATATAAAATCTGGTTTTAAAAAAAAAAAAAATAATCAGCCTCTGACAGCTCTGGGGCCTTTCACTTGAAAGGGTCTCCAAGGCTACCTTGAAAATAAAAGGCACTCTCCACATTTGACCTTATTCTCTAGATTTGAAAACATTTATTATCATTAGCAGAAATAAATGACTGATTCACAAATGAACTTGTGATGACCAGTAACATTCTGAAAAAAGTGGAAGTCAGACATTCTGGTTTCAAATCATCACAACTCTCCCTTCCTTGTACTGTAGAATCCCAGAGAACTTCTTAAACTTTCTGTGCCTGGTTTTAGTTGTAAAATGGCACCTACCTCATAGTTTACAAGGACAAAGGAGATAAAGTACCTTTCACATACTCAATTTATAAAAATCCATCTTTAAAAACGGCTTTCAATTATTCAGCTGACTTAATAAATTGAACGTTTAGATTTTCTGTCTTACTTGCCCTCCCTGGCCCCCTTGGAGTGCTTTCTTTTAATACCCACTGTATGGTGGTCTGTCAACTCTTTCTATTACCTGTGGCCTCAACTGTCAATTTAAAGAGCTTTTATTAATTTCTAATAAGGAGCTTTTGACTGAAAATGTATTGTTTTACTGCTTCAGGTAACTTTTCTTTGAACAGGATGTCTTAACCTGGGGATCCACAGAGAGATTGTATTTCAGTGTAATTCATTTCCTTTGTAATTCTGCGTATTTTATTTTATGCATTTATTTTTTTTAAGGTTATTTTTTTTAAGTGCATTCTTTTTTTTTTTTTAAATTAATTCATTTATATTTTGGCTGTGTTGGGTCTTTGTTGCTGTGCGTGGGCTTTCTCTAGTTGTGTGCAGCGTGTGGGCTTCTCATTGCGGTGGCTTCTCTTGTTGCAGAGCATGGGCTCTAGGCGCGCTGGCTTCAGTAGTTGTGGCACGTGGGCTCAGTAGTTGTGGCTCGCGGGCTCTAGCGCACAGGCTCAGTAGTTGTGGTGCACGGGCTTAGTTGCTCTGTGGCATGTGGGATCTTCCCGGAGCAGGGCTTGAACCCGTGTCCCCTGCATTGGCAGGCAGATTCTTAACCACTACGCCACCAGGGAAGTCCCTTTTTTTAAGGCTTTTATTTGTTTTTATTAAGTCAGTGCCCAATTTATACTATTTTATGCATTTAAAAGCACTGTCTCCACAGGCTTTACTTGACTATCAAAGAGGTTCATGGTACTAAAAAATTAAAAAGTTAAGAATCCCTGATGGAAGAAGTCCCATTTTAGTAGAATATGGTAAAGCCATGGTTGTTGGACTGCTAGGAGAAGTCATCTCTGTAAGATAACTCAGGGCTATTGGATCCCACTAGAAATGACTCACCTGTCAACGGGTAGGGCTGGTCCCCCCAACTTCAGAAAACTGAATAGTTCTCACCTTGGTTTTAGCTTCTTGACTTCTCCGTTTCTAGAAGCTTTGCAGGAAAAAAATTAGCCACCGTTCTTCTAATATACAGAGAATCTTCTCTGATACAATCAGAGGCAACCATGTATGGTGAAAGGGACATAAGTATTGAAATCACAATTGTTTAATCTTTCCAAGTTGCTGATTCTTCATCTATGATGTGAAAATTATAATATGCACATTACTGTGTTGAGGAAGGATTAAAGGAAAAAACTATGGACAGGGACCTCCCTGGCGGCGCAGTGGTTGGGAGTCTGCCTGCCAATGCAGGGGACACGGGTTCGAGCCCTGGTCCGGGAAGATCCCACATGCTGCAGAGCAGTTAAGCCCGTGCGCCACAGCTACTGAAGTCCACGCGCCTAGAGCCCATGCTCCACAATGAAGAGAAACCCCCGCTTGCTGCAACTAGAGAAAGCCCGCACGCAGCAACGAAGACCCAGCACAGCCAAAAAAAAAAAAAAAACGCTATGGACAGTGCACAGCGCACAGTGTCTGGTTCGCTGTGGTTACTGCATGGGCGTTAGTTTCTTTACTTACACTGAGAATCCAAAATGAACATTAAGTGAATTTAGAGCTGAGTCAGGGTAGAGGGCTGTGGAGCGTGGTGGAATTGAGAAATGTGGTTACTTTTCTTTTTAGAATCAGGTTGAGTGGGGAAAATTTCCTGAAAGAGATAGACTCTTTGGCAGAAAGAAAAGCAGGTTGCAGGATTTAGTTGCAGAAATGGCGTGTGAGTAAAATACAGACCGGAGAGTAAGAAAAGTGAATTTAAAGTCTAGGCTTTGTGGAGACGAATGAATAAAGGGGAGTATACGTGTCACTGAATTCATGCTTTTCCTTAAGTTATCTGTTTTCAGAGCAGTGGAATTTTTCATCAGAGATAAATATGAAAAGAAGAAATACTACGATAAAAATGCTATAGCTATTACAAATGTAAGTAAAATCTTCGTCTCTATTGCCAATTGATGCTTGTTGAGTAGATCTGGAACTTTTAACATGTGATACAGCTCTATTTATTTATTGTAAAAATGTGCTAGTTACATACTTAAAAAACTTGAATATTGGAAGTTTTTGTCACATAATGTTAATGAGCTTTCACAAAGCAGAACCCTTGATTCAGAAAGGATCATATTCTATGTAAGAGTCTAATAACTGCTTAAATGGCATTTAATTAATTTTATGAAATTTGCAAAAAGGTAAAGTCACTAATTGAAAAATGGAGGAGAGGAAATTATTTTTACTAGATGCGGGAAATGAACGAAAAAGGAAAATCTGTCTTCTTTTAAGGGCTGTGGTGGATCTCTCCAGATATAAGGTTATTAAAACATGGCGTTTTAATTGGTTATTATCAAGTATTATCAAGTAATAGTTGAGACCTTACTGTAGTGATCAAATATGTTATATCACTGATCCTTTTTAAGTTTTTCTTTTCTGATTAAATTTTCCTATCCCCGTTAAATGCTGTTTAAGGCTAATTATCTTTATTGCTGCAGTCATTTTTTAAGTCTTTGATTCCTAGATTAATAATAAAGCTATAAACCAGTTAATTGTGTGGCTAAGTCATCTGTCAGGCAATTTAGAGACAATAATTTCCTCTCATTTTGCATATAAGCCGGTTTTCCTTTTCAGTCCATATGGAGAAGCAATATACTAAAAAAATTCAACCAAATACTAACAAAGTAAGGATATTATAATACATGGTCTCTGACCATTAAAAAAAATCTTCTAAAACAATGTTTAAAGTATGATTAATGTATATTTTGGAGCAAAGGTACCCTTGATAGAGTTTAGGCTGCATTTACGGTGGGTGTAGGAGAGGAAATCTCTTGAAAGATCAGTAAAAATTGACAATATTGAGAGTGATGCTTATCACATCCATGAAATTAAGTTTACTTACAGCATTGTGGGGGAAAAAGGACAAACTTTAAATCATAAGTAATATATTTTCATATGAAATTTTAAGAAATCATTTTACAATACAGGGTGTGTAAACCAGGGGTGGGAATTTTGGTGGCCATCTTAGAATTCTCCTGCCACGGGGATGCAGAATGAGTCTGCCCTCCCTGGTATTCCTTAATGAATGAGTGATAGGGGACATTTGAAAAACTGAGTACAGAAATTGTCCTGTCTGTCCGCCCCTCACTCCCCGTAAGTAGTGGTGCATCACAGCTGGCAACACTGATCAGGTGAGTTCTCAGGAGATCTAGCAGGTGTCGAGCAGATGAGGTTGAGCCCTGCCATATTGTTTGCCCTTTTCCAGCAGCAACTTTTCTCTGTTCCCCTCTCCCCCCTCGCTCTTCCTCTTCTCCCCTCTCCCCCGCCTCTTCTCCCCTCTCCCCCGCCTCTTCTCCCCTCTCCCCCGCCTCTTCCTCCCCCCCACCCCCTCCCTTCCCCCACCACATACTTCCATCCTCACGTGATTCATTTGCTACTATAATCATCAAAAAGAAAATCTGTTGCCCCAGGAAAAGTATAGGTAGCCCTAGCTATTTAATCCTTACCCCCGACTGGCTCAGTTTTGTCTTGGAAAAACAGCTGATAGTTGTTGGGAGTTGGTAGCTTTAAAATGAGCGCTCACTTGTTCTTGTTTCTGTTTATCTTACGTATTTCTTGCCTCCTTTGCCACTTCTCATCCCTCACAGGTAACCTCTTGAACTCAGTTTGAGTACATGCTTGAGTTTGCATCACACAAGGGTTTTAATTCTCCAGTCTGAATATCACATGAAATTACTATTCCAATCAGTTGCCATATAATTGAGTATTATATAAAAGTTTAAAAACAGGAAAACTTTCATTTATTTTGTTTTATATGTGTGTATGTATATATGTATATACACACACATATATGTATAAAGACTAGTATTTAGTACAACGAAAGTAAAATTAAAGCCATTATTTCAACTTAGAAATTGTGGAAACCCTGTTTCTGTACTGTATTATAATAAAAGAGCTAGCACTAGTAATTTCATTAAGCTCCGTTTACAGTTAACTGGTGATTATATAATTCATTAAGATAAATGAGCAATAATTTTAAGACAGTGTGAATTGCAATAAATTTTAAGATGTCCTTCCTGATAGGGATGAGAAACTTAGACGATGAATGATCAGGTGGGTGATTTAAGATTACCCTGAAATAGCAGTTTCAAGTTGGGCTTTTGTTGTTGTCACTTCTTTTTGTTACAATTTTAGTTTCCTCTTCTGTGGAATAGGGATGATCATGGTATCTACTTTTGATAGTATTCTGATGGGATTTAAATAAAGTAGGGCCTGCTGCATTTCTGTTGAGTGCCTGGCACATGAGTGCTTAATAAATAGAAGGTACTGGGAGGAGCACCTCGGCGGGGCGGGAGGAGGGGGCAGAAGCAAAGGAGTCCAAGCGCCAGGGGTGGGGTGAGGTTTAGAAATGGGGACACTCAGACCCAACCATGAGGCTGTATCTCATTGGCACAATTGACTTGAGTTCTGTTGGATTAATACTGCCACAGTTTAGTCAGCCCTTTTTAAATTATGGGCTGCCAGGTGACTGATGTGGCAATTAAAGGACTTCTATTTGAAATTTCTCCAGAATTCTGCATTTCTTAGTGACTTATCCAATGATTTTAAAGTTAGCATATTAAAATTCAGGCTTCTTCTGCATATTTGGTGGCTATGGTGACTTAGTTAAGCTTGTCAAAAAGTCTTTTAACTCTCCTACTGATGAGTTTAATTGATGGTTTCTTTTGTATGACTTTAGTTCAGTAAATGTATTTTCAGCTTTTGTATCTAACACATACCATGGAAGGTAATTTACTTTGGAAACTATATTTTTTAAATGATTTCTCAACTCCTGAAAAAGTTAAGCTTCACAGTATATTGAAAGGTCATGAGACAGCCCATTTGAGAACTGCTGTGATAAAATCTTCACTTGGAAAATATATTCAAGAATTTCCAAAATGGGTTTGAAGTGATGTATTGCTTGCAATTAATCCATAAGGTACTTTTCAGCATTTTAGAGCACCAGATTTTTATTATAACATTATTCTGTCAAAAAGGGTGAGAGAGTAAAAAGAAAAAATCATCAAGAAAATAATGTGGGGCTTCCCTGGTGGCGCAGTGGTTGAGAATCTGCCTGCCGGTGCAGGGGACACGGGTTCGAGCCCTGGTCTGGGAAGATCCCACGTGCCGCGGAGCAACTGGGCCTGTGAGCCACGATTACTGAGCCTGCGCGTCTGGAGCCTGTGCTCCGCAACAAGAGAAGCCGCAATAGTGAGAGGCCCGCGCACCGCGATGAAGAGTGGCCCCCGCTTGCCGCAACTAGAGAAAGCCCTCGCACAGAAACGAAGACCCAACACAGCCATAAATAAATAAATAAATAAAATTTAAAAAAAAAAAAAAAGAAAAAGAAAATAATGTGATTTTTTTCTTGAAAAGATAGATGAGCATTTTGCCTTACTACCTTCAAATAATCATACTGGTATTTTTAGAATACTTGATACTTTTTCATCTTATCCTGGAACGTGGTAGTTGGAAACCTATTTTACCAGGTCAGTTTTCCTTTTGCAGTAGGTGCGTTTGTACACTTGGATTGCTCTGGGAGTTTCTTCGGTGGTGGCCTAGAGAAGAACCTCTGGTCTTAAGAATAATTGAAGGGAGGACGTTAGCTCCTATTCCCGAAGGAGATCTTTACTGGGTTCCCACTGCGTGTTCTCTCATGGCTGGGGGTGGGGGAGAGAAGGGTGGGGAATAGAGGGACAGTCAAACATGACGACTGCCTTTGCCAGCGCCGCCAATTCCCCGCGCCATTTTCAAGGTCAAAGCCTTGTCCCCTCTCTCTGCAAAAGTACTGGAATCCAGTGAAATGGAATTATCTAGTTACAAAATAAAATCTGAATCTGACAGTGAGTGTATTGGGTTGGCCAAAAAGTGCCTTCAGTTTTTAAATAAAAATAAAAGACACATTTCTCATTTTCACCAAGAACTTTATTGAACAACGTATTCACCCTTTTGTTCCACTACCTTCTGCCATTTTTCAGGCAACTTCATAATTCCATCTTCCCCAAACTTTTTATCTTTTTGAGCAAAGAACTGTTCCAGGTGCCTGTCACAGTCTTCCAAGGGAATTGATTTTTTCCATTAAGAGAATTTTGTGAAGACCGAAATAAATGGAAATCCGAAGGTTCAATGTCCGGTGACTACAGCGGATGAGTCAGAACTTCCCAGCCAAGCTGTAACAGTTTTTGCCTGGTCATCAAAGAAACATGCGGTCCTGTGTTATCCTGGTGGAGGATTACGCGTTTTCTGTTGACTAATTCTGGACACTTTTCATCGAGTGCTGCTTTCAGTTGGTCTCATTGGGAGCCGTTGAAATTAACCTTTTGATTTTCCGGAAGGAGCTCATAATAGAGGACTCCCTTCCAGTCCCACCATGTACGCAACATCACCTTCTTTGGATGAAGACCGGCCTTTGGTGTGGTTGGTGGTGGTTCATTTCCCTTGCCCCACGATCTCTTCCGTTCCACACTGTCGTGCAGCGTCCACTTTTCATCGTCGCCTGTCACAATTTGCTTTAAAAACGGAACCTTTTCATTACGTTTCAGTAGGGAATGGCATGCAGAAGTATGGTCAAGGAGGTTTTCTTCCGTTAACTTACGTGGAAGCCAAGCATCAAAGCGATGAACATAACCCAACTGGTTTGGATGACTTTCAGCGCTTGATTTGGATACTTTGAGTATGTCGGCTGTCTCCCGCGTGGCGTAACGTTGCTTGTTCTCAATTAACGTCTCGATTTGACCGCTATGAGCGTCAACTGGTCTACCCGACCGTGGAGCATCGTCCGGCGAGAAATCTCCAGCACGAAACTTCGCAAACCGCTCTTTTGACATGTTCAGTCAGTCACAGCACCGTCTCCGTACACTGCACAAATCTCTTTTTTGCGTTTCGGTTGCGTTTTCACCTTTCTTGAAATAATAAAGCATAATGTGCTGAAAATGATGCTTTTTTTCTTCCATCTTCAGTATTAAAATGGTTACACAAAAGTTCACCGATTTTGATAAGTCTTTTTAAATGCGCCCTGATGTGACAGCTGTCACAGTACAATCTGACAAAATTGTTTCGAATGAAGTCAAAGACAACTAAGCGCTACTAGAGCCATCTTGCAGAAGAAACTGAACGAATCTTTTGGCCACCCCAATAGATAACCTTTACATGAGATTTCAGAGAAGTATGTGAGCAAGCCAGTGCACTTTCAGAGGACGCTGAGAACTGCTGACGTGGAGCCTCCTTTTGGTTGTGCCTCTGAGATGCGCTCATCCTCCTGTTTCCTTTTCGTCAATTAAAAAAAAAATTTATGGAGACCTGTTGAATGTCACATGCTGGAGATGGTGAACAGAACAGAAACAACGTCTGTCTCAGAGAACTTGAGATGAACAAAGAATACCGGTAAGGAATCGCCTCTGTACCAGACGTCACGTGATCGTGTCTGCCAGAGGGAAGCGTCGTAGGAGACTGGAGGATGAAGGGACACTTGCTGGAGGAGGCCATGTCAGGACGGGTGGGACCCGCTAGGAGCATGGGTGCTTCCAGCAGAGGAAGCAGCAGGAGCAGAGACCCCTGGAGGCTGGGGCAGAGACTGGAGCGCCGGCACCAGAGGAGTCACGTGTGGCCAGATGCCTGGTCGCAGGTCAGGGAAGGAGGGGACAGGCAGAGGACCTGTGGTCTAGTTAAGGGCTTTAGACTCTGGCCTTGTGTAATGTGTGTGAACTGTTCTAGCCTCCTAAGTAGGGCTAGGTGGTGATCACCTTTGCATCTGATATTGTCACAGTTTGCAGAAGAGCAAGACTTGGGCAAGGAGACCCGTGAGGAGTGCTATTCCAGGTGCTGGAGGACGGTGGGTTCCTGCTGGTGGTTAGTGCAGGTGTGCTGGGCAGCACTTTTGAGAGATTTGGAAGCAAAACATGAGCGCCTGGTTTTTCTTGCCTCCGCATTTTTTTCTTTCCTCCTCCCATCTGCCTTTTGCTTCTCCCCCATCTCTCTCTCTGTTCTGTCGTGTCTCTTGCTTCCAGCCGAAGCAAGACATGTAGACTCTAGTTCTTCATTCCTTGCTCGTATGATGGAGCTTACCCTGCTCGTCAGCTTTTTAAAAAAAATCAATGTTATTGAGGTAGAATTTACATACGATAAAAGGCAGACAGTTTAAGTTATAGTTCAATGAGTTTTGGAAAAATAAATACTCTGTGTAACCACGACCACAGTTGATTGGCATGTAGACCCTTTCCTTCACTCCAGAAGGTTGCCTTGTGCCCCTGGCCTCCCACCCCTGGCCCAGGTAGCCGCTGATCTGCTCTTTATCACGGTAGATTGTATTTGTCTCTGCTGGAGCTTCATGTGAATGGTATCATACCCTGTTTACTCTTTGGCGTCTGGGTTCTTTCAGCATGTTTCTGAAATTCACCCCTGATTTCATGTGTACTATTAGACGATCCCTTTTTTTTTTTTTTTTTTTAACTTTTTATTTTGTACTGGAGTATAGCCGATTCACAATGTTGTGATAGTTTCAGGTGCACAGCAAAGCGACTCAGCTATACATATACATCTATCCATTCTCCCCCAGACTCCCTTCCCATCCAGACTGCCACATAACATTGAGCAGAGTTCCTAGACCATCCCTTTTTTATTGGCTGATAGTAGTTTGATTTATGGGTACATCAGTCTGTTCACATTCACCTGTGGATTTGTCCATTGACTTTTCAGATGTGTTTCCTACTGAACAAGCATCTCTGTTTTTTCCTAGCTGGAACGTAGTATTAATGCTTTTTTATTTTTGCATTAAAATGCTTTGTTAAATGACTGATATTTATTGAATAGTTTTATGTTGCTCCTTCTGAATTTTAGAAGTGGCCAAATCAGTTTATCATTCTCTGGAAAGGAGAACAAGCACTTTTACAGTGAATTATGTTGAATTAGTAACACTCGACGTATTAAGTGTCCTTATTCCTCTCTTACATTTTTTATGTTTTACATGAATTTGGGCAAAAAGGTCTTTATGATACAGGTTATTATCTTAAGTGATTTTATGTGCTTTTTCTAATCTCTTGTTTTCTACATAGCTCTAGCAAGTAAATGTCCAGTGGGATAAAACCAGCTTTGAAGCTGGGCTTTAAGGCACAGTTTGTCTTTTTTAATATTTTCTTCTATGTGTAATTTGAATCAGTAGTTACTGAATGGCTAGTTTGCATACTTGTAGCAGAGCTAACAGTGTGCCAAGGGAGAACGCCCCTAAAGATTATGGGCTTGGGTTGTGATTCAAGAATTGAAGCTGTAACTAACTCAGTAACAAGCAGATTGAATGAGGACTTGTCATCTCACACTGTTATTTTGACATTGCATAATGACCTTTCTATAATCGCACCTTTTATTTTTGAAGATTCCTTGTAGGCACTGTTGATATGATAGGGCAATATAGAGATGTCAGTTTTACGGCTCCAAAGATCTACTACGTATTTTGTAAACGTATTTCAGTTATATTTTGGCAGTAAAGAAGGCAGGAAGATAACGCTTCCATTAAAGTGATGAACTACGCATGTAGGAATTGGGTAGGAAGATGTGTGAAAAGGCTTTTAGATGAAATTGTCTCCATGTATAAATTGCCTTTGCTGCATATATAACTGTCTCGTAGTGCTTTGGGGTGATTCAGCCAGTGCAACCCTGGAGATGGTGTCTGCGTGCACAGAGCTGAAAGAAGGAAGTGTAGGAGTGGCTTCACGATAAGTCTGTCTGCTGCTCAGCTGTTATGCTGCATTAATCCACTCTTTTTTCTCCCATCCTCCTTTCTGTTTTCTTAAACAGTTGATTAAAACTTGAGTTGACTTTTACTGTTTCAGCTCTGTGTTATTTTCCATTCTTGAAGCAGTTACGGTCAGTAAGAACAAGAACTCACTCGTGCTCTCCGGCCACTTGGAACGGTGTGTCTTCACGCTTCAGAGCATGAGCACTTCGGCAGTAACGCTGATGGAAAGAGAACCACCAGAGACGCTTGATTGTTTTTCACATACTTTGCGGGGGATGATCTTGTCTGAGTGCATTTTATATTTTATGTCATAGTGAAATCCATTTTAAATCATACACTCTTCTATAGTAAATACTTTTACTTATAGAAATTCCACACAGAAGTATTTAGAAAGCAAGACTTTTTTCTTGATGCATTATTTTCATTTAACATACTTCTAAGTGCTTCTGGATCTCCGAAATACACGAGTGTGTGTTTCTTTCCTGTGCCTATAATTCTGATTATCTTCTTTTTGTGTTTTTCTCCTGACTTTCCATCTGCATTCCACAGATTTCCTCCTCTGATGCTCCTCTTCAGCCTTTGGTATCCTCTCCTTCTCTACAAGCTGCTGTTGAGAGGAACAAATTGGAGGTATGGTAGTGTTTTAGCTAGTCTCATTCCATAGCGCTCGGCGGTAAATGTGCCATCGTTTGGGATGCTGTAATAGTTGTTTATGTTTTGAATGGTCTCCAGTATTAAAAATGTTGAATACAACAAGAATACTTTTCTATGCCACAGGTAGGATCACAGGGTTTTAATCTGTATTTAATCTCAGAATGACTAAATTTATTGTTACTGTAGATATATCTCAACATTTAAGAAGCAATTAGTTTTTTGTTGTTTCCATTACCACCTTACGCTTAAAGGAGCTTTTCTATAGTTGCTCTTGAATTCTTTGATTTATTAGGAAGGTTTCTGGTTAAAAATGTTTTCTTTCTATGATTCTTTTACTATAAGCACTTGAAGAAAGTTAATGTCAAGCTTCTTCTTTTAAACAATAGTATCCATCACATAGATAAAATGTAGGCGTGTAGGATCATCAGTGATAATTGTTGGAATGTGTGTGGGATAGGGGTGGTTAGGGTGCATGGTACTACCATTATGGATTTTTAACGTCATCCCTACCAATATTTGAAGGTTTTAATTTTTTTGACCGTTTATCTTTTTGCTGTTGTCATCCTGACCTTAGTGAGTTAGTTTGAGACATCCTTTCAACTCACACTGTTTCTGTGTCTCCTCCTTGATAAATGTTGTGCTTTGACATGGGGGATACAAAGATAAACACGGTGTGTCCCCCTACCCTGGAGAATCTTCCATCTAACAGAGGAAAACAGAGAACTTTACAGAGGTTTCTAGCGCGACAGGACGTGTGCTGTGATTGCCGTGCGCTCACGGTGCTGCTCTGAGCGCAGCAGGCGCCCTTCTCATGCGTCTTACACTCTTCATAGACATTAGTTGTGAGGACTAGGACACAGTGCAAGCAGAGAAAGCATCTTGTGGAAAAAGCCTGTTGGGCAGAGCAGGATGATTGGGGATTTGCGGGGAGAAAGGCGTGGCCGGGACACGCGTGGGACGGGGAGAGAGCGGAGGGGAGTCTTCCTGTGAGCCTGCTGGCGCGCTTGGCCTTCGTCCTGAAGGCCCTGGCACTTTAATGAGTGTCAGGGGTGGAAGGAGTGTCCAGATCGGGTTTTCAGGTCATAGCACTCTGCTTCACTGTCTCTGGAGAGTCAACTTCGTGCTGACGGGTGTGGAAAGGCTGGAGGACCTGTTGCGCTGGTCCGTGAATAGATGGTGGGAGGGGTGCTGAAGTGGAGACGGAGGGAGTGAAAGGGAGAGCGCGGCTGTCAGAGGTCTCGAGAAGGTCGAGTCCGTGGGGTCTGTGATCAGTGGGCTGTGGAGGTGCTTCGGGAGCCTCGATGACTCCCGGCTTCAGGCCTGAGCGCCCCCGGAGGTGACGGCGCTGTCCAGTGAGAAGGGATCCAAGCTGAGGAGGAGGAGCAGGACTGGGGAGAGAACAGGGAGGGGCGGAATTAAAGGTTGGGTATGTTGAGTGTGAGGTGACGGTGGGACATCTGGGTGTCTGGTCGGGGGTTGGATGTACAGGTCTATAGGCCAGAGGAGAGATCCGGGTCGGAGAAGGGGGGAGGGGGGCGGCAGCCCGGGGAGAGCCATGAGAGTGGAAAGCTGGGCACACTGAAGAGTTAGCAGAGCGAGGGGAGGTCCCCAGGAGACAGTGGGGGACAGTTTGGAGCAGGAAGGGCATGGTTGGAGGTGAACAGGCTTTCGTGGTCAGAGTGTTGCAGGGGTCAGAGGTCAGCAGGCAGGCCCAGGGAAGAAGCACCGCAGGAGGGCGCAGGTGGCCCGAGGAGGTGGAAGGGTGGCAGCGACACCTGGTTCAGAGGGTGGAAACCCTCAGTTTCCGTGTCTGTGCTGTGTGGTGCCTGCCACCAGGTCCTAGAAAGCAGGGGTCTGATCCAACCGAGCATTAATCATCGTGCCTGATAGCATTTAGACACTGGGGAGCCCCACAGGACAGTCCACTAGAATGTCTCTTCGTGCTTGCTTTTTCTTGCCCTTTTAAAATTTCTATTTTTATGTATGTTTTATAATGTGTATAATATAGTGCTATATGTGCTTTATAAATACATACATACATATGATAGAGTATATATGCTCCCAACTTTTTAAGATAAGAGTGCATAAAAAATTTTAGAGACCGTATCTTTAATTAAATCACTCAAGTGTAGTTTGATTATAATGAACCCAAGATGTACTTCTCTCTGTCTTGTAGGACGTGAACATTTATTCCAGTTTTCTTTTGCAGGAGGTCTCCTATTTCACTATATCATTTGGATATATAGTAACCAAGTTTCAGGAACTACTGTTTTACAATACCAAACACCACTGTGTTTTATTCTTGATGAGAAAATAGTTTAAAACAACTTAGCTTCTCACAGTACTCTTTGATCTTTCAGCAGCTTTTGATTCTAAAGATGGGGGTCATCTGTAGGTCAAACTGTATGATCTGCGTTTAGAGCCCACGTTTTTAACATTACTTCAAAGCCTGTGTTCTAAAACCGCTGCTGGCATCAGTAGATTACAGCCATATTTTGGCAGCTGAAATTCCAAGAGCATCTCCCTCTGTTAAACATAGCTGACTAATTTAATCTATTGTTGGTGATTTCAGATGTGCCCACCAATCATAGCGATTAGAAAGACTGGCTTCTCCCCCATCTCATGACGGTGACTTCCTTGAGAAATAACTGAGAGCTCTGAGCAGTTACAGGACCGTTCATCCCCAGCATAGTAGTGAGAATGATCAATCACATTGCCTCCCTCCCTAAGCTTGACTAATATCTGGAAAACATTTTGCAATATATGAGGGATCTTTGCGCGTCTCGTTTATTCTTCACTTACACAGTGGCGGTGATATTGCTTACCTCATACGGTTGTTGTGAGGATTTAAATGAGTCACATGGTGTCTGGCACATGGGAAGGGCCCAGTAAGCGTTAGCTGTCCCCATGGGGAAGAAAAACAGCATAGACGGCGGCGCTCGGCTGGGCGGCAGGGAGCACCGACGCTGGAGAGTCTGGGCCCCGCAATCCCTCGGCGCTACTACGATTAGCTCTGTGTGTTACTTTCCTGAGATTTTGTTTCTCCATTTGTAAAATGACAATAATGACTTTTTTCCCAGACATGACTGTAAAAATTAAGTTAGACAATAAGGTGCTTATCACAGTGCCTGGCCCGTAGGACCTTTAATTATATCTCTCACGTTATGGCCTAGGAATTGCCGGTGTTGACTTTCTTGATTTACAAATAGCAAAAATTCTACTCTTGAGAGAGGTGGTGTCAAACACCCTGTTAAAGGCACAGGTGCGAATGCGACCTCTAGGCGTTTTGAATAAGTTTCATGTGTTTGTTATTCCGCCTTTTCTGGGTTCACCAGTTGATCTTTCATGTTTGCTGCCAGGACACTAGGTCAGCACTCAGTTGCAGTATCACCCAGTTCTAGGTTTCTAGGCATCTTTTCCCTCGACATGCCTTACGAGTGCTCTTTGTTTAATCTTTACTTCGTTTTCCTTTTGTTGGCATCTTTATGGACCTTAAGTTTTTATTGTTATATCCTATTTCAGCCTTCTTGGAAATTGTGAACATTATAATACCATTATAGTTTATCTAGACTGGGTTGGAATTAAATATGCCAACTAGTCAGCTGGCTCTGGTCCCCAAGCACTATCTCCAACATTCTTTTCATGAGAAAATTATTGTATTTGCACTTTTAAAAATCACAACACTATGGTAACAGACTGAAAAGGTTTGTGTTATTTTTAAAAATTAAAGTGTTTTTACCCTTTTCTCCTCATGATTACATGTTGTAACTGGTCTTCATCTGTGTGATAAAGAATTCTGTTCCATCAGTTAGTTTGCTTTTTCTTTGTATTCAGATTTCAGCTTTATGGTTGCTGTTAGAAAGCCTGACCTTATGTAAAGATGCAGTGAGAATTTATTGAATAGAGGTCTCATTTCTTTAAAACAAACTCTAAAATATCAAAGAAGTTCTAAATTGTCTCACTTCTATATTAATTTCTTTTTTAGAAAAGTTATTCTTTATTGTGTTATCAACATACTCAATGAGAGTATGAATTTGCTATGCTTACTTTTATATCTCAGTATCAGTGGATATTGTCATCATTGAATATTTATTTGTACCCTTTTCAAATGACTCAAACTAATAAAATAAAAATGTGTTAAGAGCTGACATTTTTTAAAAAGTAAACTTATCGAAACTTTCGGCTATGTTTTAGAAAGAAAAAGAAAAAAAAAAGGAAGAGAAAAAGAGAGAAAAGGAGCCAGAAAGGCCTGCAAAACCTCTTACAACTGAAAAGGTAAAATTTCTTCTTCTTTTTCTTAATCTGCAAAGATTACGACCGTATTTGTATAGTTATATATGAATGACTTTTGGGATATTCATGATATGCAAATAATCATTCTTTCAACAAGTATTTGTGGCATGAATACTGTGTGCTAAGCGTGTCTGTCTAGCTTGTCCTGTATGATTTGTAATCGGCTACATAGTGTGGGTATAGATTCATGTGAGTTCCTCAAGGGCAAGTATTATTCCTGACATAAAGAAGTGGTGGTTTTAGCTTCATGCACAATCAGACTTCAGTGAAAGTTGAGAGGCTGCGGAGACATACCTGCAGGGGCCTTCAGAAAAGACTCCATGCTGAAGGTAGCACTTGAGCTGGGTTTTGAAGTGTAGGTAGGAAGGATTAAAGTGTGAGGCAGGAGTGTATCCTGTGGAGAGAACGTTGAGGACATGGAAACTGGAAATAGACAAAGTATGTTTTCGAAAAATAAGTGAGTTAGTGGAGTTTGAAGAAAGATCTATGTCTGTGTATAGAAAGTAGTGAAAAATAAGACCAGAATGGTAGATGGAGCTCAAATTGTAGGGGACTTTAAGGTCCAGATTGATTCTTTTTTGAAGGAAAGGCTGTGGGCAGCGTTTAATTCAGAAGGGGTCTACTGGAAGATTATTTTGCAGTGATAAGCAGGATAGAAGCGATCAGGCCTGCTAGAGGTAGAGAGAACATTAGATTTCTGTCACGCACTGGGTTAAATAATCATGGTGGCTTGGCTTGCATGCATTTCCTCGTACAAGAATGGAAGCACAGTAAGGGAATTGTCAGTAAAGGGAGCATCCTTGATTTTAATTGTTGAAATTTTAATAATCAACTTTATGGAAGCATCAATTACATACTACAAAGTGCATCCATTTAAAGTGTACAAGTCAGTATTTACTGGTTCTTTTCCCATCATGTTTATTAGAACAGTCTCTACCTTCAGAGAGTTATAAACATGCCTTCTGCATTTAAGACATGCTAAGTATCCCAAGGCTCCTTAGTCCTTTATGTAGCAACCAAACACATCCACCATCTGCCCCTTCACCTCCCTCCTAGCAGTCGCCCGCCGTTCTTCATACCGGGCAGACTTGTCTGTTGCCCCCTGAGCACACTTGCCATCCCTCTGGTCACTGAACTGCCTGGCCAAGGATGTCCTTTCCTCTCCCCACCTCTCATCTAGGCTTACTCATTCCTCGTCCATCAAGCCCCTCTAAACACCCCAACTAGATACGCTCTCTCCCTTCCTCAAAATTCTGGTGACATTGTCGTACATTTGATTTTATTACTTCCTGCCTCATATTATTGTTTTAATTGTATTGTTAGATAAATTTCTTTGTCTAACACAGATGCGTCCATGTTCATGTTCTGTTTCCTGAGATTACCTGTCAGTCAGCTGGGGACTAATAAGTCTTAGGTTTCTTTGTATTTCTGACAGTTTCTTGTGTGTATCAGATGTTTAGGATAAATACATGTACATTGATTTGTTGATGTTTTCCATCTCATAATTCCTGTTAATGTTTTGATCCCAAGGTCGTGCAGAACAATTAATAAACTGCAATTTATTTCTGATTAATTTGTTAAATACTGAAGACTTGCTAAGTGGAATTCTTTGAGATATTTTTTGAAGTACTTTTCAGTTAAAGTTAGTTTTTTTCAATATCACTAATTGTTTTAACGATTGTTTACTGAATTAGATTCTTACCTTTCACCAAATTAAATTTAGATGTTAAATATTATAAAACTTTTAAAAAGGAGTGATTAAGTTGGTAATTATAACCTGATTACTTAAATAGCTTTAATTCTGCTCTGGAAACTTTCTCTTCAGCGTGCATCAGTAAGAAGCTGTAAGTGAAATCTCTTACAATTTCCTATTTGACTACAAAGGAATTTAAAAATCACTAGTAGGTTTTATCTTTTGTCTCCAAAAGTTGGAAATATCAGAGTTTATATAATACCTTATTGTTGTACTTGGCAAGATATAAAATTTAACCATTTTTAAAACATCATATATTTATTTTTTCTCTTAAAAATACACTTACCATCAAAATATAGTGAGCATTTGATGTAGTGACCGTGTGTGTTTCATGGTCTTGCATGTGAACACTTGCTTTCTGTTGCCTGCTGTGGAGAGGGGCCGCCAGGGTTACCTGGGAACAGTCTCTGGATTGGGAGCTTGAGAAGAGCAGTTCAGGGCGTGTGAACAGTGAGGAATCCAGCACTTTTCCGTCACCATTTCCCTTTGGTACTTAGGTTTTGTGTGTTTTGTTTTGTTCTGTTTTTTTTAAATACATTTATTTGGTTGCACTGGGTCTTAGTTGTGGCAGGCGGGCTCCTTAGTTGCAGCACATGGGCTCAGTTGCTCCGCGGCACGTGGGGTCTTCCCAGACCAGGGGTCGAACTCATGTCCCTGCGTTGGCAGGCAGATTCTTTATCCACTGCGCCACCACGGAAGTCCTGTGCTTAGGTTTTAATTAAACCCAGTTCACACTTCATCTGTTATTCTTGCTCAGCCTGCAGAGGTCAGGACTCCTGTTGCCAATGGTGGGAACCTTGCTGAAGGAATAATCACCCAGAGGGAAAAGCTTTAGTTCCTGTCAGAATTTCGTGGTCAGGATATTGTAGGTTATGTAAGGAGGAAGGTACATTTACAAGCCTAACAGTGGGGAAACTGAAAGAACAATAGCACGAACAAGCTTTACTTCATTCACATGAGGCGTTTTTCTTTGTGTTCTCTCTGAGCTGATATTTTCAGGGGGCATGTATAATCTAGAGGAGAAATTAGCAGTAATAGCAGTGAAAATCATAGCAATAGTAGTCAGAATATCATTCTCATAAGTAAGTAAGAGTTGGCTTTATTGGCTGTCTGGTATCTGCCAGGGGCTGGGCTGGTGTACAACTTGCATGCACACTTGTGCGTGTACACTTACATGTGAAGTGACCAGCCATGTATTTACCACCTAGTCAGGAAACAGACATGGCCAGCTCCCCAGAAGCTGCCCTCCCCAGCTGCTCCCGATTAAATCACTTCTCTTCTCCCCAGAGATAATCATTTCCTTGCATTTTAGAAATAGATTTACCTTCTCTGTGTGTGTTTCTAAATAATAGAAATATTACTTAGAAGATACTGTTTTTCTCTATTTTTTGAACATACAGATGAAATGATGCCACAAATATTCTTTTGTGTTTTGCTTTTTTCAGTCAACATTGTTTTTGTAAGGGTTAATCATGTTGTATATAGATATAGTTTACTCAGTTAATTGTTGTGTAGTATTCCATTATTTATATGTTCCTTACTTTATGCATCCCATCGTTGATAGACACTTGGATTATATCCAGGCTTTAGCTGTTACAAATAGTGCTGCTTTGAACACTTTTGTACATGCATCTAAGCATCTATTTCTTTAGGATGTACTTAGGAGTGGACTTGTTGGGTCACAAAGTATCTGTGTCTTGAACTTTACTACATAATGTCAAACTGTTTTCCAATGTGTATACCAAATGTATTCTGGTCACACTACATTCTTTACAACATTTGGTATTGTCAGAGGTGTTACTATTTGCAGTCTGATGGGTATATAAGGATATCTCATTGTATTTTACATGTCCATTTCTTATATTACTCATGAGGCCCAGTGCCTTTTCATATGTTTATTGCCCATTTGGGATCCCCCTTTTGGAGTTCTGAACTCAGATCTCTTGCCTATTGTTAAACTGGATTGCTTACCTTTCCCTTATTGATTTGTAACAATCTACACACACACTTACACACATATATAGAGGAAACTAGTCCTTTTCCAGTTACGAGTTTGCAAATATCTTATCTCTGTGGTTAATTTTATTGCTCTTTTTGTTTCTGGTTTGTGAATCAGTGATAGAGGGCATCCTTGTCTTATTCCTGACATCAGAGGGAAAGCTGTATGTGTTATCTTCGTTC